>NC_092372.1:182274459-182587673 GCF_030028105.1 Mobula birostris
CCTCCATTTTATCAAAAGCTTTACCTGTCCAGAAAGTTTAGTTCAGTGGTCTATGATCATTGAAGTTGATATTCACTTGGGGAATCTCAGTATTAATGGCTCAGTAGACATATTCAATTGGGTCGCATAGCTGTACCACCCCATCAACACAAATAACCAACCCTCTGTACAGAAACTTCAATCTATAGGTGAGCTCACAGCCAAAGGACATCCATAAAACACACAGTTGCCCTCTTTTCACACAATTAGGTAAGTTAGACTCTGATAACAATGTGTCCCTTAATGTCCTGTCCAGGGCCATTTAAAATGATTTATTATTTCTGGTGAATTGGGCAGGAACACTCGACCATGTAGGTCTTTCTTTGCCGTTTTTGGATTAGGTCATCTCTCCCACCTCACCAACTACTGAAACTTTGAGGAATAAAAATATAAACTTCTATCATATAAATTTGACTTAAGCATATAGCAATATTGTTTAAAGGATTTTGGAGAGTTGGAAAGGTACAAATATTAGAATTAACTTTACATACTTATTTCAAAAGCTCTCCTTCCTCCCTCCACTCACTTACTGTAACTAAGCTCTACCTTCCTTTTTACAGAAAACTGCCAATATTCTCTTTTCTAGCAAAATGCAGAATGCAGACACTAATTCTAATGAGACCATTCCTAAGATGTTCTTCCCTTTCTCCCAGAGCCTAAAGTCTCTGATAATAGGAACTGCTTTTTGTCCTCCTGATAGTTCCCCTACTTTAGAGGCTCTTCCTGCTGACATTTCATTTCTGGAGCAGATGGTGTTGGAGTTTTGATATAAGGAAGATCAGTAATTCCTTCCTGCAAGAAACAACAATGAGAGCAGAGTAGAGGTCCTGTTGACTGCAATACTTATCACCTATTTATATATTTGGCTGCTCCAAGTCCTGCTGACGCTCCTATGACAGCAACTTAGCACATGCTGACACAAGGCCACTCTGCAACTGATAATGGAGACACAAGGAACTCCAGATGTTGGAATCCAGGAGCAAAAAAATGAACTGCTGGAGGAATTCAAAGGATCAGACAGTAACTGTGGAAGCAAATGGACAATCAGTGTTTGAGACCCTTCAGCCACAGATTAGCATCCACAGCTGCTGCCTGATCTGCTGAGTTCCTGCAACAGCCTGTTTTTTTTTGCTGCAACTGATAATTTGTCTCTAACTCAAAAGGGAAAACGTGTCTGTGCCTACAGTGCTTAAAGGTCTTCTTCTTCTTCTTTATGTGCCTTACACGTTACACACTTGGGCGATCCTGGCTCTCCACGTCGAACGATCCCTCGCAGCATCAACAATATCTCGCACACTTAGATCTGTTAGTTCTTTCACAGTGTCCATATATTTTCATCTTTTCCTTCTTCTTCTGTATTTCCCAGGCATACGGCCTTGTAATGTAAGGCATTCTATTTCTCCCTTTCTGATGACATGGCCCAGGAACTTAATTTTCCTCTCATTTAATGTTCTCATTAAAGATCTTTTTGTATGGGCACGTTGAAGTACTACCTCATTAGTTACCCTATCTCTATATGATATTTTCAGCATTCTTCGAAGAAACCACATTTCTGTTGCTTCTAAATTTCTTTGGAGTTCTGGTGTTATCGTCCATGTTTCGGAAGCACACAGCAAGATTGACCAGATGTAACATTTTAGTAGCCTAAGCCTTGTTGTCATAGAAATGTGTCTGTTGGTAAAAATGGGTTTCATTTTTTGGAACACACATCAAAGTTGCTGGTGAACGCAGCAGGCCAGGCAGCATCTCTAGGAAGAGGTACAGTCGACGTTTTGAGCTGAGACCCTTCGTCAGGACTAACTTAAAGAAGAGCTAGTAAGAGATTTCAAAGTAGGAGGGGGAGGCCCTCCTTGAATTTCCAGCATCTGCAGAATTCCTCATGTTTTCATTTTTTGTAAGTTGGTTTTGGCAATGGCAATGGGGGTGTATGGGGTGGTTGGTCCTGACTAAGTATCAGGAAATGCCAATAGCGATTATATAGCTTCTCCCACCCAAAACAACTCCGCCTTCACATAGGACTTAGGTCCGGGTGCACCCTGTCTCGCTTAAAAGTCAGAGGACAGTAATTCAAATGATGGCAAGTAGCAAAATGTGGGTTGGGGGGGGTGTAAGCTGAGGGAAAATGTTTCCATGTGTGATAGAGAAAAATATAGTACCTGAAAGGGAATGGGAACAGAACCAACTTGAGCTTTCAAATGAAATTGGATATTCACTTGAGTGAATTAAATTTCAAGGCAGTAGAGGAAAAGGGGAATGGGAATAAATGGATTACTCTATAGTCATGGATCTAATGGGATAAATCACCTTCTTGGACAGTAATAATTTTGCGATACCATAATTACTGAAAACAATGAGTGGAGGATGGAATTTTAATGCAAGAAACATGGGAAGTGAAACTGGTTGTAGCGAAGGGAACAAGCGAGGAACATTCAATATTGTATAAGCAGGAGGCTATTCAACACCTCAAATCTGTTCCTCAATGTATGAAAATCTTGATTGATAGGTCAGCTACTTGAACCATTACCATGTAGTTTAATTCATTTAAAAATCTCTTTAGTCTTGAATACTCTGAGTCATTGAGATTTCATATTTCAATCTTAAACATTTCTCAATCTCAAAGCAAAATAAGTTCTCCTGTCTCATTCATTATTATGAAACTATGTCTCCTGATTCTAGACTCTGTAATTGGAAGAAACAGCCTAATTTTATTTTATTTTTACTAACTCAATGTAATTATGTATGGAATAACCTGCCTGTGTGGCAAGCAAAACAAAACCTTTTCACTGTATCTCAGTACATGTGACCATAAGAAACCAATGCCTATTAGTTCATCTCTCATACTTCTGAACTAATGATTATAGGCCCAGAGATTGATAGAGGAGTGCAGCAGGTAGAGTCACAGCTCCAGTGACCCAGGTTCAGTGCTGATCTCTAGTGCTGTCTGAATTGAGGTTGCATGATATACCTGTAACCTGCATGGGTTTCTTCCAGACGCTCCGATTTCCTCTCACATCATGCATTGGTAGGTCAGTCTGCTATTGTAAATAATTACTCCTAGTCCAGTGGATGGCGGGAAATTAAGGAAAGAGTTAATGGCAAGTAAGAGAGAATAGGTTACTGGTAAATAAGTGGGGGAAAAAGATTGATGGAATTCTCTGAAATACAATATAGATATGATGGGCCAAATAGACTCCTCTATCATAACAATATTGCTATTCATGGGACACACCCAGATATTAATTTAGTGAATAAATGCTAGCAATGGCATTTGTTCTAAGTCAGCTTTATCCTTCCTCAGAGAATATGAGTCTCTGCACCATAATGAGGGCATAACTAGAACACAGTTGCAATATTCTTGTATTCAAACCCCCTTACTTTGAAGACTAACATACCTACACACCTTCAAAGTCGTTTGTTGTATTCTCCTATTTACTTTCTGGTACATGAGCAGGTACACAAAGATCTTCCACTACATGAAATAATTTGTCACCGGTGTTAAACGCTCTGTGTTACTACCATTCATTACAAACATGAATAGTCTCACATTTTCCGACATTATGCTCCATTTCCAAACATCCTGCCAGCTTGTCTCCAGGGAACCCTGAAGGGGAAAACTGGGACAGAAGAAATTATTTGTATTTTCTTTAACCATATGAGAATCTGCCACACTTCTGCAATAATGCATTGTTCAGTGGGTTTTCTGGATTTATTCTGTATTTCATTCATATTTAGCCATCTTATAAAGCAATGATCTTCAACTTAAAGCTTAAAGCTTAAAGCAATGGTGGTGCAGCGAGATCAGTGCCGGACTCCAAGGTAGTAACCTCAAGATTGCTACCTGTGCCACATGCTAGCGAGGGCAAGGATAGTAGGATCAGGCAGATGAATGCGTGGCTGAGAGACAGGTGCAGGGGGCAGGCCTTCAGATTCTTGGATAATTGGGATCTCTTCTTGGGGAAGTATGACCTTTTCAAAAAGGACAGGTTACACCTGAACCCGAAGGGGACCAATATCCTGGCGGGAAAGTTTAATAGAGCTGTTAGGGAGGGTTTAAACTAATTTGGCAGGGGGATGGGAACCGGAATGACAGAGCGGAGGAAGGGGAAAACAGAAATAAATCTAAGATGTCAGGAAAGACAGGCAGGTGATGGAGCAAATTTGTAGCCATTGGGATGAGTTGCAATGCAAAAAAGTTGCAGTGAAATCAAAGCGAAAAGTACCAAATACTGGTCTTGAGGTGTTATACTTAAATGCACGCAGCATAAGGAATAAGGTGGATGATCTTGTCATACAGCTACAGATTGGCAGGTATGTTATTGTGGCCATCACTCAGACATGGCTAAAGGATGCATGTCTCTGGGAGCCGAACGTCCAAGGATACACGGTGTATCGGAAGGATAGGCAGGTAGGCAGAGGGGGAGGCGTGGCTTTATTGGTAAGAAATGATATTAAATCATTAGAAAGAGGTGATATAGGATTGGAAAGTGCAGAATCTTTATGGGTTGAGGTAAGAAATCGCAGGGGTAAAAGGACCCTGATGGCAGTTATTTATAGGCTTCCTAACAGCTGCAGGGATGTGGACTACAAATTACAACTGGAAATAGAAAAGGCTTGTCAGAAGGGCAGTGTTATGATAATTGTGGGGGATTTTAACATGCGAGTGGATTGGGAAAATCAGGTCGGCACTGGATCTCAAGAGAGAGAATTTGTAGCATGTCTGCAAGATGGCTTTTTAGAACAGCTTGTTGTTGAGCCCACTAGGGGATCGGCTGTACTGGATTGGGTATTGTGTAATGAACCAGAGGTGATTAGAGAGATTGAGGTGAAGGAACCCTTAGGAGGCAGTGATCATAACATGATTGAGTTCACTGTGAAATTTGAAAAAGAGAAGCTGAAATCTGATGTGTCGGTATTTTAGTGGAGTAAAGGAAATTACGGTGGCATGAGAGAGGAACTGGCCAAAGTTAACTGGAAAGGGACACTGGCGAAAAAGACGGCAGAGCAGCAGTGGCTGGAGTTTATGCGAGGAGTGAGGAAGGTGCAAGAAAGGTATATTCCAAAAAAGAAGAAATTTTTGAACGGAAAAAGGATGCAACCGTGGTTGACAAGAGAAGTCAAAGCCAAAGTTAAAGCAAAGGAGAGGGCATACAAGGAAGCAAACATTAGTGGGAAGACAGAGGATTGGGAAGTTTTTAAAACCTTACAAAAGGAAACTAAGAAGGGCATTAAGAGGGAAAAGATTAACTATGAAAGGAAGCTAGCAAATAATATCAAAGAGGATACTAAAAGCTTTTTCAAGTATATAAAGAGTAAGAGACTTGAGACTAGATATAGAACCGATAGAAAACGATGCTGGAGAAATTGTAATGGGAGATAAGGAGATGGTGGAGGAACTGAACGGGTATTTTGCATCAGTCTTCACTGAGGAAGACATCAGCAGTATACTGGACACTCAAGGGTGGCAGGGAAGAGAAGTGTACGCAGTCACAATTACGACAGAGAAAGTACTCAGGAAGCTGAATAGTCTAACGGTAGATAAATCTTCCGGACCAGATGGAATGCACCCTTGTGTTCTGAAGGAAGTAGCTGTGGAGATTGCGGAGGCATTAGCGATGATCTTTCAAAAGTCGATAGATTCTGGCATGGTTCCGGAAGATTGGAAGATTGCAAATGTCACTCCGCTATTTGAGAAGGGGACAAGGAAGCAAAAAGAAAATTATAGACCTGTTAGCTTGACATCGGTGGTTGGGAAGTTGTTGGAGTCGATTGTCAAGGATGAGGTTACAGAATACCTGGAGGCATATGACAAGATAGGCAGAACTCAGCATGGATTCCTTAAAGGAAAATCCTGCCTGACAAACCTATTACAATTTTTTGAGGAAATTACCAGTAGGCTAGACAAGGGAGATGCAGTGGATGTTGTATATTTGGATTTTCAGAAGGCCTTTGACAAGGTGCCACACATGAGGCTGCTTAACAAGATAAGAGCCCATGGAAATATGGGAAAGTTGCATATGTGGATAGAGCAAAGGCTGATTGGCAGGAAACAGAGAGTGGGAATAAAGGGATCCTATTCTGGTTGGCTGCCGGTTACCAGTGGTGTTCCACAGTGGTCCATGTTGGGGCCGCTTCTTTTTACATTGTACATCAACGATTTGGATTATGGAATAGATGGCTTTGTGGCTAAGTTTGCTGATGATACGAAGATAGGTGGAGGGGCCGGTAGTGCGGAGGAAACGGAGAGTCTGCAGAGAGACTTGGATAGATTGGAAGAATGGGCAGGGAAGTGGCAAATGAAGTACAATGTTGGAAAGTGTATGGTTATGCACTTTGGCAGAAAAAATAAATGGGCAGACTATTATTTAAATGGGAAAGAATTCAAAGTTCTGAGATACAACGGGACTTGGGTGTCTTTGTACAGGATACCCTTAAGGTTAATTTCCAGGTTGAGTCAGTAGTGAAGAAGGCGAATGCAATGTTGGCACTCATTTCTAGAGGAATAGAGTAAAGGAGCAGGGATGTGATGTTGAGGCTCTATAAGGCACTGGTGAGATCTCACTTGGAATACTGTGGGCAGTTTTGGTCTCCTTATTTAAGAAAGGATGTGCTGACGTTGGAGAGGGTACAGAGAAGATTCACTAGAATGATTCCGGGAATGAGAGGGTTAACATATGGGGAACGTTTGTCCGCTCTTGGACTGTATTCCTTGGAGTTTAGAAGAATGAGGGGAGACCTCATAGAAACATTTCGAATGTTGAAAGGCATGGACAGAGTGGATGTGGCAAAGTTGTTTCCCATGTCGGGGGAGTCTAGTACGAGAGGGCATGACTTAAGGATTGAAGGGCACCCATTCAGAACAGAAATGCGAAGAGATTTTTTTAGTCAGAGGGTGGTGAATCTATGGAATTTGTTGCCACGGGCAGCAGTGGAGGTCAAGTCATTGTGTGTATTTAAGGCAGAGATTGATAGGTATCTGAGTAGCCAGGGCAACAAAGGTTTTGGTGAGAAGGCGGGGGAGTGGGACTAAATGGGAGAATGGATCAGCTCATGATAAAATGGCGGAGCAGACTCGATGGGCCGAATGGCTGACTTCTGCTCTTTTGTCTTATGGTCTTATGGTCTTATGGACTCCAGAACGAAGGTTCCCAAGTTCGAATCCAGTTGGGCCGCTCCCCGGCACGCTTTCCATTCGTGCCGGGTCGAGCTTGCAATTCGGCCACGTAAAAAAAACTGCGCTATGAGCAGAATGTGGGGGACCACTCACAGAATCTTCCCTCCAAGATAACCGCTTGAAAAAGTGGTTGTCGAGGCTCTAGCAGAGTATGGCCCAGAAAAAAAAAGCAATGTACTTGTCATAAAATAATGGCATTCATGTGTATTATGTTTGTTGTACTGGGAATCCAGGTGGCCGTGAGAGACTACATTGTCAGTGGGGGGCACCTCAGAAAGCACAGGTGATGGGGGATGAATAGCCTTGCTGATTATGGACTGGCATAGATGACTTTGACTGCCACACAGGTCACCTAGAATATCTGGGGAGTGGAGGCTGCATTACAGGAGCAGTAAAAATCCTGGGGGTTCTGATTGCAAAGGTATGGTTCCACTTTGCCTTCATACTGTTAACTGGCTTACTGAAAGCAGTCATATCAATGTCTTTGTTTTTGTATTTGTCCAGAGCCAGAAGATGGAATTAGAGTCTGTTCCAGATGTCCCACCATGAACAGGGTGGCAAGCTTCCTCTCAGATTCCATTCTGAGACCTTTCAGTTCTGCATCTACCTCTTCCACAGACAAAACCACTCCAATCTGTAACCTCTCCATTAGTTTCTCCTTGTTAGCAGTGAGAATGGACAGCAGTGGTTTCACATCCATGTTTGCTTTTTGCAGTGTTTCTAAATTATCAACCTTTTTAAAAAATTAATTCTCTCCTGATGGAATAGGAGCAAAGTGTTTTCCAAGCTGTGAAACAGGAGCTGGAATCCTCTGCTCCAGACCAGCAAGTCTCTCAAGTTTTCATGTGGGGTAGACCACAGGCTACTCACCAAGTCTCTTCAATCATCGATGGTAGTTCAGGTTCATTTTTCTCCATGTTGAAGAACTCATTGACGTCAAAGTCCCCCAATGAGGGTTCAGGCTGGACTGCTTCCTGGGGAACATCTTGGTCAACTTCTGATGTAGAGACAGTAGGTATCTCAGCTTATGCAACATCATTGCATTCTAGACTTTCTATTAGCGCTTCTGATCATTTCCTCCAATTTTTTGCAAGTCTTGGATCCTCCAGTAGCATTTTATCATCTAAGCCTGTCGGCTCTATTGTTTCTGATTGACTAGGGCAGCCAGCAGAAAACCATTCTGGATCCTCTTCAGTGGAGGAATCACATCGCCTCCACTCACCAGAAATGCTTTTGCCATCACCAATCTCTCTCCAAAAGCACTTTTCCATGTAGTCTCATTCCTTTCCTTTCTGTCATGCAAGTCTTTGACTCTGCCATCCTAACCAAAGGTTTTTGATATTATTAGGCGCCTACTTCCAATTCTCTGCTGGTAAACCAACCCAGAAATATTTTCCATAGGAAGAAGCACAGTCGACGTTTCGGGCCGAGACCCTTCATCCTGATGAAGGATCTCAGCCCGAAACGTCGACTGTGCTTCTTCCTATGGATGCTGTCTGGCCTGCTGCGTTCCACCAGCATTTTGTGTGTGTTGCTTGAATTTCCAGTATCTGCAGATTTCCTCGTGTTTGCGCCACAAATATTTTCATTCTTTTTGTTTTTTCATGGGCTTCCAGAACGTCGAATAGTGGAGGTTTTGGTCGCATGACAGCTACCACCAAAGCTTTGGTGCTGAGGACTGAGTACAACATCAAGATCTTCTTCCTTTATTCTCACTCATTGTTCTGCAATTCTTCGCTTCAGAACTGCTCTCATCAAATCTGAAGCATAGTCCTTGGTTCCATCCAGTGCTGAACTCCTGCGACAGGTGTGATAGAGGGATGCACGCTGCTTCTCAGGGTCCCAGATGCCTTCACTGTCTTATTTTTCCAAAAGACCTGCTGGCCTCCGCAAAGTATATGGGTACTCTGATTTCTAGCAGCTTTTCCTTGTAATAAGTACATGGTTTCTTAAAGCCAGACATTTTTATTGAATCTTTTGATTGATCTTTTTCTTCAATCCATTCTGTTTTATCCGTGCCACCACTGAGGCTCAGCAGCCACCTCCGCTTTTCTGCTAAGAACCCGGGTTTAACAGCCAGCTTAACAATGATTCCTTTCATGCTGCCCAGTTCTCCAGTGAATACTTCTGTCTGTTTCTTCAAAGCTTCTTACAGACCAGTGCTCCCACCAATCAAGTACATTTTGTGCCAGTTGAATTTGAGCTGCTCCAACCACGAGCATCCCAGAAGTGTCAGATAACTACCTTTAACAATGTACCGTGGAAGTTTGTTTCTCTGTTTGTTAATTTGCAGTGTTACATAAACCACTCCCTTCACTGTTAGAACCTCACCACTGGAAGTATTTAAAATCAACCTTGCCAGTTCTGGGGTGTGTTGCTGCAACTTCTCCTTATAAATGGTCTCTGACACCAGGGATACTGCGGCACCCGTGTCCAACTGCATCCTACCTGTAGCCCCATCCAACAGCGGGGTCACCCAATAACCATCTTTGTAACTTGAAACAGGTAAAGCGTGCCTGTAATGTGCTGTAAATTTCTATGTTCTATGTATTCTGTTTGTCAGCATCCGACTTTTTATACAATTTCAAAAATGCATTATGGAAATGCAATATTAGCACCCTCTGACCGTGACTATATCACCTCATACAACATCTGTAATAACAGCGTGTTTCTGCTAAATTTCAGATCTGGACAAATGATCATTTTGGCTCAAAGTGAAAATTAATTTTGTAAAGGTTGGAAACTTGGTTTTGGTCATTAACCCTGAACTCAGTGGAAATGAATAGGCCAGGCCATTTTTGATCCAATTTGATACCCATTTTACTTCTGAAGATTTTTTTCCTCTTTTGTGACCCAAATCCCCCTGGAAGCCTGGCTGCTGTTGTTATCCAACAAAGTGAAGTGGGCCAACAGTGCAATTAGGGCTCAAGAGTCACAGGATCCAGCATCTGCGATGACTGGAAGATCTTCTGGAATGTGTTGTTTGTGTGAAGCGCCGTGGTTTCCTCGGCTGCGTAAGTCTAGGGAAGACAATCTCTGGCCCCACCAAACGTGTGAAATTGAGGCGTGAGCCCACTCCAAAACCCTCGTGTGTTGTGGATACTGGGTAATTCATTACCCTGTTACAAGTGAGTGCCACAAAATAGCAGACAGCACATCACGTACAATTAAAAGACAGCTTTATAATTCTTAATTTGACTAAAGGCTTAGTAAAGAAAAGAACAAAAAGAGAAAAGGGCCTATTTTAATGAAACAGTCTAATGTGCACAAGTTAGAGTTCATGGTTTCCCCACGTCACCGATCCTCAATCGATCTCAGCCCGGGCTTCGGTGAATCATGGTCCCGCTCTGGGTTGAATCCTACAACCACTTCTCTCTGGCATCTTCTCTCTTCATCTCTCTCAAACCGCACAAAAAAATCCCCAAGCCAAACCTTAGTGTCCCTCACCAGAGAAACCTCCCCTTCAATTTGACCATACTAATTAGATAGCAGACATTTCTCCTCATTTCTTATCTTCAATAGTAACACAAACATAAGCTGAAAACCTGCAGCTTGCACAGAACAGCACAAAATGAAATACATACAGCATAACAGTAAAAATATGAACCAGGGCATTACATGTGTCAATAACCAACTGGAGCGTACTGGGGGTTTGCTCACAAGTGTTGCCACACATTCCAGCACCAACATAGCATGCTTTGTTGTTGCTTTGTTTATATAGCAGTCATATATATAATCCATGTAGAAAATCATTGAAAATATTCTACTTGAGACAACTATTCTTGGGCTTTTCTAAAATTTCTGATGCTACACAATTGCAATTGATGCCTCCTTATCAAATGAATTTGAGGAAAATTAAGTTAGGATGTACAGGAATGTGTAAGAGTATTTATGAAGAACAGAGATTGTTTTTAAAAATACTATTGCCATGAAATACTTGTTGAATTGTTAAATGATCTACACTATTATAATGGAAAATATGTTTACGTTGTCTATTGGGAGGCAGTAAACCAGTTCCGGATTGATTAGACCGCAAGAGAGTCATTTGCCTCTTTATCTTCCTGGCTGAGCTGATGGTATCACAAGCAAGAGAAGATCTGCAGATGCTGGAAATCAAAGTTATACACACAAAATGCTGGAGGAATTCAGCAGGCCAAGGAGAATCTATGGAAAAGAGTAAACAGTTGACGTTTTAGGCCGAGACCCTTCATCAGGACTGGATAAAAGAGATGAGGTCAGATAAGAAGGTGGGGGAAGGGGAGGAAGAAGTACAAGGCAGTAGGTGATAGGTGAAACCGGGAGAGGGAGAGGGGTGAAGTAAAGAGCTGGGTAGGTGATTGGTGAAAGAGATAAAGGGATGGAGAAGGAGAGATCTGATAGGAGAGGACAGAAGACCATGGAAGAAAGGGAAGGGAGAGCACCAGAGGGAGGTAATGGGTAGGTAAGGAGATTTAGGTGAGAGAAGGAAATGAAAATGGGGAAGGTAAAACTGACAATATTTCAAGTTCAAGGTAATTCCATTTCTCCTTCTACAGATTTTGTCTGACCTGCTGAGTATATCCATCATTTTCTGTTTTTCCCTCTATTTCAAGCGTGCACTATTTTTTTTGAATGCATAGGAAAATCTTGCATCATTATTATGATGGTAAATAAAGATTAACCATATTCTGTTTCCCTTATCACAGCTTCCTGAGATGGCACATGTAAAAACAACACGACCCTGGTTGATGTTCACCTTTCAGAACATTGGATTGATTCTAGGATGGGCTTGCCTTCTTCTTCTTGGCGTATTTGAACATAGGTTTATCATATAATTTTATTTCAAGTGCCCACTATTACCAAGAGAAAATGACTACAATTCCAAATAATGCACTATGCTTTTGAATCTTAAATTTGTTCCTAGGGAGATTGGAAACTGTAATAATGAAATTATGCCTATGGTCACTACTAATATAGTAATTATTTTGCAATATAATTACAAAAATCTCTGAACAGTTTTACTAAATACATTGTAGTATTAGTGCTAACTCCATCCATGAACTGTTTAATTTAAAAAAAATATTTATCATAGTTGGAGCAAAATAATGAGGTAAAAATTAGTTTATTATTAATAGTAGCAGTGAATAGAATATTATTATATCCTGCTACTTAAAAAAAAGCTTTTCCTTATATAGTTACTATATAAATTCTGTTTGTTTAATCAAACTGAGTAGTATTATAAAACAAATTCTTGTAGAACAAAATAAAATTAATTTGTCTAAGATGAGCTTTTGCATTTTCTACGTAGAGATATGCACAGCACAGGCCCTTTCGGTCCAATGAGCCTCACTGCCAACAACCCATCTATGTAATCCTAGCCAATTTACAGTGAACAACTAACCTACTAACCGGTCCGTCTTTGGAATGTGGGAGGAGATCAGAATACCTGGAGAAAACCCACACGTTCATGGGGACGAATATACAAACTCCTTCCAGACAGCATTAGAATTGAACTCAGAGCTCCAACGTCCCCAGCTGTAAAAGCGTTGCGCTAACCACTACACCTTGGTGGTGGAATAAAATAAACGCACTTGCCTCTATGCTTCAACAAGGTGAGGGTAATTTTCTTTTTGCAATTATCTGTTGGCAGTGGAGAATCTCACAGACACGCATACACATTAGAGGATTCCAAACAGAGCACTTATTTGATGTTCTCAGCAAACGATTGCACAGTTAGGAATTCTCTGTGCTATTTTGTGATGTGTGCTCACAAGGGCAAGAATCTACAATACAATGATAGCAAATTAATCAAGAACTTTACTTCCATATTCTGCATTAAAAATTGGGGAAAATTTTCAGGCCTGCTGAGACCAATCGGAGTGCCAGTTAAACTGAGGTATCAGAATTACTGGTTCTTTCCAACTGCAGCCAGTAGGGCAGGTTGGTCCTCAACCAGTGGCACCCTCTTTACATATGTCTATGCTATTTGTGCCTAATGGTAAACTTTTAACTTGAAACCTGGGAGGGGAAGAGTTGGTGACTTTCCTGCTAGAAACAGCAGTCAGGATCAATAAAGATGCAACAAGATGAGCTTTCAGATGTTATCTCTCTCACCTCTGTAGGTTGTAGTTTTTTGCAAGTAAAACCGTGTGAGGGGTTTTACGTTTAAGAAAAACCCCATAACACATTTTATTGAACTCCGAAACCTGAACACAAAGCAGGCTAACAGTCCTTTACATAATTACGTCATCACATCAGACCAGGCTGTTAAAGTGAACCCTAACTCAATGTCGGTGTTTGTGAATTTTGTGTATTTCCACCAATTACATTCCCCGACACAACCCCACCCCCCCCCGCTCCGGCCCCCCACCAAGAATTCACTAAAACTGGCATTGTGAGCCTGTCCGGATCTTGGACGAGCCGCCCAGCTTGGGTCCTATATTCCAAAGGTGAGGAAACAGCAGGTGTCTCTGGCTTGTCCAGAGATATTTTGACAGGTTCATGGTTATGTCGTGATGGCAGGGGCATGTTGGCAGAATCCTCCAAATCTTGGTGGATCGGTTTAAAGCGACCTACTGAAACACATTCAGGTTTAACCCTCTTACGGATGATAAAAGACTTTTCTCTCCATTCCAAAACGCAGAACAGGCCATGGTAGGTGGGCCTTAGGGGATGTTGCTGTGCACCATGGCGAACAAAAACAAACTAGGCAGAATGTGGCTCCAAAGGAACCCATGAGTGCGTTATGCAGTGATGGGAAGTAGGAGTAGGTGCAAAGGAATTGAATTTACTGGGGAGGGTGGAATGTTGCTGAGAGGCTGACCTGGGGGTGGTGGTATTAAGAATAGAATCACTTAGCACTCGTAATGGCTGCCCATAAACTAACTCAATAACAACTGCAGGTCCACTTTTTGAGCTGTTCTGAGCCCCAGCAGGACCTATGAGAGACGATCATGCCAATACTCATCCATCAGGGAAGCCCTCAGAGAGGCTTTTAAGGAGCGGTGAAACAGTTTGCATAAGCCATTGGACTGTGGGTGATAAGCCATGGGGTGATGTTTCCTAATGCCGAGGTTCTGAGCCATTGCAGCCCAGAGGTCTGAAATGAATTGGGAGCCACCATCCGAGGAAATATCAGATAGGGTGCCAAACCGGCAACCCAGGTGCTGATGAATGCCTGATCCACATCTGCGGCCTTTGTCTATGCTAGGGTGATGACCTCTGGCCACCCGGTGGTACAGCCCACCCTGGTAAGCAGGTGCATGAAACTGAAAGATGAGGAAGAGGACCAACAAGATCCACATTGACATGGTCAATCTGTCGCTCAGGGACCTCAAATGCGCCAATGGGATTTATGTTCAGATTTCGACGCACTAATGAAAAGTATGTATTTCAGGTGAACAAAAAGAAAATCTAAGCTTCTAAGCTTTTAATACAGAGTCCATCAGCCGTCATACAGTCTGTGCTGCATTTTCCAGCATGAATGGCATGCACAGAAACTCAAAGAGGCCAAATGAGGTTATCACAGCCATCTTGGGAATGTCCTCCGAGCACACAGGCACCTGATGGTAGCCCCTAACTAGATTGACTTTGGAAAAAATTAACTTTCCAGCTAAACATGCTAAAAAGTCTTGGATATATGGGACAGGATAACAATCAGGGAATGGCGGTCTCATCAAGGTGTCAGTAATCGCCATGTGGGCGGCAACCACTATCGAACTTAGGAATGACATTGAGGGGCAAAGCCCAAGGGCTATTCGACTGGCATACAATGCCAAGTCTTTCCATTTCTGACAGCTTTTTTTGGATCCAGTCTGTGTGACTGGGAATGGGCTGGTGGGCCATTTGTGGGAATGTGGTGCTCGGCCTCATGTTTTGTGACTGTAATGGAGAATGTGGGCTTGGTGAGGTTTGGGAATTTGCCCAGTTGTCGAATGAACTCACATGCGGTGGTGTGTGCATGTGACAAGGTCGTTGTGAGGAACTTACAGAGGGAGCAGGGTCCTTGACATCCACAAGCTGGCAGTTTTTAAGATCGACTAATAGTCCTTGGGCATACAGGAAATCTGCACTTTGTAGCGGTCTAGCCACTTTAGCCAGGATGAAGTCCCATGTGTAACGTTACCCACTGGAGCAGAGTGTCACTCGTCGTGTCCCATAAATCTGAATCCTGCTGTCATTAGCAGCCTTCAATAAGGTTTTGTTACTCTTTGCCTTCTCATTAATAGGCAATGCCGAGTGAACTCTCACATGGTTGGGTGAACTCGGCCTTTTCTCCTTGGAGCAACGGAGGATGAGAGGTGACCTGATAGAGGTGCATAAGATGATGAAAGGCATTGATTGTGTGGACAGTTAGAGGCTTTTTCCCAGGGCTGAAATGACTGCACAAGAGGACACAGGTTTAAGGCGCTTGGAGGTAGGTACAGAGGAGATGTCGGGTAAGTTTTTTATGCAGAGAGTGGTGAGTGCGTGGAATGGGCTACCGACAATGGTGGTGGAGGCGGATATGATAGGGTCTTTTAAGAGCCTTTTGGATAGGTACATGGAGCTTAGAAAAATAGAGGGCTATGGTTAAGCCTAGTAATTTCTAAGGTAGGGACATGTTCGGCACAACTTTGTAGGCCAAAGGGCCTGTATTGTGCTGTAGATTTTCTATGTTTCTATGACCACTTGGGTCATACTGGAAGTGTCTCCCTGAAAGGGTATCCATAGTGAAGAGTAGAGATCCCTGGCAGCTGGAACCCATGGTGTTAACATATCTCAGATGTCCTGATGCGCTGGCACTGTCAAAGCTGCAAGGTGTTCAGCACTTTGTAGTGTTTGTACCAAAGTGAGTGTGGTAAAAACACAGATCTGACGTAGTCTGTTTCACTGCATTAGTTAGCAGTCTGTTTCTCGTGCTTATGTTGGAGGCCTAGCTGACCAGGCTTACTGAGGCAGGGAAAAGAGGAGGAACAATGCCTCTCTGCCTGGCTGAGTTGTAGACTATCAGCTCCCTATAGTCCGTCACAGGTACCATCGCATTAGCGAGGGCTATGCACCAGGAGACAGCATGTGGTCATTTGCTCTGAAAGCTTAGCATCACCGAGGCAATGCAAGGAGAGCAACTGCTTGACATACTCAGAATCTGACAGTCCGGAAGTCTATGAAAGATGAGTATTCAGCAATCTGTATTTATCGTTTTTTTGGGTTGGTGTTCTATTAGACTCAACATTCTCGCAGCCGTGGAATTATTGAGTGATGCTTCAACTAGAAATATTTGGTGTCGTTGGCAGTGATTTCTCACAGCGTGAATTAGGCCTCGGATTGTACAAACCAAGCAACAGTATTGTTTCTCGGAAGACTCCGGCAGTTTCAAAGTTACTGCATTGGCTGACACGTTCAATAACTCTGGAATTGTCCTACAGCATCAGGGTCGCCAATGTAGGTTTTCGCAAATAAAACTGTGCGTGGCATTTTATGTTCATGAAAAGCTTTAACACATTTTATTGAACTCCAAAACCTGAACACAAAGCACCCTAAAAGTCCTTTACGTAATTACATGTCCTTCACGTAATCACCATGTCAGATCAGCCTCTTAAAGGGAACCCAAACTTAATGTCGGTGGTTGTGAATTATGTGCGATTCCACCAATTACATTACCCTACAAGACCACCCATTGAGCATTGAAAGCAATTGGATGCATGCTATCACCGAAATCCAATAGAGTGTCTCTTAAAATGAAGGTTTAAGTGTCCAGGAGCAAGCTTGGACAGGAGCCGACGTCAAGTGACAGAACAGTACCTCTTTGCACATTAAACAAGATTCAGGCTAAGCATTTACATTACTGAGCTTGTATTATATTTGCACCATTAGTGAAAACAAAACTTTTTAAATAAACTGCTTGGTCTCTTCTACCTATAGATGGCAAGGAGATCTATTGATAATCAAATGCCAACCTAAAATTTAGATTGCAGTCAGGCCTTAAAAATATTATCAAGGCTCAACCTATTTATTATTTTCCTTTACACTTTCTACAGAAACCTTTACTTGCACCGTTCGTTTGATACCCTCCCATTTGTGTTCTGTCTGGAGCACACGGCAAACAATTCTAAATCTCCATCCACTCCGTAATTAGGGTTGACCAGTAGTAATTTATTTCAAATTTTAAACAATTTCTGTCATCTGCGGGTGATAATTACACTTTCACTGTCATTGTTGTGAATATTACTGAGCAATAAAAAGAAAGCCTGTGGTGGAAATCAAAGGAAAAATTGATTGTTATGTCATTTCTTTGAGTAGAGTTACTTTTGTTACTTTAAGTTTGCAAAGATCTTTCTAACTTCATCTCTTCTAATGAATATTTCCCTCTCTTTTTCATATTGCTACTGCTCTATCAAAATTTTCTATGATTTCAACACTGCCCCAGCATCTTTTTCCAAAGAGAAATGCAAAACACTGCAGATGTTGGTAACTGAAGCAGCAACCAGTATACTAGAGATCTCAGCAGATACGGCAGCATCTGTGTGGTGGGGATGGGGCAAGAACTTGCTGGTGTTTTGGGTCAAAACCCTACATCGGTTTGTTGACAATTCCTTTCCTCCCATAGGTTCTGCTCGACCTGCTGAATTGTTGTAGTGTGTGGGTTCTTGCACTGCCTTTGGCTAAAAGTTTCCCACTTTTTTACTAAAGGTTTTCCACTTTCAATTGTATTAACTTGGAGTCTTTCCAATGTGTTAATTTTACAGTTGCAGCATGTAGTTCTTTCTAATTGTTTCTGAATGCTCTTGTTTCCATTCTTATTCACATATCGTGAAGTCTGGAAATTCATATCCTTTCATCTTTCTGTGGGGAATTAATTATGGGAGGATTCCCTCTGTGATCCATGTGCTGTGATCAAACCTGCTTTACCAATACAGTTCCAATTTTGCAACTCCAGCAGATATTTTCCATTCAGGTTACTTAGTTTCTATGGAAATAAGTTATGACAAATGGTCACAAGCACATTAGAAACATAGAAACATAGATAACCCTACAGCACAATACAGGCCCTTTGGCCCACAAAGTTGTGCCGAACATGTCCCTACCTTAGAAATTACTAGGCTTACCCATAGCCCTCTATTTTTCTAAGCTCCATGTGCCTATCCAAAAGTCTCTTGAAAGACCCTATCGTATCCGCCTCCACCACCGTTGCCGGCAGCCCATTCCACGCACTCACCGCTCTCTGCGTAAAAAAATTACCCCTGACATCTCCTCTGTACCTGCTCCCCAGCACCTTAAACCTGTGTCCTCTTGCAGCAACCATTTCAGCCCTGGGAAAAAGCCTCTGACTATCCACACGATCAATGCCTCTCATCATCTTACACACCTCTATCAGGTCACCTCTCATCTTCCCTCGCTCCAAGGAGAAAAGGCCGAGTTCATTCAACCTGTTTTCATAAGGTATGCTCCCCAATCCAGGCAACGTCCTTGTAAATCTCCTCTGCACCCTTTCTATGGCTTCCACATCCTTCTTGTAGTGAGGCGACCAGAACTGAGCACAGTTCTCCAAGTGGGGTCTGACCAGGGTCCTCTATAGCTGCAACATTACCTCTCGGCTCCTAAATTTAATTCCACAATTAATGAAGGCCAGTACACTGTATGCCTTCTTAACCACAGAGTCAACCTGCACAGATGCTTTGAGTGTCCCATGGACTCGGACTCCAAGATCCTTCTGATCCTCCACACTGCCAAGAGTCTTACCAATAATACTATATTCTGCATTCATATTTGACCTACCAAAATGAACTGCTTTACAACTATCTGGGTTGAACTCCATCTGCCACTTCTCAGCCCAGTTTTGCACCCTATCAATGTCCTGCTGTAACCTCTGACAGCCCTCCACACTATCCACAACACCTTCAACCTTCGTGTCATCAGCAAACTTACTAACCCATCCCTCCACTTCCTCATCCAGGTCATGTATAAAAATCATGAAGCGTAAGAGTCCCAGAACAGATCCCTGAGGCACACCACTGGTCACCGACCTCCATGCAGAATATGACCCATCTACAACCACTCTTTGCCTTCTGTGGCAAGCCGGTTCTGGATCCACAAAGCAATGTCCCCTTGGATCCCATGCCTCCTTACTTTCTCAATAAGCCTTGCATGGGGTACCTTATCATATTCTTGCTGACAAGATCATCTGCTGTATGTTGCAGCCAAGTTCTTCATCAACCCTTCAAAGTAAGGAACTTTGTAAGTAAGAAAGTAAGAGAAAGTAAGTTCACTTTCTCTGCTTTGTGCCCAGCAACACTCAAGTGATCTTGGGAATGGCTAATATCTCAGTCAGCCAGTGGCTTCCAACCGCTGGCTGAAAATATCCACAGAACTGCATCACTGAATGGTGGGGGGTGGGTGAGCTGCCAATGGAAAGACACAAGACTGGAGAAGTTAGAATCTAGCATAAAAAAATAAACTGTTAGACTAACTCAGTGGTTTGAGCAGTGAGGGGGGATTTAGGAAGGGGGTAAAGGGTCGAGTGCAGACTCTTGACCCAAAATAGTGACAATTCCTTTCCCCTGACAGGTGCTGTATGACCCACCATGTTCCTCCAGTAGGTTGTTTTATGCTGCCGGAAGACAGGTCAGTAGAATCCACCTCCAGCACTCTACAGAAAGAAAGTCTGAGTCAGCAAGCAGGCTGGCCTGGCCATCAACAAGCTTCCGACTGGAAATTAACTCACTAGCTGACAGTAAGGGCACAGACTTACCAGCCCAATGTCCCCATTCTCTCTGCATATGCTGTCCAATCCAATGGATGTTCGCAACACTTTACTGCTATATTTCTTGTCTTTCTTAACTCTCTTCTTTTAAGTAACACTCCAAAAACTGTTGTTTATATCCTTTTTATTCCATGTGGGAGGCCTGACCTCAATAGCTGCCCTATTTCCTGTGAAGTCTGGAAATGGTGTTTATTTTGATACCTGCAGTTGTGCACAGCATCATAGCATATGTTTGTGCATATGCAATGAGGCCAACTGTTTCAAATGTTCTCTTCGGTGTTTTAATTATAATTATGTAATGTTTTATACAAAAGCAAAAGATTCAGTAAATAGATTTGCTACAATAAATCGAAAATGTAAAGTTCCATGTTAACATGGAATGGTGCAGATCACATGCAGATATCCAAACATTCTGTTGTATGGTTTCATATACTTCAGGTATATTCAGAATTTATAATATTCTCTTCAGAATATCATACATTCTAAAGAGATGGCAGCAGTTACCAATATGCTTAAAAACATTCCATTGCTTAAGTGGATAACTAGTTTCTGGGAACAGGTGAATTTCTCCAGGAAACCATCTGGTACCCCCAGATCCACAGAGAGAAATCTTGACATGTGCTTATAGATTGTCAACATCAGAAATCATCTTGCCCTTTTCAATTGTCAAATGCACAGAAAACATTCATAAGAATGCCAGACATTTGGGGATTATTGCAGCGCCAAGAAATTTTATGTACTTATCAACCGCTATTGGAACCCAAAAGTTCATAGACTTCAGTTCAGCTTTCAACATAATCATTCCTCAGAAAATGATTGGAAAGCTGAGCCTACTGGGCCTGAACACCTCCCTCTACAATTGGATCCTAGACTTCCTGACTGGGAGACCTCAGTCAATCTGCATTGGAAGCAGCATCTCCAACACCATCACTCTGAGCACGGGGGCCCCTGAGAGCAGTGTGCTCAGTCCACTGCTGTTCACTCTGCTGACCCATGACTGTGCTGCAACACACAGCTCGAACCACATCATCAAGTTCACTGATGACACGACCGTGGTGGGTCCCATCAGCAAGAGCGATGAGTCAGCATACAGAGAGAAGGTGCAGCGGCTAACAGACTGGTGCAGAGCCAACAACCTGTCTCTGAATGTGAACAAAACAAAAGAGATGGTTGTTGACTTCAGGAGGACATGGAGCGACCACTCTCTGCTGAACATCGACGACTCCTCCGTAGAGATCATTAAGAGCACCAAATTTCTTGGTGTTCACCTGGCGGAGAATCTCACCTGGTCCCTCAACACCAGCTCCATAGCCAAGAAAGCCCAGCAGCATCTCTATTTTCTGCGAAGGCTGAGAAAAGTCCATCTCCCACCCCCCATCCCCACCACATTCTACAGAGGTTGTATTGAGAGCATCCTGAGCATCTGCATCACTGCCTGGTTTGGAAATTGCACCATCTCAGATCGCAAGACCCTGCAGCGGATAGTGCGGTCAGCTGAGAAGATCATCGGGGTCTCTCTCCCCACCATTAGAGACATTTACACCACACACTGCATCCGTAAAGCAAACAGCATTATGAAGGACCCCACACACCCCTCATACAAACTCTTCTTCCTCCTGCCATCTGGCAAAAGGCATTGAAGCATTCGGGCTCTCACGACCAGACTATGTAACAGTTTCTTCCCCCAAGCCATCAGACTCCTCAATACCCAGAGCCTGGACTGACACCAATCTACTGCCCTCTACTGTGCTTATTGTCTTGTTTATTATTTATTGTAATGCCTGCACTGTTTTGTGCACTTCATGCAGTCCTGGGTAGGTCTGTAGTCTAGTATAGTGTTTGTGTTGTTTTATGTAGTTCAGTGTAGTTTTTGTATTGTTTCATGTAGCACCATGGTTCTGGAAAACATTGTCTCATTTTTACTGTGTACTGTACCAGCAGCTATGGTCGAAATGACAGTAAAAAGTGACTTGACTTGACCTGACTCGAAATACCAGCATCCAAAACAAAACACTGCAAATGTTCAGAATTTAAAAGGAGCAAATCAGACACTAGAAATACATACCAGATCATTAGTCAGTCTCGGTCTCTTTTTCAGTCTCATAAGAACATAAGAAATAGGAGCAGGAGTAGGCCATATGGCCCGCTGAGCATACTTCACATTTTTAGATTAGATTATGAGGACACACAGTCCTGTTTTATTGTCATTTAGTAATGCATGCATTAAGAAATGATACAATATTCCTCCGGTGTGATATCACAAAACACAGGACAGACCAAGACTGAAAAACCTAACAAAACCACATAATTATAACATATAGTTACAACAGTGCAACAATACCATAACTTGATGAAGGACAGTCCATGGCACAGTAAAAGAGTTCAAAGTTTCTCGAAAGTCCCATATCTCACACAGACAGGAGAAGGAAGTAAACTCTCCCTGCCATGCCCGACCACAGTCCGACTCTGAGTTGTCTGAAAACTTCGAGCCTCCGATCAGCCCTCCGACACCGAGTACCGAGCACCATCTCTATCCGAATGATTCGACTTCAGTCTCGGTCGCCAGCATCAGGCAAAGCCAGGGATTTTGAGGCCTTCCCTCCGGAAGATTCTCGATCAAACAGTAACAACGGCAGCGAACTGGCGTTTCAGAAATTTCTCCAGATGTTCCTCTATGCTTTCACATCTGTCTCCATCAAATCAGAATTGTCCACGGCCCCTACTTAACGGATACGATATCATTTTCACTGGAGAGCTGCGCGCGCATGGCACGCTGCTATCGTCTCCTCCCGACATTTAATAAGATCATGGCTGATCTGACCATGGACTCATCTCCACCTACCTGCCTTTTCCCCATAACTCTTAATTCCCCTACTATGCAAAAATCTATCAAACCTTGTCTTAAATATATTTACTGAGGTAACATCCACTGCTTCATTCAGTAGAGAATTCCATAGATTCACCACTCTTTGGGAATAGCAGTTCCACCTCATCTCCATCCCAAATCTACTTTCCTATTCTTGGGGCTATGTCCCCTAGTTATAGTCCCACCTAGCAGTGGAAAAATCTTATCTATCCCTTTCATAGTTTTATATGTTTCTCTAAGATCTCCTCTCATTCTTCTGAATTCCAGCGAGTACAGTCCCAGGTGACTCAATCTCCTCTCATAGTCTAACCCCCTCATCTCTGGAATCAACCTAGTGAACCTCCTCTGCACTGCCTCCAAAGCCAGTATATCCTTCCTCAAGTGAGGAGACCAGACTGCACGCAGTACTTCAGATGCAACCTCACCAGTACCCCATACAGTTGCAGCATAATTTCCCTGCTCTTAAATTCAATCCCTTCAGCAATGAAGGCCAAAATTCCACTTGCTTTCCAACCTTTTGCGGTTCATGCACAAGCATTCGCAAGTCCCTCAGCACTTCAGCATGCTACAATCTTTTAACATTTAAATAATAATCTGATCTTCCATTTTTCCTTCCAAAGTGGATGACCTTGCATTTACCAACATTGTACTCCATCTGCCTGACTTTTGCCCAATCACTTAACCTATCTATATCTCTCAGTAGACTCTCCATATCCTCTGCACAATTTGCTTTTCCACTCAACTTATTGTCATCAACAAATACACTACACTTGACGCCCTTGTCCAGATCATTAAAGTATATTGTGAACAGTTGTGGGCCCAGCACTGACCCCTATGGCACACTGCTCACCATTGATTGGCAACCAGAGAAGCATCCATATATCCCAACTCTCTGCTTTCTATTGGTTAACCAATGCTCTATCCATGCTAATACATCACCCCGCCAAATCTATGCAACCTCTTCTTATGGATAAGTCTTTAACGTGGCACCTTATCGGACACCTTCTGGAAATCCAAGTAAAAAATGTCCATCTGTTTTCCTCTATCCACTGCACTCATTATATCCTCAAAGAACTCCAGTAAGTTTGTTAAGCAGGACCTGCCTTTGCTGAATCCAAGCTGCATCTGCCTGGTGTCCTCCACCATGAAGACTGACATAAAATAGTCATTCAAAGCCTTGGCCATTTCCTCATTACCCGATATCAGTTCCTCCTTTTCGTCCTCCAAGGGACCCAAGTTCACTTTAGCAACTTTTTTCCACTTTATATAATTACAAAAACTTTTACTATCCAGTTTTATACTTCATGCTAGTTTAATTTCATAACCTATCTTCCCTTGCTTTATTGCTCACTTAAGTGTTTCTTTGTTGCTTTTTAAAGTTTTCCCAATCTTCCTGTTTCCCACTTTGTACACACGAGCTTTTAGTTTGATGCCTTCATCATTTCCTTAGTTATTCGTGGCTGGCTCCCCCCAACCTAACTGTCCTTGCTTTTAACTGGAATATACTTTTTTTAAAATGCATATTTTTATTATTATTTATTCTTAATTTACAAAGCAGCACAACATGTCATAGAGCGGATAGAGTACAGCATATTTACACAGCCATCCCATTACAGGAAAACAAGTAAAGCTCAGAAACAGAAAGAAGTTCTAACTTAAGTTTAAACTAACATACAACCAAAATTGATCCCACGCGTTCTTACACTTTTCCCTCACTGTTAGTTCTTCCCAACATGTGTTCGTATAATGAAATCTTAATCATTTCCTCAGTCCATTCCTTCATATTGGGACATCTGGGTTTTTTCCAGTTTTGCAATATAATTCTTGCAGCTGTGATGAGACCCACCTTTAAAATAGTGAACTTGTCATTGTTCACATTAGGTAACATTGTTCTATCACCCAGGAGACAAAGCCATGGGCACAAGGGCAGTGTGGAACCCGACCAACTCCCCAACAAATCAAACAACAGGAATTCTGCAGATGCTGGAAATTCAAGCAACACACATCAAAGTTGCTGGTGAACGCAGCACTCCTGACAAAGGGTCTCGGCCTGAAACGTCGACTGCACCTCTACCTAGAGATGCTGCCTGGCCTGCTGCGTTCACCAGCAACTTTGATGTGTGTTCCTCAACAAATCAAAGACTTTACACCAAAATGGACGAATCATGGAACACTCCCAAATCATGTGAAAATATGTGCCCACCTCATTTTTACATTTCCAGCATAAATTATTATCAACAATCCCCATTTTGTAGAGTCTAGCTGGTGTCCAATAATATCTGTGTACCATCTTATATTGAATAAATTTCCCTCTCGCTTCCTTAATATGTCTACCCACATTTGATAAAATATTTGACCATGCATTATCTTCAATATCGCTTCCAAGACCCTTCTGCCATACTGCTTTGAGATTGTTACACGATTCACCCACAGAGTGCTTGGACATTTTATAAAACACTGATGCTGTATGAACTTCCTGTGGTGGTGTAAAGTATTCAGTTAAAGGGTCACTTTGTGGGTCACCGTTCTTGAATATGCTACTAACGCAATGTCTTATTTGCAAATACTTCCAAAAATTCCCTTCATCTACAAAGTTGTATTTCCTCTGCAGATCCACATATGACATAAAAATCCCATTCTCATAGAGATCACCTACTGTACTTAAACCTTTAATCTTCCATTCTTTGCAGTACACCATTCTTTTCCCAATGCGTATCTCAGGGTTATTCCAGAGTGAGGAGTATAGCCGTTTTAAATGTGACATTCTACAAGCTTTATGAATTGTACTCCACACACTCCTTGAGTGAGATAGTATAGGATTTAGATTAGTTTTGTTCTCCACATGTTGTGAGAGGATGTTAAGGGGAGAATGTGGTGCAGCCAGACTCCGTTCTATAATTACCCAATCTAAATCAACATCAGCCCTGTCCCAATGTTCAGCTAACTTGGTCATTTCAAAGGATAGTTTATATGCCCTGACGTCTGGTAGACTGAGCCCACTCATGTCCCTGGACATACACATCTTACTCATTTTAATTCTGGGCTTCTTCTTATCCCATAGAAAATCCCTGATAATTTTGTTGTATTGCTTGTAGATCAGATCTGATATATTTAAAGGAAGCATCATAGAAAGATAGTTATACTGAGGTGCTATGACCATTTTAACTATATTGACTGTCTCAGTGCCCCCCACTTATCTCGATTATTTCTTATCCTATTCAATAATGGGTCATAATTTAAAGTAATTATTTCATCCAAGTTCTGACTAAGTTTGACCCCTAGATACTTCATTCCAACTGGCACCCATCTGAAATTAAACTGAGATACTGAATTTGAAAAATACAATTTTGACATTGGTATAGCCTCAGATTTATTGCAGTTGGATTTTATAACCAGATACTTCAGAGTATAATTGAATTGTTTTCATTAGTGGGGGTAAGGAGTTAGAAGGGTCACTAATCAGTCATAAAATATCATCAGCATATAACATCATGCTCCCTTCCGCCTCCCTTCACTCATCTAACATTTGGATCTGCCCTAATCATGATTGCCAGTGGTTCCAAAAAAATTGTAAATAACAGTGGGGAGAGGGGGCAGCCTTGGCATGTACCCCGTGAGATGTTGAAAAATGGGGATATGATACCATTTGTAATAACTGCAGCCTTAGGGGTTTTTATACAAAATTCTAATCCATGATTTAAAGATAGAGCCAAATCCAAAGAATGACAAGGCTATGGTGAAAAATCTCCACTCAACCCTGTCAAAGGCCTTTTCGGCGACCAAGGAGATGGCAGTAATTAGGATACTGCTTGGGGAGCTCAGCCATATTAAGTGCAGTAATCTCTTTAAAATGTTAGTTGAGGATCTGCCTTTAATGAAACCAACCTGGTCACTATTAATTATAGATGGCAATACTTTCTCTAATTGCAAAACCAGTATTTTAGTCAGTATCTTACAATCCACATTAATTCAGCTTATAGGCCTGTAATTGGAGGGATCTATTGCCTCCCTGTCTTTTTTTGGGATCAACAATATTAATGCTTCATTAAATGTATTCGGTAAAGATTCCAAATTTAAGAGATTCTGGATAGATTTCTGTTAGAATAGGAGCCAATATGTCCAGAAATTTCTTATAATATTCAACTGGGAAGCCATCCATACCTGGAGATTTCCCCATTTTCATAGCTGCAATAGCCTGTCTGACCTCATCCTCAGTAATTGGGGCATCCAAGGATTCAGCTTGTGGGGACAATGTAGGCAATTTTACGTTAGCAAAAAACTGATTCAGCTCTTCCTGGTCATGGTTATATGGTGATGCATATAAATGTTCATAGAACTGTCGAAAGATTTTGTTTATTTCTTTAGATGATGACACTAATGTATCCCCTTTCTTAATTACAGGTAAAACACTATTCGTATTCTGCCGCTTTAAGTATCATGCCAGCAGCTTACCAGCTTTGTCACCACCTTCGTAGAAACTTGCTTTTAATCTAAATAATGCATATTCTGCTTCTTTGTTATATATGTTATTTAGCTGGAATTTCAAATTGCACAGATCTTTGTATAAGTCGTCGGTATATTGTCTTGCTAAAACCTTTTCCATTGTGGTTATTTCTGCCTCCAGATTTTTTATTTGCTCCATACTTTCTTTCTTCCTTTTAGATGTCTGTGTTATTAATTTTCCTCTTATATACGCCTTGGATGCCTCCCATACCAAGGACAGCTTTACTGTGGTCCTTACATTCAATTCAAAAAACAAAGTCAGATCCTCAGCCAGCTTATCACTGAACTCCTCATCTTTTAACAGCATAGTATTCATTCGCCATCTACCCCTCCTTCCCCTTTCAGTATTTAAATCAATTTGAATTTCAACCGGTGCATGATCTGATAATGCTATCGGGCCAATTTTACAGTCTATCACCTGTTCAACAATGGAGTTGGATATTAGAAAAAAATCTATTCTAGAGTAGGATTTATTTTAATGAGAGAAAAATGTATATTCTTTTCTCAATGGATTCACCAATCACCATATATCCACCAGACCAATATCCTCAATAAGTTGATGTAAGGCAGCCCTGACCCTGGGTACTGGTGATGTCTGAAATTTGCTTTTATCAATAACAGGGTCCATTACTTGGTTAAAGTCTCCTGCTAAAATTATTTTTCCTTCCTTGGTGCCTAAAATTTTGTTCATCTTGTTAAGAAAGTCTGGGTCTTCCTTATTAGGTGCATATATGTTACAAAGTACTACTTTCACTCTATCAATAAGTGCATCTATACAAATTATTCTGCCTTCCTTGTCTTTAAATTCTCCAAGCAATACGTAATTAAGTTTTTTGTTAATTAAATTCATTGTTCCATTTTGTTTGCTATTAAGTGATGAATAGAATACCTGGCCCACCCAAACTCTTCTAAATTTCAGTGCTTCAACATCTTTAAAATGTGTTTCCTGGGCAAATGCAACATCAATTTGTTTACCTTTAAGGTATGATAAAATCTTTTTCCTCTTGATTGGGTTTCCACACTCATTAATGTTCCATGATATGAAATTAACTATTTTCATGTCCTTAACTTCATGCACACATGTGCAAAAATAGACATTTTCCCAGAGGGCTGAGTCTGGAATGCAATAACTCCAAAAAAATAGTCCAAAAAAAACCTGCTGTACTCTATCCCCATGCTCAATTATTACCAGAAAACACTGCCAATACTGTGTTCTCAAACAACAAGTAAACAGCCAACATGACCCAAAAACATATAAATAATATATTCCTGCCAGATTAACTAACAATTAAAAACAAGCAGGCAGGATAAGCTCCACAAAGACACAACAAAGTGCCATGCCCGCTAGCAAGCCTTACCCTATCAGACCACTTCATCCAGCTCCCCACCCACCCTGTTATACCTAAAAATTTATCTCCACCTATTACTGTGATCAAATCCTGTCTCTCAGTCAATGCCAGCACCGCATTTTTTTCTGAATGAATTTCTCTGCTTCTGCAGCAGTAGTAAAGAACCTGTTCTTTCCTTTCCACTTGAAAGCGTAGAACTGCTGGATAAGCGAGTGTGTACCTCATGTTGACTTTTTGCAGCATTTTCCGAGCCGTAGTAAATGCCCTCCATTTTTCAGCCAATTCTCTGGATATATCTGGAAAGAAGGAAACTTTGCATCCCTCCCACTCAACTCCTCTCTTTGCTTTGGCTGCTTGCAGCACTTCCTCTCTGGCCGAAGAGCGCAAGAATCGTATTAGAAGCAGCCTGGGGTTGGGAGGCGAGGGGGGGGGGAGCGATCCTCACCCGGCCTGGAAGCCAAGGCCCGCTGCTCCCTCTCAATCTCAAACTCTGCGTTCAGTTCGATGCCAAATCCCTCGGACATGATTCTTTGCACACAAGCGGACCACCTGTTTCCGCACCCTCCTTTAGGCCAACCAGCCTGACGTTGCTGCGTCTGCTCCTGTTCTTAAGCTCCTCGACACGGTTCCACAACAGGTTCAAGCGTTTCTTATTCTGCTCGCTAGCACCCACCAGTCACACAGTGGTGTCCTCCACACTGGAGAGACGGCCCTCGGCTTCCGTCAGCCTCCCTTGAATGGCATTGACAGGGTTCTTGTTCTTCAACTCCGTTGTCGTTTCCTTAATCATAGATACATCAGCAGCCACCACGAGTAGAGTGGAACTCATATGACTAACCTCAGCCAGTAAATTCTCCATGTTGGAGCCTTGGTCTGTCTGTGTTGTTAGCGTGGCTTGAGCTTCAGATTGCGGGCTCTGTCTTGTAGCCACATGGCTCGCTGTAGTGCTCTTAGGTCTCGGCATCGTATAGAATTATCTCTCAAAGTTGTTATTAGCCCTTTTAGTGAAAAAAATGGACAGTTTTTAACTGCAGGACAGCTGTATCCGGACAAGGCAGGATAAATATAATCTAATTAATAGAATTTCATGGCGGGTTGTCAGAGCTCCACTAACGTGCAGCCATCTTGCCCGGCATCCACATGATTCCCTGGAATATACTTTTGTTGAATATCTAGAAAGGTCTCATTAGAAGTCTTCCACTGTTCCTCAACTGTCCCACCGTATAGCCTGTGTTCCCAGTCTACACTATCCAGCTCCTCCCTCATCCCGTTGTATTCTCCCTAGTTTAGGCATAATACACTGGTCCCCCACCATTTAGATAATAGTTTGGATTTTGATTATTCTCACCAAAGGGCATGACCTCATATTTCCCCATATTTAACTCCATTTTTCACTCCTTTGCCCACTCACCAGGTCTATCTATATAGATCATCTATGCAGATAGATAAGATGAATGCACACAGTCTTTTTCTCAGGTGTGAGGAATCAAAAATTAGAGGATATAGTTTTCATGTGGGAGAGGAAAGATTAATTACGAACTTAAGGGCAACTTTTTATACACGAAGAGTTATATGTGGTATATATGTGAAATGAGCTGTCAGAGGCAGGTACAATAACAACCTTCAGAACACCATTGGACAGATATATGAACGTGAATAATTTAGAAAATTATGGGCCAAAAGCAGGCAAATGGAACTATCTTGATGGGGCACCTGTCTGTATTTCTCACCGCCTCAGCAAAGCAGCCAGCATAAGCAAAGACACTCCCACATCAGACATCCTCTATTTTCTCCTCTCCCTTGGGCAGTGGATACAAATCCCTGAAACCATGTACCGTCAGGCTCAAGGACAACTTCTACCCCAATTTTATAAGACTGCTAAATGGTTGCCTACTAAGATGGACTTGACCTCACAACCTACCTCGCTATGATCTTGCACTTCTTTGTTTACCTGCACTGCACGTTGTCTGTAGCTGTTACACTTCATTCTGCATTGTTATTGCTTTCACTTGTTCAATACACTGTGTAATGACTTCATCCATATGATCAAACTTTTCTCTGTATCTCCATACAGGTGACAATAATACTCCAGTTACACCTTGGTCAGCATGGATCAGTTGGGCCGATGTTGCATAAGTCTACAACTTTGTTTTCCACTGCAGAATCACAGCATCATTATCACAATATGCTCTTCCCCTATTTTCACATTATAAGCAAATAATGCAAATCCTACCTATTGTTCCTTGCTCCAGGTTATTAATGTATATAGTAAAGACATTGGTACCAAGAAACACTTCTTGCAGTTCTCAACTAGTTTCATCCTTCCAGTCTGCAAGGGACAAATTTATTCTAACTTTCTATTTTCTATTTTATGTAACTGTTTTTGGATCTAATGCTACACTTACCTTCTTTTGTCTGCCATGGCTGGGTCATGTTTTATTTTGTGGTTTAGCATCAGAAAGGATTTGTTTTTTACATATTTGCCATTACTTACCCATTGTTATGATTTTTTTAAAAGTCACTTCCTAATCATTCACAACCAGTTAATTCTTTATATCATCACAGATTCCTTTGTTTAAATTTAGGACCTTAGTTTATGAGTGAACAACTCTACTTTTCAGTTTCAGGAATAATTCCAATATGCTATGGACATTCTTTCTAAAAGACCCTACACAGCAAAATTATTAAACAATCCCTTCTCACTGTACAATACTCGATCAAGAATAGTCAATGAATTCCCTCATTGACATCTCAACATAGAAAAAATCCTCAGAATCTATATAGGATCTGGTTTGTTATCACTGACATATGTTATGAAATTTGTTGTTTTGTGGCAGTAGTACAGTGCAAGACATAAAAAAATTACCAAAAGTTACAATATAAATAAATGCATCCATACATAAGTAGATAAATAACAGATAAGCAACCAAATAAATAAACAATGAAACAAACAAACAAATAAATAAAAAACTCAAAGGAGGAAAAGTAAGGTAGTGTTCATGGACACTATGGAATCTTCTCTGTTTAGAAACCTGATGGCAAACGGGAAGAAACTGTTCATAAACATTGAATGTTGGTCTTGTGTCTCCTCCCTGATTGTGCTGATGAGAAGAGGGCAGGTCCCAGAAGCTGAGAATTCTTAATGATAAATGCTACCTTCTCGTGAACCATCATGGTAGGCAGGGCTATGCCCATAATGGAGCCAGCTGAGTGTACAATCCCCTGCAGCCTCTTGACATTTTATGCATTGGAGACACCATACCAACAAATCAGAATGCTCTCCATCAGTAGAAATTTGATAGAGCCTCTGGTGGCATACCAAATCTCCTCAAGCTCCAAATGAAGTACAACTGATGGTGTGCCTTTGTCATGACTGGATCAACATGTTGTCATGGTCCCTTCTGGCAATCCCCCACCTTGCTATTTACCTCAGGAATTAGACCTCAATCCCTTCATTTAATTTCCAATCATTCCCAGGTTCCACTAACTACACACACCTGCTTTCCATCAGAAAATGCAGGATACAGACCCTGTGATCACAACAAGGAGCTGCTAGTTTGTTGGTTGACTCTGGTGTGAACAGCCTTGTTTCATGGTTCTTAGGACTGTCAGTTCTAAGTCTAGCATTGCTCCTGGATTCTCTCCAAACCCAAGACACCAGGTACTGATTCCACGCTCGCTACGGCAAAAACGCCTCCTGACTCTTCCCCTGCACCCATGTTCTGCACTTGGGTTTGTCCACTGCTGCGCCTGTGTAACACATGTTGGGCTCAAGATAGATCCTCAGATGCTCAGGAGCTTGAAACTGCTCTCCCTTCCCACTGCTGAACCCTCAATGAGGAGAGGTGTGTGTTCTTCCAACTTCCCCTTCCTGAAATCCATTAACACTTCCTAGGTCTTGCCAACATTTAGTGTGATATTGTTGTTGCAACATCACTGAGTCAGCTGATCTTCCTTGCTCTTGCATGCCTCCTTATTACCTGAGATTCTGCCAACAGTAATGTCATCAGCAAATTTATAGATAGTGTTTAAGTTGTGTCTTGCCACATAGTTGTATACTCCAGGAATACATTCTGCAGGGTGTCATTTACTTTATGGACAGTATCCCCATTGTTGGTTTAATTTGAAAACATTGCGTCAGTGAAAAAGTGTTGGTCACAGCATATTTCCAGAGCTCTTGTTTTCCTCAGCTGTTTTACTAGCCTGAGAGTGTTCTGGAGAAGGGTACAGATGCATGTAGAGATTCCAGTTCTGGTGCAGCTGTGATTCAAATACCTGACTCCAGTGTAAGGATAGAGCTTGGAGTGTGGATATTTGGGGTGGTTTGTGAAGAATTGTCTGAAACAGAGAGTGGGATGTATACGTGGATGGATAGGTTGGGGGAATTGTAAAGGAGCTGAAAGTCAAGTGAAAGTGCGGCAGCAGCTAGAAAGCTTCTTTGTGCCTTAGTTCCTTCCCCACAGGAGTCCTCTCCTCATGCAGAAACCTTTGCTACAAACTAGAAAATTAATTCCAGAAACTGCCAGCTACTTAAAATAAGACCATAAGACTCAGGAGAAGGATCAGGCTATTTGGGTCATTGAATCCACTCTGCCATTTCATCATGGCTGATCCGTTTCCCTTTCAACTCCATTCTCTGCCTTCTCCCTGTAACCTTTCATGTCATGACTAATCAAGAAGCTATCAACCTCCACCTTAATTACACCCAGTGACCTGGCTTCCACAGATTTTCCAGCCTTTGGCTAAATAAATTCCTCCTTATTTTCATTCCAAATGTACCTCCTTCTATTCTGAAGTTGTGCCCTCTTGTTCTAGACGTCCTCACTATAGAAAAGGTCCTCTCCACATCCACTATATCTAGGCCTTTCAACACTCAATAGGTTTCAATGACACTCCTCATATGATAACTCTTTCATTTCCAGAATCACGTTCGTGAACCTCCTTGGAACCCTCACCAATGACAGCGTACCTTTCTTAGATAAGGGACACAAAACTGCTCACACTACACCAAGTGAGACCTCACTAGTGCCTTATAAAATTTCATCTTCCCCTCTGCCATCCAATTCATAAATGGACATTGAACCCTTGGACACTACCTCACTTTTTAAATAAATATTACTTCTGTATTTTGCACAATTTTTAATCTATTTATATATGTATACTGTAATTGATTTATTCTATTATTATTGTTTTTTCTTCTATATTATGTATTGCATTGAACTGCTGCCGCTAAGTTAACAAATTTCACATCACATGCTGATGATAATAAATCTGATTCTAATTCATTACATCCTTGCTTTTATATTCTAGTCCTTCCTCATCACCAACTTGACCTGCAAGTTAACCTTTAGGAAATCCTACAAGAGTACTCCCAAGTCTGTTTGCACCTCAGACTTCTGAATTTTCTTTTTGTTTATAAAATAGTCTACGCTTTTATTCCTTCTACAAAGTGTATGACTACACTGTATTTCATCTGCCATTTCTTTGTCCATTCTCCTATTCTGTCTAAATCCTTCTGCAGCCTCCCCAACTTCCTCAATACTACCTGCCCCTCCACCTATCTATTTGTTGTCCGCAAACTTGGCTACAAAGCCATCAATTCAGTCATCTAAATCAATGACATACAATGTGAAAAGAAGCGGTCCTAGCATCAGCCACTGTAGAACACCACTAGTCACCAGCAGCCAATCAGAAAAGGCTCCCTTTATTCCCTCTCTTTGCCTCCTGTCAATCAGCCTATGCTCCATCTATGCTAGTATCTTTCTGAAATACCATGAGCTCACATGTGGCACTTTGTCATAGACCTTCTAAAAATCCAAGTACACAACATCTACCAATTCTTCTTTGCTTATCCTGCTTGTTATTTCTTCAAAGAACTCCAACAGATTTGTCAGGCAAGCTTTTCCTTTAAGGGAATCATTCTGATTTTATCATGTGCCTCCAAGAAACCCGGAAACCACATCCTTAACAATAAACTCCATCTTTCCAACCACTGAGGTCAGACTGACTGGCCTATAATTTGCTTACTTCTACATCCCTCCATTCTTGAAGAGTAGAATGACATTTGCAATTTTCCAGTGCTCCAGAACCATGTCAGAATCTATTGATTCTTGAAATATCTTTACTAATGCCTCCTATGCTTTAAAAATTACTCCCACAAACTCCAACCATTGCTGCTCTGCCATCATCCCTGCTAGTGTCCCCTTCCAAACAACTTTAGTCAGGTCCTCTCTCATGCCTCTGTAATTCTTTTTGCTCCAGTGTAATATTGATACATTGGACCCAAAATGCAGGGTGAATTCTATCATATTATGATCACAGGCTCCTGAGGGTTCCCTTACCTTAAGCATCCTAATCAAATCTGGTTCATTTCACAACACCCAATGCAGATTAACTGATCCCCTAGTGTGCTCAACCACAAGCTGCTTTAAAAATCTTGCGGACATTATACAAATTCTCTCTCTTAGGATCCAGCACCAGCTTGATTAATTATGTTAAATTGAACTGTATGCTAGGTTTTAAAGGATAATGTAACTGGTTTCACCAGACGTTTGAATTATTATCAGGAAGGTTAGTTTGCATAGGATCTGGGGAGATTGCTGATTGGATTCATATTTGGCTCAGTGATCGGAAACAGAGGGTGATAGTCAAGGGTTGCTTCTTGGATTGGAGGCGTCAGTCTTGTGGGGTGTCACGGATTGGTGCTAGGATCTTTGTTGTGTTAATTGTCTATAAGCAATTTGGATATAAATGCAAAAAGCATGGCTAGTAAATCTGTGGATGATACTAAAATAGTTTGTATTGGAGAAGGTGTAGAGGGTTATGAATAATTTCAAGGAAATTTTTATCAGTTAGGTCTGTGGGCTGAGGAGTATCAAATGGTTTTCAATCCAGATAAATGTGGAGTATTCTTGAATGGTCAGGGCATAAAATGATACAGGGAGAAGGCAGGAGATATGGGCTGAGAAGAAAATTGGATCAGCCATGATGAAATGGTGGAGCAGGTTGGATGGGCCAAGTGGCCTAATTCTGCTCCTGTACCTTATGGTCTTATTGCATTTTGGGAATTAAAACCAGGACTTTAAAAAGTGAATAATAGGGTCTCGGGGAATGTTATAGAACAGTGGGACCTAAGAACGCAAGTGCATTATTTGCTGAAAGCATCATCTCAGGTAGACAGTGTGTTAATAAAAGCATTTGGCCTGCTAGTTGAGGCAATAACTACAGGAGTTGGGAAGTTATGTTGTGGTTATATAAGAGATTAGTAAGGTCTCACTTGGAGGATTGTGTATAGTCTTGGTTACCCTGTTATAGGAAAAATGTTACTATATTAGAAAGAGTGCAGAAAAGATTTACTAGGATGCTGCCTGGATTCAGGGGTTTGAGTAACAAGGGGAGATCACACAGACTAGGGTGTTATTCCCTGGAATGCTGGAGATCGAGGGGTGACCTGAGCAAATTATATAACGTTATGAGGAATATCGAGTGAAAGCACAGATTCCCTTTCCCAGGAAGGAGGTGCTAAAACAAGAAGGCATAAGTTTTATGATCAGAGGCAAGCGACATCAGGTGCAGCTTTTTCACATAAAAGGTGGTGCATATTCCGAATAAGCTGCCAGAAATAATGCATGAGCCAGGCACATTAATAATATTACAAGATATCTATATCAGTGTGCGAATATGAGAAGTTTAGGGACAATACCTGCTGGGCAAAACAGTTGGCATGGGCGAGTTGGGCTGAATGGAATGCTTCCATTCTGCAAGGTTGTATGAATCCAGAAAAAGCAAGCTGTGTAAGTGGTAATACTTGACTAAGAATTATTAATCTTATAATTAATAATTAAGCATTGCTCAAAGAGGACAACTGCCCTTGACATCAAGGCATCACTTAACTGAGTGTGGCATTAATGAGCTTTGGGGAAAAAAATTAAACTCCCCGGGCATCAAAAATGTTTGAAACATTAGGTCATAACTTAAAGGATGACAGTTGTAGTTAACAGTAGATAATCATTCCAGCTACTATTGTACACTGTGGTTACACTGTATACCATTGGTAACTCATACAATTCATCAAAATTGCATTCCTTCCTAAACCTGCATCCTCTGCTAACTAGAAAATGAAGGAAGCAAGCAGAATCAGAATGGTTTAATATCACTAGAATATGTCATGAAATTTGTTGTTTTGTGGTAACAGTAGAGTGTAATACATAAAATCTAAAAATTACAATAAGAAATATACGATATATATAAATTAATTTAAATGCTATAAGTAGTGCAAAAATGGAGGACATAAACAATAGTGAGTTGTTGTAGATTAGTTCATTGTGTGTTCAGAAATCTGATGGTAGAGGGGAAGAAGATGTTCCTAAAAAGTTGAGCATGTGCCTCAGGCTCCTGTGCCTTCTCCTGGATGGTAGCAATGAGAAGAGGGCACGTAAAAACAGCATGGCCTTTATTTTTCCCTTCGAGTTACAGATCATCCTGTCCTCAAGCTCCATGTTCAATAGCTCTTTTGATTAATTTCATTAAACAATTAATGTCAGCCTTTCCAACAATGTCACTGATTAAGGAGGTACGCTACTGGTGAATCTGTGGAATTCTTTGCCACAGAGGTGACTGTGGAGGCCAGGTCATTGGGTGTATTTAAGGTGGAGGTTGTTAGGTTCTTGATTAGTCAGAGCATGAAAGGTTCCAGGGAGAAGGCAGGAGAATGGGGTTGAGAGGGAAAATGGATCCCCCAAGATGGAATGGATCAGGTATGATAGTCTAAATGGCTTAATTCTGCTCCTATGTCTTGTGGTCTTATGGTCTTATTGCTGTTGGTCATTTCCACACAAGTCCCATACGCTCATTTGGTTTATGCCATTGCATTTGTAATCCTGACTTGCTACAACCCCTTGTGGAAATACTGGCAGAAATTAAATAGGCAAGAGCAGGACTGACGAATGGCTGTTACTGTCATTTTCTTTATTCTGACTACAATAAATCTGGATGACATGTTCTCATCTAGTTCCATTCAAAAATAAAACTTGACCTTTCCATGCCAAACACTCTATCAGTCTCCCTGACTATGATGCTTTCCTAACCAACTACACCAAGCCAAATACTCAGTAGGAGGTTGACAACAACTCCTTTGCATCCCTAGCAACATTGTTACATCATTGAGGCAAAGTTCAAAATCCTGCTCTCAGCTGCCAGAAACCAACTAATTCTCCTGGGGCTTGTATAAGAACATCCTGTGGGTTGAGGCGCATGGGTTTATCACTTGCCTGAGAAGACTTGACTGGGCACTACAGTGAAGGCTGTAGTGTGGAATCACTTTGAAACCGTAACTCACCTGATATGGCAGTGACTTTAAGTACACTACTTGTTAATACCAATACATATAATCAGTCTTTTTGCGATTATTATCCTCTTCTGCAATCAATAAACTATAAAGTAGAGGTTTATTATACAGTCTGCAGGAACCAACCATAGTTGGTGATACATCTTTTTCAATAAAATGGATCCCAAAAGGCCATTTGCTGTAAGTTAGAAAATCATGTGCCTGTCACTAGGCAATTGCTGTTTGTAGTTATCCTGTTTCATAAAATTCCTCGTGAATCTTTAAATCCTCAGCTTTCTTCACAACTTCTTAAATTTCTGGCATCCTATCAATTACCATCTCAAATTGGGCTCAATTTCATTTTTTTTCCACTTCAGCAGGAGGCTTGATTTTCTTCAACAGCACACAGGCTTCTGTTTTTTTAAACTCCACTGCACATTGCTTTAACAGTTAGTTGAAAAACGTTATGTGGGCACTGGAAAAATTTCAAACAAATTCGCAGGATCGTTAACTATTCAGCCCATCCATCCAGTTCATACTATGATCCCAGATACTATGATCTTATTTCCCCAGTAATCCTGCAAATTTTTTCCCATAAAATCGCTGAATCGGGGTAAGTCTGTTCTCATCTAAGCACTCCAAGAGTTAACAGGAAAGTAATTTCAACCTTGGATATGATTTTCTGAAATGTAAGATAAAATAAATTAAGTCATACATAAATGTAGCCAAAACTAATAATTACCCTTGATGTGTTTCAATAAAAGCTCAAGATTCTTCTAACGTACTTTAATCAATGTTGGTGTAGCCAGTAGAAGCATTGCCTCACCATGCCAAAGGTTTACGTTCAGTCCTGTCCTCATGTTCTGTGTGGGCTTTGCATGTGTTCACTGGTCCCATATCAGACGTGTCCACCTCTCCCACGAAAGGTACAGAGGGCGTTGGGTGGCAGAGAATGGAAGTGACTCTAGGGCTACTTGAAAAACTGGTCTGGGACAGCAGACCAGGTTGTCCGTGAAGTGGGTGAGTTGGTGAGAGGAGAGGCGATTTAGCTGCAGTTTCTGATGAAATGACAGTAGAAGTTGAAAAGCCCTAAAACCCCTGTAGCTTTTGTGGGAGCACAGTCGGGAGCACCATTCAATGATGGTGCTCATTTTTTCTGGGTTCATGTTTATGCCTTGGGATGAAAGGACGTAACCCCTGAAGGAAAGGCCTGGGGTGTAGAACTGGCATTTCTATCTGCAGTAGAGCTGGTTTTTGAGGAGATGCGGGAAGTCTGAATGGACATTACAGATATGGTTTTTGGGGTCCTTGGAGAAGATAAGGATGTCATTGAGGTAGACAAACACATACTTGTGTAGCATGCTTCAGAGGATCTCATTAATAAAAACTTGGAATATGGCTGAACTGTTGGATAGTCTGAAGGGCATCACCACGTATTCGTACTGGCCAGTGGGTGTTATGAAGGCTGTCTTTCACTCATCCCCATGGCAATGTGGATCAGGTTGTATGCGCTCTGTAGATCCAGTTTGGTGAAGATCTGGGCCCTGGGAATGTGCTATCCCTCAAGGGGAGAGGTTAACGGTTCTTCATTGTGATTTTGATGAGACCATGGCAGCTAATGCAAAGGTAGAGACCCCCCCCCCCAAAGAAGAATGGTCAAATGAAGCCATGCTGTAGTGTTTTGGTGATGTAGTCATTGATACCTAGAGTCTCAGAAGGGGAGAGAGGAACAGATTACTTTAGAGTGTGGTGGTGCCTGGGAGGAGATCTGCAAAGACTGTGCAGTTATATAGTCTGTGAGTCAGCCTCCCTTTACTGAAGGTTATGGCTAAGTCATGGTCTTCCTGTGGGAGTTTACTGTAGTCAAGAGTTTTTTCTATCCCCCACCCATGCCGTGGAGTTATGAGGTGAGGTTATCTGAGTTTGCAGACATGTGGCCTGTCAGGCAGATCACCAGCTCAGCAGTAGACCAGATATCCGGCAAGGTGAGGGTCATGAGTGGAGAACCAGTCATAACCCAAGATGAGAGGTTTTGAGTGAGTTGATCAGGAGGAATTGGATGGACTCATGGCGCTCTCCAATGCTCATGTGTACACTCCGACCATTGCAGACCCCAAGGGACATCTATCAATGGCCGTGATGCAGACTGGTGAGAGACAGGCTCAGTAGGGAGTCCAGGCTGTACACACGGAGTCCCGACCAGAAAGTTGCAACAAAGAGCCTCCTGTGTGCATTGAGCAGACGGGGTGTGGAGAAGGACGGAAAGAATGAGTCATGCTTGGGAGACGGGGAGAACTTACCAGATGGAAGGCCTCTTGTCTCTTCCTGGTGGTGCCGTTTCCCAGAGGCAATGAGTATTTGATGTATGAGTGATTGGCAGCTCCACAGTAAGTGCACAAGTTGTTTCTCCACTGATGCTTATGCTGTTGGGGTTTTAAGAAACCTCTTCCTAACTGGATGGGTTATGAAGGTGCTGATGAGAGCCTGGCAGCCTGAAATGGTTTTGGGAAGAGAAAGGGCTAGAATGATGAGGCTTTGGAGGTCTGTGGTCATCTCCTGGGTAGATAGCTCATCATCCAAGAAGCCATGATGGTAGCACTTCTACATTCCAGCTGCTCTTTGCTGCAAGAGTTCTGAATTCCACGGTGTAATCCAGCACTGAGCGAGAGTCCAGACATAGGCAAAGTATTTGATTTGTTGCCCCCTTCCACTTCCTGCTTGGTCGAAAACCCGGTGCATCTCGAAAGGGAAATGCTCATATTTATTGCGAATGGGGAGTTATTGTCCCAGTTAGCAGCAGCCCAGGTCAGATCTCACCCAGTCAAGAGAGATATGGCAAAGGTGTTTTTGGCTCGATCCACAGAGTACAGAAATGACTGGAGCTCCAAGTGTAAGGTGCACTGGGACAGGTTGGGGATCCATCAGATCATTGGGCACCAGAATCTGGGGCTCAGAGGGAGAAGGTTAAGTATCATGGGGTTGCTGTATGAAGACGGAAAGTTGGAAGAGAATGGTGGTCAATGGTTTCCTGTTGCTTCTGGATCGTGCGCTCATGTTGACAGATGACTTCATTAGGCTAGTATACTCTGCTGGGCCAATCAATGATTCACCCATCTTGTCGGCATATGTAGAGTATGCTTGACCCAAAAATGGAGCAGTAGAGACGATTTAGCAGTGAGTGATAACTTTAATAATCAACTGCAAAATAACAAGCTACAAGGGTCCACAAAGCAAGAGAGAACAGATACTAAACTCACTGGCAACGAAGTAACTGAAGGTTAGGAGAAACTAGTTGAGGCTGGCTGGTTTAAATAAGTGAACAAGGACAGTGGGTGAGAGATGGGTTTAAATAGGCTGCAGGTAATGAGTTAGAAACTACTGGTGTGTGATTCCTGTTAACTAGGTGGAAACTGGGAAGTGCCTGCCTGTGCAGGCCTGACAAAAGTATCTCTTCCTGTGCTTTACTGTTCTATGTTCTGTAAAATAGGAAGATTTCAAATATTCAGAATGTAAGATGTTAAATATATTGCCACCAATGTTAGAGTAAAAATACAAAGTTAGCACGAAAAAATAAGCCTGACTCTTGGAGATCAGCTGGAAGATCCTAGTATACCATCATTCTAACATTGTCGTACAACACCTAATGCCAAATAGTTTAGAACAAAGTATCATCTCAGCTGAGGATTGGGTTACACAAATATTAAACATAGAAATAGAGCCCAGTAGGAACTAATTAATCAAATGTGTTGGTTAGTTTTCTATCATCCTGGCCACTCCTCAGAGCTACCAGCTACTGGAGCCTGCCAGACTAAAGAACTGGATAATAAGTCACTTACTATAAATATGATATACGGGACGGTTGTCCAAAATGTTAGCTTACCCAATTGAGGTTGATTTCAAAATTATATTCGGTTTAGGATATCTGGAAGTTATGGTTTTAATAGATATAGACTTTATGTATGAAAAAAAAGAAGCTTTGTTCATGGCTGTCCTTATCTACACTCACACCAATGCAATTGTTCCCTGATGTGCACTGACAGGTCACTCAACTGTGCAAATTATACAAAGGAATTTAATTTTGACTTTAAAACAAAATCATATTAAGAGATCTTTTCATTGTCAATGAATCTGCTGGGTCACAGCTTCAAAAAGGCATCAACCATACAGGTCCCCCAAGAATAGCAGGTGGAGCTACCTCAACCTCTATCTCCCAGTAGCACTCACATCTTCCATGGTGCAGTACTCTGAAAGATTGCTCATAGTTAGAATTAACTCCTATTTGAACAAGGATCTGGACTCCCTGCAACTTACCACAGCAGATCTACAGTGGATTCCATCTCACCAACTCTCTACCGGGCTTGGTACCACCTAGACCCTGCAGGTTGCCGGTTATAGATTCCAGCTCTGTTCAATGCCATCAACCCCAAAGTAATAATCAACAAGCTGGGCCTCTGTACCTCCCTTTGCAATTGGATTCTTGACTTCATTATTGAGAGACTATAGTCAGCAGAGATTGGTGATTACATCTCCTCTCTGACAATCAACATAGGGGCACTTCAAAGCCATATGCTTAGCCAACTGCTTTATTTCCTCTACATTCATGGTTAGGCATCTATAAATTGCAGTCGCATGCCATAGGATTAATTTTGATGGCACAAAACTACTGTGCCATGCTATTGGCTTTACGATGGCCTGGTGAAGAAAGCCATTGAAATAAAACTAGAGAAAAAGAATTTTAACAAAGACGAAGATCTTGCTCTAAGTGAGAACTGGAATTCGACTGTAAACAAGGTGGGACAGTGGAAACCTGACTGGATGAGGATGAATCAATCAGGAGAGATGGACAGCAAGGTATATTTACTACTGGAATGCACATGCCTAGGCATCATCAGAATTTGTCATTGAAATATTGGTTAAAATTGATACCTGTATCTGGGTGGAAGCCTGGGAGGAGTTTGTTCATCTTCATAATTGCTAATGACACCATTGTTGTTGACAGTATCTCTGATGGTGATGAGGAAGCGTACAGGAATGAAGTTGATAGAATGGTCAAGGAGTCTCACAATGACAATCTTGCACTCAACGTCAGCAAGACCAAAGAACAGGTTATTGACTTCAGGAAGGGGAAGTCAGCAGAACACACACCAGTCCTCACGCAGAGATCAGCGGTGGAAAGGGAAAACAGACCCCACCAGTTCCCCTCCACCACCACTCTCCTCTGTCTGGTGGAACTGAACCTCACCCTCAATTTCTTCTTTAGCTCCTCCCAATTCCTTCAAACCAAACTTGTAGCCATGGGCACTCTCATGGGTCCCAAGCTATGCCTGCCTTTTTGTCGGCTATGTGGAATAGTCCCTGTTCCGAGCATGCACTGGCATTGTGTCCTAACTCTTATGCTGCAGTGGTGCTGTTTCCTGCACCTATGATGAGCTTGAAAACTTCATCAATTTTAAGTCCAACTTGATCCCTGCCCTCATATTTACTTGGTCTGTTTCCAACACCTCTTTTCCCTTTCTTGATCTCACTGTCTGTATCTCTGGAGACGGTCTATATACTGATATCATTTATAAATCCCTTCCTCCACTATCAGCGCTGCCCTCAACCACATCGCTCCCATTTTGCACATGTTTGCCCTCACCCCATCCTCCCACCACCCTCTATGTATCTGGAGGAGATGGAAAAAAAGGATCAGCCATGATTGAATGGCGGAGTAGATTCAATAGGCCAGATGGTCTAATTTTGCTCCTATGTCTTATGGTCTTATGTCCAGGACATAATTCTCCAAAACATCCACCATCTCCAATGGGATCCCACCATCAAGCACATCTTTTCTTCCTCTTCCTCCTCCCCCACCCCACAAGTTTCACTTTCTGCAGGGATTGCTCACCTATGTGACTCCCTTGTCCACTTGTCCCCCCCCATTGATCTTCTTCCTGGTACTTATTGTTGGAAGCAGTTGAGTACCACACCTGCCCCAACATCTTCTCTCTCACTAACATTCAGGGCCCCAGTTTTTTCCAGGTGAGGTGACACTTCACCTGCAAGTCTACTGGGGTCATATTCTGTATCTGATACTCCTGGTGTGGCCTGCTGTATATCAATGGGACACAACATAGATTGGGAGACTGCTTCACCCAGCATCTTTGTTCCATCCACCAGGAAAAAGCAGAATTCTGGGTGGCCACCCATTTTAATTCTAGTTCCCATTCCCATTCCAACATAAGGCCACACTCTGGTTGCAGGAGCAACACCATATATCACACAACACACATAAAAATTGCTGGTGAATGCAGCAGACCAGGCAGCATCTATAGGAAGAGGTACAGTCGATGTTTTGGGTCGAGACCCTTCGTCAGGACTAACTGAAAGAAGAGATAGTAAGAGATTTGAAAGTGGGAGGGGGAGGGGGAAGATCCGAAATGATAGGAGAAGACAGGAGGGGGAGAGATCTGGAAAGTTGATTGGCAAAAGGAATATGTGAGGATCATGGGATGGGAGGCCTAGGGAGAAAGAAAGGGGGAAGGGGGGAAGCCCAGAGGGTGGGCAAGGAATCTAGTGAGAGGGACAGAGGGAGAAGAAGGAGAGAGAAAGAGAAAAAAAATAATAATAAATGAATAAATAAGGGATGGGGTACGAAGGGAAGGTGGGGCATTAGCGGAAGTTAGAGGCTACCCAGACAGAATATAAGGTATTCCTCCAACCCGATGCTGCCTGGCCTGCTGCGTTCACCAGCAATTTTTATGTGTGTTGCTTGCAATTCCAGCATCTGCAGACTTCCTCATGCTTGCAACTGTATATCACATTTGGGTAGCCTCCAACCTGATGGTATGAACATTGATTTCTTGATCTTCCAGTAATATCAATCCCCCCTTCACCATTCACCATTCTTGTTTCACTTTCTCACCTTACCTCCTTACCTACCCATCACCTCCCTCTGTTATTCTTCCCCTTCCCTTTCTCCTATGGTCTTCTATCCTCTCCTATCAGATTTCCCCTTCTCCAGCTCTTTATCTCTTTCACCAATCAACTTCCCAACTCCTTCCATCACCCCCTCCCTCTCTCCCAGTTTCTTCTATCACCTATCACGTTGTATTTCTTCGTCCCCTCCTCCCAACTCTTCCCTTGACTCCTCTTTCTTTCCAGTTCTGATAAAGGGTCATCAACCATTTACTCTTTTCCTCAGATGTTGCCTGGCCCGCTGAATTCCTCCAGCATGTGTGTGTTGCAGTGAAGAAGGTGAGCAGTTTCAAGTTCATGGGCATCAACATCTGAGAGGATCTATCCCAGACATCCCAGACCCACCATATTGATGCAATCATGACAAAGGTACAACAGTGGCTATATTGTTTGCATGGTGGGTGGGGGGGGGGGGAATTGATGATTTTGATGCTGCATGTGTGTGAGGGGAGAGGGTGAGTCCTGGGTTTCTAACATTTTCTGTCATTCATTCTTTGGGTTTTTTGTTTCGTGGATGTCTGTGAAGAGTAAGGATTCCAGGTTGTATATCGTATACATTCTCTGAAATTAAATTGAACCATTGAAATTGAATTGAAGTAACCACACAATGAAACAGTGGTGTGTAGAAGAGCATCACTGAATGCACAACATGTTGAAACTTAAAGTGGATGGGCTACAGGAGGTACCTAATAAAGTGGCTACTGAGTGTAAGTGTCTTCAGTCAGCCTGAGAAACATATTATAAGCAGCCAGGGTGGATGTTTTTATGTCATGAGGTATTTTCAGCAGCATACATGTTAGCTGTTACCTTAGAGATCAAATAAATGGAATATTTAAATAACTTGTTCAATTATACTGTAGCACCCCACCCCCCCGCCATTTTCAAACAACAGTTTTTGTCATGATGAATGGCCTTCACATGAAGCATTAGTCACTGATACTGTAAATAAGCTGTGGCTTTTCAGTTTCCATTTTCATTGTCAACTCCAACAGATTTTAAAGGTGCAGGTGTATCTGCATATCCCAGTAATTATTATTCCTAACAATATCTACATATGTCCAAGTTTTGTGTACAGGACTGTATTAAAAATGCAGATGGTTTTAAATTTATCATCTTGTTAAAAGGTAATGAAGATAAACATTGATGTCAATATATCTTTGACAGGACAGAAAAATGGCAGACATTTCAATGCACAGAAGTGTAAAGCTTTATAGTTTGGAGGACCAATATGGAAAAACTGTCCATCTCTGGTAAATAGCATTAAGCAAGCTATATTGAAGGGACAGTATTTTACACTCTGACTCTACAGTTCAGTTCCATTTAATGTTATATATCAAAATGAATTCTGCTAATTGCTGAATAGCAAAATAACTAAACATGTTAGAACTCAGACATAAAAGTAGAAAAAAATGGAAATACCTAGCAGATCAACCAGCATCTGTGGGGTGGTTGAACATAGTAAATGGTTCATTTCAATGATCTTTCATTAGATAGAATCATTGAATCATAGAATTGTCTAACAGAAAATTGTGCCCTTTCAGTGCACCTCATTCCTGCCAACCATGATGCCTATCAACGTTCACTCCATTTGCTGGCATTGGGCTTGTATCCCTTTAAGAATTTTCTAAGTTCCTATTCAAATGCCTCTAGAACATTGTAACTGGATCTACTTCCAGAAGCTCATACTAGATAACCACCAGAAACTGTGACCAACTTATCCCTCTGACTTCCTTTAAATGTCTTACATCTCTCCTTAAACATTTACTCTCTAATTCTAGATTCCCCTGTTCTGGCAAAAAGATCTGCTATCTATCCCACTTGTGCCCCATAATTTTATAAATCTCTACAAAGTCACTCCTTAGCCTTCTATGTTTCAGTCAGAATAAACACTTCCTTTCCAATCTCTCCTTAAAACTACAACCCTCCATTCTAGCCAACATTCTGGTGAATCTCTTCTGCATTCTCTCTATTTCTATCACACTCTTCCTGTAGTGTGGAAACCAGATCTGTACACGAAGATTCAAGTGTGATCCAAACAAATATTATACAATTGCACACAATGTTCCAACTACCATACTCAGTGCCACAGCCTATAAAGGCAAGCATAACATATACCTTGTTCACTGCCCTGTCTATCTGCGTTGTCATTTTCAGGAAACTTTGGACTTGTACCCCAAGGTCCCTCTATATTTCAACATTCTTTTAGGCCCCTGCCAATTATCCTAAATGCCCTATGAAAATTTGACTTCTCAAGGTGCACTACCTCACATTTGGATTAAGTTCCACATGCCAACTCTCTGCCCAAGTTTCCAGCTGTTGCATCTTTCTTCGCCATCTATGACTACACAAAATTTTGAGGCATCTGCAAATTCGCCATTCAGATCACCAACATTCTCATTTAAGTCCACATATATTACAAACAGCAAAGGTTGCAGTGATAATCCCAGTGGTACACCACATTCCATAGATTTCCAGTCAGAAAAATAACTAACCACTAAAACAAGCAGAATTGAGAAACATGACATAATTCCTTTCAGTAAAAGACACAGAGGAAGGAAGAAAGGGGTTGGCTTTGATTGAATTGAGACAATGTGAAAATAATAGAGATCAATGCTGGTTAAATCAGAGTGATGAAGATTTCTTAGTTTCAGCCAATGTGTCTGGTGGTATTTTAGTTGGAGGGAGATGATAGAAAAGAGAAGAAAGGAGAAAAATACAAACAAAGTGCTGAAATTGCACAATCATACAACATATTAGTTACTGGAAATCTGAAATAAGAAATTGCTGTAAAAGCACAGTGGGCCTGGCTACATTTGTAGAGGAGAATAATTGACTTAGTATTATATGTCAATGACTTGTGAGAAATCTGACCAGAGAATACTAAGCAAATAAATTGCAGATGCTGGATATCTGAAACAAAATATGCAGCACCCACTAAGAGTAACAGAGCTAGTGTCCGGTTGACAACCCTTCATCAGTCTGAAACACCAGCCCTCCATCCTCCCCCAGATGTCACCTGACTAAATGGACACATTTATCAATCACTGAGTTATGGTATACCAGGCATTTTGTGGATAATCTTGGAGTCAGTGGTCAGGCAAGATTTAAAAACATTAGAAGGGATGGTGAGTGTCTAAATGAGGACATCTCTAGGGATGGGGGAGCTTCAGGTACCGAGCCATTTGGTAAATTTAAGATGGTTCTCTTTGGGACAGAGAAGTATCAGAAGAAAGATTGTTTCCTAAAATATTAACTCTGCTTCTCTCCTCACAGATGCCTAGCCTGAACATTTCCAGAGTGTCCTGTTTCATTTCAGAGAATTCTGATGGCAGGTGACAAGAAGCTTGGAACATGCTAGTTCTACAAAACAGTCATCAATCTGCCCTTGGGCTCCCCAGAGAAAATCACACCATGAGCAGCAAATATTGTGTGGTAAGCTGAAAGAAGTAAAAATAAATTGACGCACACTGCAAGAGGGTATCTAACTTTTGATATCATGCTAGCAAAAATTGTACCATAAAACTTTGCTGAAATATATCGATTGTATAATAATTTCACTCACGAAGGAAGTAATGATTAAATTACTTTAGAATTACTAATCTGATAAGGCAGTACACAAAATACACCTAATTGAATCTGAAAAAAAGTTATATTTACTCATTGTCTCAAATAGCTACACCATTCTTTACTCACTGAATGTAATCAGCAAAGTCAGCCTTCAATGACAGAATAATTCTATGTTAAAAGCTTTTGGATCTCATAAAGTTTAGAGTTGAATATTAAAAAGCTGCCTTTGTTTGGAAAAAAAAATGGACAGTGCTCTTTTGACCCAAGGACAGTGAACATGTAGAACAAATTATCCCTGTTGTGAAAAAAGGACTGGCTCTTGTTATGAAACAAACTTTTTGCCTGATCCAATGTCCCAAGTTTCTGTCTTGTGGAAATTAATAGCTGGAGCATGAAAAGTTTAGCTAATGGATCCTATTGCCAGTCAAATCTTTTCTCCCTTCATGATGAAAATAAACATTAAAATATCTTTAAAAAAAAAATCTAAATTGAGCTAATTTATAATGCAGTTAGCATGCTGGTTGCATTAAGATTAGTGTTCCACTTACACTGCAAACTTCTTGATGGGATTGGGTATGTCCCAATTACTTGGTGCTGACAAATTTAAATCTCTAGATGTAGAGCTCTCCATAAGAGAGCAGCTTCTTGGATTAAAAATAAAAATCCACAGGGAAAAGCAGCAAACGTGCCTGTGAAAAAGAATTGCAACTTTAGTAAGTGACTGTTGATTTGTCGTGTCAGTACCGACCAGAAACGGCTTCTGACAGTTGGATTCTTACTGCCGTCAGGTGAGCATTGCTTAAAGTGGTACTACCTCTTTCATGGCCACCTACAACACCTCAGCAACCCATTACACAGTGTTATCAATCAGAGTTCCCAGGAATTAATAAAGGAATAGGATACGTAATCATATGGAAGATGGATGAAGGAAACCTGCAAGTGAAATTTTCTCACTGTTTCACTGGGTTGCGATTCCGACAAAAAAAAATGCATGAAGTCAATATTAAGAATTTAGAAGATGTCAATAGAAATTTAGCATCTTGGATGTCCAAAAACATTCCATTAAAACTTTTCAGTTATTTATAGAGGTTTGTAATACTCAGCGATTATATTTTATCCAAAATTCTTCTTATTTTGTAAAAATAACTAAAGTAGGTTCAGGTTTTTATCATGAATATTAATGACCTTAGTCGCAAGGAAGCCTGCAAATTTATCACAGATGGGATAAATCAGTGCCTCACGTTTGGAAACCGCAGTGCTCATAAAACTCAAACTGACCCAAGGTGGCATGACCTCTTCTCATCAGGGAGGAGCTTCAGGAGCCTGAAAACACAGACTCAGTGTTTTAGGGACAGCTTCTTTGCCTCCCACTTCTCCAGCAGATTTCTGCACGGTCCATGAACCCATAAACACTACCTCACTATTTTGCTTTCTTTTTACATTATTTGGTATTCATATAATCTATTGTAACTTAGAAACATTTTTTGTCTCACCCTGTACTTCAATAACAGAACAACAAATTTCACGGCATAGATTCATTACAATAGACCTGATTCTGATTCTGATTCGGAGTCCTGAAAACTTTATCGTGTAAGGATGTAGGGTTTTATTATGTTACTGTTATGAGGGCATCTAGATTGAACAAAGAACATGAGAAACAAGCAGAAGTTGTCTATTTTTGCCTATTATGCCATTCAACAAGATCATGGCCAAATTCTTACTTCAGAGCTACTTTCCTCCACTAACCTCTTTTCTCTTGTTTCCCTTGATATCTAAGGTCCTGCTATCTCTTTCTTCAATGTTCTCAGTGACCGAGCTTCCACTAAAGGCTCCCAAAGATTCCTAACCATATGCTTGAAGACATTTCTTCTTTGCTCAGCCCTGAAAGGCTTTGAAACTTTGACTCCATTCTTCAGCTATGGAAACATCATTGCACATCTACCTTGCTAAACCCCGTAATAATTGTATATGTTCCAATGAAATTTCCTGCAGCTTCTATGCACTGATGGAGGAGGAAATGAATATTTAGGTTGGTGAATAGGTGGTGAATGAAGTTTCCTGCAATTAATCTGATTCAATGATCTGTTTAATCTCTCCTTAACTGACGATTCCAGGAATCATCCAGTCATAAAGAGAAAGTATTTTGAAACCATGTGGTACACATGCACCAAGGAATGACCATCTCCAGTAAAGGATTAACTACCTAACATCCATCGACAAGTCCCCCACTTTCAACATTGGGTGTCACCATTACCTTGAAACAAATGGATCAGATACATAAGAGTTAACTGGATCAGCCACATAAATGCTATTGCTAGAAGCGTGGATCAGATGGTAGGTCTCATGCAGTGTACAACTCAGCTTTTGTCTCTGCAAAGAGTTTCCATCATGCACAAGCCAGGACTGTGATGGAAAGCTCTCCATTTGCTTGGATGAGTTCAGCACCGGTGACACTGAACACTAAAATACAAGTTGGATCTCTTTCTTTCCTTGTTGTAACTTAATTTGGCAGTCCTGAAACACTGACCATTTTTCTTTCCACAGTTGCTCCTTGTCAATTGTATTTTTCTAGCATTTTCTGTTCTTGCCTCAGATTTCTAGCATTTTGTTTTGATTTTACAGTCCAGAAGCTGACATTATCCAAGGAAAGCAGTTCCTTTGATTGGCACCCTACGCACCATCGTAAACATTCATTCACTCCACCACCTGTACACAGTAGCTGCATTACGTATCTTGTATGGAATGCTGAGAAATTGTGCTCCTAACCAAACAGGATCTCTTAAATGGATGACATTTACCATGATATACCAGGAGAGCAGGTACAAGAGCACATTGTCATTCACAAATTCCAGTCCAAGTCAAGCACCATCCTGACTTAGAAACCCATTGCCATTCTTCCTTTGCCACTAGTTGTCCAACTACTGGAAGTCCCTCCCCAACAGTATCTTCATGGAAGGATACATCAGTTCAAGATTGCTCACTACACCTTCTTGCAATCATTAATAATGGCTACAAGTGCTCTTTTTAAAAGGTGCAGATTTATTTTGCAATTCTTGCTTCTGACAATGTGACTCATCTCTGGAGCCCAGTGGCACTTATGAATTGTTGTGACTGAACTGAGTCACCACCGAGCCACTGAAATTGGTTCAAAGATTCAGCATGGCATCTAAAACTTTGACCAACTTCAATCAATGTGTGGTGGAAAGTATATTGACTGGTTACATCACAGCCTGCTATGGAAAAGACTAAAACAAAGCCATCATTCGCAAAACTCTCCCACTATTGAGCACATCTGCATGGAGTTCTGTTGCAGGAAAGCAGCATCCATCATCAGGGACACCCACCACACAGGTCATGCTCTCTTTTGACTCTGCAATCAGGAAGAAGGTACAGGAGCCTCAGGACTCTCACCATCAGTTTCAGGAATAGTTATTACCCCTCAGCTGTCAGGCCCTTGAACTGGAAGTGATAACATCAGTGAGCTTCACTTGTCCCATGACTGAACTGTTTCCACAACCTCTGCACTCACTTTCAAGGACTCTTCATCATATGTTCCAGATATTTATTGCTTACTGATTTATTATTTTTTGTGTATTTGCATACTGGTTGCCCAGCCTGGTGGGTGCACTCCTTTATTGATTCTAAAATGATTATTGGATTTATTAAGTAAGCCCACAAGAAAACGAATCTCAGGTTTGTATATGATGACATATACAATATGTAATTTGATAATAAATTTACTCTGATATAAATGGTCTGTGCATCATGACAAGCTTTTTTAAATTTCAAAAGTAAACCAGATTCATAACAAAATTGTACATAAAAGAGTAAACAGTGCAAAAACTTTTACTTTTGTGGTCAATACATTGAGTAGTGTTAACTTACTTTTTTTAAATCCATAGCACCAATGCCACTCACGTGGCCCTGTGGTGGTATACCATTTCATTGTTTGCAGGATTTCTCCATCTGACTCAGCCCCTCCATGTGAGGTAGTGGGGGTGGGGGGTGAGTTTCGACTGTGGGCTTTACACAGAGATTTTGTATTGGCTGCACCGAGCTGCAGTGTATCCCTCAGCGTGCACTCCTGCAGCCTTGAATATGCTGTTCAGCAGCAGTGCCTTACAATCCTTCGCTGTGCTGGAAGACCAACACATTTCAGACAGATCAAAGGTCATCTTACATCAAGTAGTGTAGCGCTTGATGTCTGGTTGCTTCAGAAACAGCCCATTTATCAGTGTGTCCTCTGTTACAAAGTTGCTAGGGATGAACTAAGACATGTACCCTTGTATTCTTGTCTATATCTTCCTAGCAAATCCAGTCTGCAAAGAGTTGGGTGACCACCTCTTCCTCACCACAGCATGCATTGGGAATTAAATGTGATCTATACAGGAAGGATCTGGCTGTGAGCAACTCTCACATCACTAGCGAAGTGATGGCTTGATGCTCGTCGCAGTATTCTACCAAGGCATTCTCCTGAACCCTCTCAGATGAGTTCTCAAACTCAAAGTATATCAGATTTTTATGCCCTTAAGGAAAAAAAAACATAACAATACAATTTCAATAGCTACAACAACATCATTTACTTCAATATTTTAAGCATTTCAAAGCTTCCATTGAGTTACATATCTACAAGTGGAGACACCTCCGAATGTTCAAACACCTTTGTTGGAACAGTGTAGTTCCCAAATGTGGTCTATAAGATTCTGAAGATAGAGATCCCTCTCACCCAAAATTAATGCTGAAAGAGTTGGCTCTCTGAGTACTCAAATATATCAACTATTGATATAACAAATATACCTGTGACCATGTTGGACGAACTAGCTGACAAAAATCAGTCATTAAACACAGTAACAATAATGAAAAATAACTGAGCCAATGGTGTCTGGTTTGATGTAGGCCCATTGTCTTACACTTGGCTATTGCACATGAGATCGTCTCATGGTCACTTAGCTTTGAAAACCATTTCTCTTGATTGTTCAGCCCTCTGCTGTGGGTCAGGAGCCTGTGCCATGATTGATTACAAACCCGTCCCTTTACTCCAAACTAAGAATTGAGAATTGAAGATTGATTCTCATGTAAAGTAATGCCTGGTATACACAAATATTTCCATAACTGCTGTATCCCTAACGTGGACCATCGACACATGTTAGATTACACCCAAACAACATTGTGGATTCCACCCTATATCTTGATAATGAAACCTATATTTACATTGTTATTATATCTTGACTAATAATAGCTGAGGCAATTTTTTATTCTCTGGATCAGGTCTGCCAAAAGAATTTCCTTTCATCATGCTTTAATCTTGGAGGAACATAAAAGCAAAGAATTTGGGGAGGATTATTTGCATAATAACAGAACTCACTAATTTGTGGAGTATAAAATTGAATGGTTGGAAAAATTGTGAGGATCTTTTCCATGTACATCTGATTTTCTATTGTCCTCTGCTTCAAGGCACTCAGAGACAAACATAAACGTGCAACTCATTTTTAATGACGAGCAGATAACCAAAGCACTAGTGCAATACCAGGAATATAGATTCAATCTTTTCCCCTCAGGGTGGAGCAGTCTAAAGCTGGAAGACACAGGTTTAAAGTGAGAAGGCAAAGATTTAAAGGGGAATTGAGGAGCAATTTCTTTATACAGAGGGTGGTGTGTATGTGGAACAAGCTGTCGGAGCATGTGGCAGAGCTAGATACAATTACATAGCATCATAGGAAAGTACAGCACAGAAAATGGCCTTTTTGCTCATCTAGTCCCATTAACCTGCACCAGGACCAATGCCCTGCATACCCCTCCCATACACGTATCTATCTAAACTTCTCTTAAACATTGAAATCGGGCTTGCGTGCATCACTTGCGCCGGCATCTCATTCCACACTCTCACATCCCTCTGAGTGAAGAGGTTTGTCCTCATGTTCCTCTTAAGCATGTCACTTTTCACCTTTAACCCATGACCTCTAGTGGTAGTCACACCCAGCCTCACTGGAAAAGCCTGCTTGCATTTACCTTATCTATACCCCTCATAATTTTGCAAACCTCTATCAAATTTCATCTCAATCTTCTACATTCCAGGGAATAAAATCCCAACCTATTCAATCTTTCCTTATAAGTCAGGTTCTGACAGCGCCCTTGTAAATTTTCTCTGTACTATACCTTATTTACATCTTTCCTGTAGGTAGGTGACCAAAACTGAGTATAATACTCCAAATCTGGCTTCATTAATATCTTATACAACTTCAACATAACATCCCATCTTCTATACTCAGTATTTTGATTTATGAAGGCTAATGCGCCAAAAGCTTTCTTTACGACCCTAAATACCTGTTCCACCATTTTCAATGAATTATGGACTTGTATTCCCAGATCCATTTGTTCTACTGTACTCTTCAGTGCCCACCGTTCACAGTGTAAGTCCTACCTTGGTTGGTCCTGCTGAAGTGCAATACCTCGCACTCGTCTGCATTAAATTCCACCTGCCATTTTCAGTCCATTTTGCCAGCTGGTTCAGATCCTGCTGCAAGCTCTGATAGTCTTCCTCGCTATCGACTACACCTCCAAACTTGGTGTCATCTGCAAATTTGCTGATCCTGTTAACCACATTATCATCCAGATCATTGATATAGATGACAAACAACAAAGGACCCATCACCGATCTCTGTAGTACACTAGTCAAAGGCCTCCACTCAGAGAGGCAACCATCTACTACCACTCTCTGACTTCTCCAATTTTCTACCTCATCTTGAATGCCAAGCCGCTTAACCTTCTTGACCAAGCTCCCATGCGGGACCTTGTCAAGATCCTTGCTAAAGTCCACGTAGGTGACCTCCACTGCCTTGCCCTCATCAACTTTCTTGGTAACTTCTTTGAAAAAACTCTATAAGATTAGTTAGATACGACCTACCACACATAAAGCCATGTTGACTTTCTCTAATCAGGCTATGTCTCTCCAAATGTTCATATATCCAGTCCAGTAGAATAACTTCCAATTGCTTTCCCACTACTGATGCCAATCTCACCAGCCTATAATTTCCTGGGTTATTTTTAGAGTCTTAAACAGTGAGACAACTGTACCTGTCCTCCAATCCTCTGGTACCTCATCTGTTACTAAGGATGATTTAAATATCTCTGGAGGGACCCAGCAATTACTGCACCTGCCTTCCACAGGGTCTGAGGGAACACCTTGTCTGGCCCTGGGAATTTATCCACCCTAATTTGCCTCAAGACACCAAACACCTCCTCCTCTGTAATCTGTATAGGGTCCATGACCTCACTGCTACTTTGCCTCCCTTCTATAGACTCTATGTCCACCTTCCAAGTAAATACTGTTGCAAAAAAATCCACTTAAGACCTCCCCTATATCTTTTAGCTTCATGCATAAATTACCATTCAGATCTTCCAGAGGGCCAATTATGTTCTTTTACCCTCAGGATTCTCCTTCACCTTGTCAGCAAGGGCAACATCATGTCTTCTTTCAGCCCTCCTTGTTTCTTTCTTATGTGTTCTCTTACATTTCTTATACTCCATATGTACCTATAAGTACCTCATTTGCTCCTACCTGCCTATACCTGCTGTGCAACTTTGTTTTTTTTTCTTAACAGGGGTCTCAATATCTCTTGAAAATTCCTGAGATGGTGGGACTGTCATATGTTGAAAGATTGGAGCGACTGGGCTTGTATACTCTGGAACTTAGAAGGCTGAGAGAGGATCTTATTGAAACCTATAAGATTATTAAGGGATTGGACATGCTGGAGGCAGAAATCATGTTCCCGCTGATGGGTGAGTCCAGAACCAGAGGCTACAGTTTAAGAATTAGGGGTAGGCCATTTAGAACGGAGTTGAGGAAAAACTTTTTCACTCAGAGAGTGGTGGATATATGGAATGTTCTGCCCCAGAAGGCTGTGGAGGCCAAGTCTCTGGATGCTTTCAAAAAAAGAGATGGATAGAGCTCTTAAAGATAGCGGAATCAAAGGTTATGGGGATAAGGCAGGAACTGGATACTGATTGTGGATGATCAGCCATGATCACAGTGAATGGTAGTGCTGGCTCGAAGGGCCGAATGGCCTACTCCTGCACCTATTGTCTATTGTCTAAAACCAAGGTTCCCTAAAACTATCATCTTTACTTTTTATTCTGACAGGCACATACAAGCTTTGTACTCTCACAATTTCACTTTTGAAGGCCTCCCAGTTACCAAGTACATGTTTGCCAGAAAGCAACCTATCCCTATCCACACTTGCCAGATCCTTTCTGATACCAACAAAATTGGCCTTTCTCCAAATTAGAATCTCAACCGGTGAACCAGGCTTATCTCTTTCCACATTTACTTTGAAATTAAGAAACATACCCACTAGGATATTAGACCCCTCCAGTTCAGGTTCAAGCCATCTCTTCTATACAAGTCCTACCTTCTCTGGAAGGGAGCCCAATATTCCAAAATCTGAAGACCTCCCTCTTACACCAACTCTTTAGCCACATGTTAAACTTAATCTTCCTGTTTCTGGCCTCACTAGCATGTGGCACGGTTTGCGATCCTGCAATCACAACCCTGGAGGTTCCGCAGTATCCATGGTGATATACCAGTTGTTGAGGTGGATGGCCACACAGCGGTACTCTGCACTGGCCATTTAACTGCTTTCCCCTTCCTGACTGTTGCCCAATATCCTGTGTCCTGCACCTTGAGTATAACTACTTCCTTATATGTCCTATAATTTCCCCCCCTCCCCCCCTCACCTCCTGAATGTCCAGAGTTCATCTAGTTCCAGCTCCATGTCCTTTACATGAAGTATTAGAGGCTTCAGCTGGATGCATTTCTTGCAAGTCAGGTCGTCATGGACACTGGAGGTCTTCCTGACTTCCCACATCCCACAAGAGGTACATTCAGCTATCCTGCCTGGTATCCCTACTTTTCTAACTGTGCAAATATAAAGAAGGAAACAATAAATACATTTTTAAAATATTTAGAAAATGCATTGCTGGGAAATTTTTAGAGAGGCAACCCATGCAAAAGGGTTTAATTCAGGTGGGTAACTGGGTCAGCATTGATGAACTGGGCTGAAGGTCCTATTTCTACGCTGTATCCACCTGTTACTCTAAAATGATAGGAAACAAAAGAGGGATCTGGAGAAAGTTTTTTTTAAGCAAAGGATAATTGTATTTTAGACCTCATTGTGTAAGAGGGTAGAAACATTTTTTAAAGGAACCAAGTAAAATAATAGGCACCAAGTAAAATAATTATTAGGGCTGAATAGATGAATGAATAATTATTAGGGATGAGGTTTCCCTGAGAGTTGCCACAGGTTGATCGGTTGAATGGTCTCCTTGAATACTAAAGCAATGCTGAAAATCCTCACATATACCCTGAATTCATGTTGCACAGCACTTTACTTCATTAAAGTAAGTAACACAGCTGAACTGTTAAAGGAAAGAAAATCAAAGCACAGCTGAAGAGAGGTCTCCTGGAAGTAGCAAGTTGGCCGGTAGGGTTGTTAAAATAGATAGAGGAGTAAAGCTGTCATTAAGCACAGTATTCAAGAAAATAGGAGCAGAAGTCCCTCTGGCCCTTTTTGTCCACCTTTAATCCAGGCTTCAGCTTCTCCTCTGTGTCAGATCCTAAAATACTTCACTCTCCATATCGTCCTAAAGTTAATATAAAACTGCTTTAAAAATATAAGCTAACCTTTGCAATTCTCTGGGACAAAGAATTTCAGACACTCACCACCCTCTGGAAAAAGAAATTTCAATGTACCTCAGTTTTAAATGATTGGCCCCTTACTTTTAAATTATGTCTTGACAATTAAGACTCTCCTACTGGTAAAAACATTTCACCATGTTAGGATCTTTTATGTTTCAATAGAATCACCTCACACGCTTCTAAACTCTAGATAATACAATTTAGCCTCTCTTGATAATTCTCATCCTTGGAATTAGCATGGCGGATCTTATTTAGGCTGCCTTTGGTGCTTCTGTATCACTTATTGAGTAAGGGGACCAGAATTGTGTGCAAAGCTCAAAGTGTGGTCTGAACAACACCCTGAGCCATTGAAACAAATCTTCCCCATTTCTAACCTCAAACCTTCTTCAATGCCAATATGCATTTTCCCTCTTAATTACTTGTTGCATCTGCCTTTTATGATCCTTGCATAAGAACATCTTTATTTGCCCATTTGGAGGGCTTCTTTCCATTTAGCTCAACTTTTGATTCCTCTTACCAAAGTACATAACCTCACACTTTCCCCACAGTCAACTCCATTTGCCAAAATTTCACCCACTCACTCATTCTATCTATAGCCACTTGCAATATCACACTATACTCATCACAACTTGTCCTTTCACCAATTACACACCATCAGCAAACTTTACATTCTGCCCGTCTTCCAGGTCATTAATATGAATAGTAAATAACTGAGGGCCAAGAACTGATCCCAGGATACTTCATCTGTTACATTATTCCAACCTGAATAAGACTCATTCATTCCAATTCCCTGTTTACTCTGTAATTAAATAATGGAACTGGGAAAAGAAAAATAAGAGCAATTGAGTACTTGAAGTTCCAAGAGGACAGAAAAGTAGAAGCGGATTATGTTTGAAGTAATATACAAAAATGAATTATGAGAATATTAATTTTCTGTGGCAGTGAATCTTTATGTGGACAGGCATGTTACTTTATATTGGATCACTCAATACAGAGAGATAGCAAGTAGTGTTGGAGATATTAATTCTTGAGGTAATGACATGGAGTAAGTATTCAGGAGCAGAGTCCCACAGGAAAGAGATGGAATATAATTCAGAGATGGGAGCTCATATTTGGCAACAAAGTCAAGAAACATAACTGCTCTCACAGAAGTTCAGATAACAGGGGTAACTTCTGCATACTAACGATAGAATTGTACAGCACAGAAACGGCTCTTTTAGCCCACCTTGCGCAAGTCAATTGTAATGCTGATCCTTATTGCCTCTATTGGGGCTGTCTCCCTCTATGACTTTCCAATCCAAGTACCTGTCCAAATGCCCTCTAAATATTATAAATGTATTTGCCTCAACCACCTCCTCTGGCAGCTTGATCCAGACATCCACCACCTTGTGCGGAAAATTTTACTCCTGAGGTTTACTTTAAACTTTTCCTATCTCACTTTTAACCTGTGACCTCTAGTCTAGCCTTTCCTACCCTGTGAAAATGACTCTATCTAGCTAACCCCACCGTCAGAATTGTATAAACCTCTATAAGATCATCCCTGAGCCTCCAATCTCTCTTTGCAACTAGATCATTCCATTCTGTGCAACATTCCACTGATTTTTTCTTTACATTTTTTCTGTTTCACAAATGTAATGCCCTGGTTCATATTTTTACTATTATGCTGCATGTATTTAATTTTGGCAGTTCTATAAGAGCAGTCTGTTCTGTTTTCATGCTTGTTTTTGTTATTGTTGAAGATAAGAGATGTGGAGAAATTTGTGCCATCCTATTAGGATGGTCGGATTCAGGGAAGGTTTCTCTGGTGAGGGACACTAAGATTGAGCTTGGGGCTTTTGTTTGAGAGGAGGTGAAAAGAGGATGTTGAGGAGAACCAGTCGTAGCATACAATTTGTTTGAGATGGATTACAAGTGACATTCGGAAGGTGGTGTGGGCTTTCACATTGACCGAAAACCTAGCATGTGACAGGGGAGTTCAAGGTGAGCTCCAACTTGTGCATATTTGACTGTTTAATCAGAATAGGTCCTTTTCTTTTTGTTATTCTTTACTTAACCTTTAGTTAAGATTCATAAATAGATTTTCATAATCGTATGCAAAGTACTGTATGTTATTTTGTGGCATTTATTTGCAACAGGGTAGCAAATTCTACAGCACCCACACAAATGGGGCTCTCAAACAGCACGCCTCAATCTACTATAATTGATTTACTTATTTTTTCTTTCTATATTATCATGTATTGCATTGAGCTGCTGTTGCGAAGTTGGTAAATGTCACAACACATGCCGGTGATAATAAATCTGATTCTGATTCAGTATTCACTATCAGGTCCTTCCTGTAGTGCGGCAATCAGAAATGTACACAATAATCCAAGTGTTGTCTAACTAACTTTTGTACAGCTGAAGCACAGCATTAAAGTTCTTATATTCAGTACCTCAGCTTACGAAAGCAAAGGCCTCTTCACTTCCCTATCCACCACCATTCTCAGGAAGGTGTAGATTGGCACCAAGGTTTCTCTGTATATCAATTCTCCTAAGGTCCCTGCCATTTATTTTATGTATCCTACAATAATTTGCCAAAAATTAATAACCTTACATTACTCTGGATTAAATTCCATCTGCCAATGTTCTACCCAGTTTTCCAGCTAATCTATGTCCTGCCATATCCTCAGACATCCAACTATGCTGTCAGAAATTCCAATGTTCCTGTTGATTCCAATCTTTACTAATCAGAGCACTCACGTTAATGTCACTTTTATATAGTTAAATTTTCATATCTATAAAATAACAATAAAAACGAACATCCAGCCATTTAAATGGAAATTAGGGAATGGCAACTACTAAATAATTCTTTGTGTTATTTATAGCAAAGAGAGGGTGATAAAAAGTTAAGACTAAAAGTTAGTGCTGCACACTGTTTCGATACTAAGAGTCTGCTCGGTGACCTGTTTGACAGGACTGAAGAGATGGTAGAGGATCCAAGATGAAAAATTTATGTGAAATTTGCAGTTACATGAAGTCTGTAAGATCGAGATGAGAAACTGGGAAAGTGCAGAGTGTGTTGGGAGTGAGGGGGTGGGGTTTAAATGTACGAATGCTGGCCATTGTTCCATCTGCATAGAAATTGTTGGAAGGTGCGAATTGGATGGAGAAGGCAAGGGTGGGTTTGGTGGGTGATGAGTTGAACCGTGGAATTGGTGGATGATAACTGCTCATGTGAAGTCATTCCACTTTCTCATACCGTGGATTCATACTTCTTCATTTGATTGCTGGGGCTATCTGTTCCCACTGCCTTCTGATTGTATGCTCCTCCAGACAAAGTTCACTGCTCCTTCTTCCCTTCCACAAACCCTACGATACAGCATTCAAAATGGAGTTTTTGTTATACTTCGTGGCACCTTTTTATATTTCAAAAAATAAACTTCATTCATAATAAAACATACATCCAGAAGAAGAAACAGTACAATGTTTTTACATTCACAATCAATACATTTACTCCATGCAAGGTTACTTTTTTAAATGTACCATGTGGCCCCTGGGGACATACAGCACATCACTAGTTGAGGAGCTTTCCCACCCAGCTCAGCCAGTGCATATGTGGTAGCAGAATGGGTCCAGACTGTGGTCCTCCCCCACAAAGCCTTTGCAGTAGCAGCACCAAGCATCAGCGATCTCCGAATAGGTACCCCTGCAGCCTGGAATGTGCCAGACATCAGCATTCCACTTCTGGACAACTTGCTGTGCCTCCTGGTGTCTTCACATTTCACCTCCAGGTTGACAATAAGTATTGTATCCTAACATTAACCAGTGATAGGCTCTTAGAATATTGGTTTCTATCGGAAGCTTCCAGCTGACAGGCTTAGAGAATCATAGCGCCTAATGAGCCACCAACTAACCAGCAGGTAGCAAATGCATCCTTATGTAGTGTTTGCTGTGTGGGTGGTTGTTCCTGATGCTGAATGTTAATTCAGCTACTTCAATGATAAATCTTATTCACAATAAAGCATACATTTGGAAGAAGCAGTGCAAAGCTTTTACATTCATGGTCAATACATTTATCCCAAACTTTTTTATAATCCATTATAAGCTATTGCAGGCGACAGGGTTTCAGATTTCTGGATCATTGAGATCTCTTTTGGAGAAGATACAACCTGTACAAAATGGATAGGTTACACCTGCACCCAAGTTGGAGCAATATCCTTGCAGACAGGTTTGCTAGCACGTTTGGGGAGGGTTTAACCTAAGCTGGCAAGGGGATGGGAACCAGAGTGATAGGGCTGAGTTGGTCAGCATGCAACTTGATGCAGTGTGCGGTGAGGCTGGATGAAGAACAGGTAGGTGATAGAGCAAAATTGTATCGAAAGGACAGGCAAGTAGGAGAGGTGGTGAGATGGCTCTGTTGGTAAAAAATGAAATAAAATTCTTAGAAGGAGGTGGCATAGGATCAGAAAATATCGAATTTTTCTGGGTAGAGTTGAGAAACAGCAAGGGTTAAAAAGAATCAACCCTGACAAGAGTTACATACAGGTCCTCAAACAGTAGCTAGGATGTGTGATACAAATTTCAATAGGAGACAGAAAAGGCATGCAGAAAGGGTAATGTTGTGATAGGTCATAGGGATTTCAATATGCAGGTAGATTGGGAGAATCAGATTGATGATGGATCCCAAGAGAGGGAATTTGTTGATACCTATGAGGTGGATTTTTAGAGCAGCTTGTGCTGGAGCCCACTAGTGAAAAGGTTATTTTGCATTGGGTGTTGTGTAATGAACCAAATTAGTCTAGGGAGTTTAAGGTAAAGGAACTCTTAGGTGCAGTGATCATTATATGACAGTATTCAGCCTGCAGTTTGAAAGGGAGAAGATAAAGTCAGATGTATCATTATTAAAGTGGAGTAAAGGGAATTGCAGAGTCATGATAGAGGAGCTGGCCAACGTTGATTGTAGAGGGGCAGTAGCAGGGATGATGGGGGAACAACAATGGCTGGAGTTTATGGGGACAAATTGGAAGGCACAGTATAGATACATCCCAAAGATGAAGAAGTATTCCAAAGGAAAGAAAAGGCAACCATGGCTGACAAGGGGAGTCCATTAAATAAAACACAGAAATATAGAAAACCTACAGCATAATACAGGCCCTTCGGCCCACAAAGCTGTGCTGAACATATCCTTACCTTAGAAATTACCTAGGGTTACCCATAGACCTCTGTTTTTCTAAGCTCCATGTACCCATCCAGGAGTCTCTTACAAGACCCTATCCAATCCGCCTCCACCATCGTCGCTGGCAGCCCAAGGGTAAAAATAACCTGCTGGAGCTCCATGAAACACTATAAAATGGAAGGCATTAAAAAATATTTCCATTTGTGCAATGTTAAAACTAGGGACCATATTAAGGGCCTTTAATTTTTGGTTCAGTTTAATCATTTCTTTTTCTCAGTTATCATTACCTTCTGCTACCAATAAGCATTTTTGGGTATTAAAAATAAGATTTAGGAAAATACACTAGCTTTTAATTACTATAATAAAATGCAAATACAAATTCAATGTAAATTTGATCAGAAGGATCAAGGTTCAAGGGTTGAATCAGATATGTTAATACCAAAGAACTATTATTTGCTAGATCACTAGACAAGATATTTTAATTGAAGTTTAATTCCTTTAGGGAAAAGGGAAAAAAAAAACTATAACTGGTCTTTTATTCTTATTCCTGAACCCAGGAACACACACAACTCTGTTTTGCAAAGCAAGCAAATATATCATGTGTGCCCGATCTACATGATTTATCAGGCTTGTGCTGCATTAGATGTCAGGTTCCATATAATTATCCCCTAGAAGAATCAAGACATCCAGGTCAGGCTGGAGTCTCATCATCCACTCTGTGTTTGAAGGCCAGCGACACGGACATGGGGCATCCATCGTCGCATGTAAGTCTGGCAGACCATCCAGGACAAGGGCTAGTGCCTCCACCAGGACAGTGGGTTATCAGTGGGTTCCGGGATCAAAGTTCTGTGCAGGCAGGAGGCATGAGGGCCAGTGCACTCCGAGGTATAGGAATCAACAAGACTGGTGTTCAAGGCCTAATGTCTGAGTCACACAATATTCCAAGTGTGGTCTCAGCAGAATTTTATAGACTGCAAAATTACCTCATTACTCTGGAACTCAATCCCTTGAACAACGAAGGCCAACACACCATAGGGCTTCTTAACAACCCCATCAACCTTGTGCAATAGACAAGGCCCCTCCATTCCTCCACACTGCCAAGAATCCTGACATTAACCTTCTGTTCTTGCTTTAAATTCAATCTTCTAAAAAAAGATCACTTTGCACTTTTCTGGATTGAACTCCATCACTGTTTCTCAGCCCAGCTCTGCATCCTTTCAATATCCAGTTACAATGTACAACAACCTTCCACACTGTCTACAACTTCACCAACCACGCGTCATCTGTAGATGTTCTCTTGGTTATTTTCTGCCATTTTGGATGTGAGATCTGTAAAATTGCTGAACAAAAGTTGTGTGTATTCTTAATTATACTTCAGAATCAGGTTTATTATCACTGGCATGTAACGTGAAATTTGTTAACAGCAGCAGCAGTTCAATGCAGTACATAATCTAGCAGAGAGAAAAAAATAATAATAAATAAAATAATAATAAAAATAATAAAAAATAAACAAGTAATCAATTATGTATATTGAATAGATTTTTTTTAATGTGCAAAATCAGAAATGCTGTATATTTTACGGAAGTGAGGTAGTGTCCAAAGATTCAATGTCCATTTAGGAATTGGATGGCAGAGGGGAAGAAGCTGTTCCTGAATCACTGTGTGTGTGCCTTCAGGCTTCTGTACCTCCTACCTGATGGTAGCAGTGAGAAAAGGGCATGCTCTGGGTGCTGGAGGTCCTTAATAATGGACGCTGCCTTTCTGAGACAACGCTCCCTGAAGATGTCCTGGGTACTTTGTAGGGTAGTATGCAAGATGGAACTGACTAGATTTACAACCCTCTGCAGCTTCTTTCAGTCCTGTGCAGTAGCCCCTCCATACCAGACAGTGACACAGCCTGTCAGAATGCTCCTCCCCAGAACAACAATAAAAGTTTTTGAGTGTATTTGTTGATATGCCAAATCTCTTCAAACTCTTAATTAAGTACAGCCACTGTCTTCCCTTCTTTATAACTACATCAATATATTGGGACCAGGTCAGAGCCTCAGAGATCTTGACACACAGGAACTTGAAGTTGCTCACTCTCTCCACTTCTGACCTCTCTTTGAGGATTGGTATGTGTTCCTTCATCTTATCCTTCCTGAAGTCCACAATCAGCTCTTTCGTCTTACTGACGTTGAGTGCCAGTTTGCTGCTGCGGCACCACTCCACTGGTTGGCATATCTCACTCCTGTACGCCCTCTCGTCACCACCTGAGATTCTACCAACAATGGTTGTATCATCAGCAAATTTATAGATGGTATTTGAGCTATGCCTAGCCACACAGTCATGTGTACATAGAGAGTAGAGCAGTGAGCTAAGCACACACCCCTGAGGTGCACCAGTGTTGATCACCAACAAGGAGGAGAGCAACACAGATAAAAGTTGCTGGTGAATGCAGCAGGCCAGGCAGCATCTCTAGGAAGAGGTGCAGTCGACGTTTCAGGCTGAGACCCTTCGTCAGGACTAACTGAAGGAAGAGTGAGTAAGGGATTTACAAGGAGGAGATATTATCACCAATCCGTACAGATTGTCATCTTCTGATTGGGAAGTCAAGGATCAAATTGCAGAGGGAGTTATAGAGGTCCAGGTTCTGCAACTTCTCAATAGGGATTTTGGTAATGATGGTATTAAATGCTGAGCTATAGTCGATAAACAGCATCCTGATGTAGGTGTTTGTGTTGTCCAGGTGATCTGAGGCCACATGTAGAGCCATTGAGATTGCATCTGCTGTTGCCCTATTGTGGCAATAGGCAAGTTGCAATGGGTCTAGGTCCTTGCTAAGGAAGGAGTTCAGTCTAGTCATGACCAACCTCTCAAAGCATTTCATCACTGTCGATGTGAGTGCTACCAGGTGATAGTCATTAAGGCAGCCCACATTATTCTTCTTAGGCACTGGTATAATTGTTATAATTGTTACTTTTTTGAAGGCTCGTAGCAGTGAGAGGATGAAAATATCCTTGAATACTCCCTGCTGGTTGGTTGGCACGGGTTTTCAAAGCCTTACCAGCTACTCCATCGGGACCTTCCACCTTGCGAGTGTTCACTCTCTCTAAAGACAGCCTAACATCAGCCTCTGAGGCGAAGATCACAGGGTCATCATGTGCAGCAGGGAATCTTCACAGCTGTGGTTGTTTTCTCCCTTTCAAAGCGTGCATAGAAGGCGTTGAGTTCATCTGGTAGTGAAGCATCGCTGCCATTCATGCTACTGGGTTTTGCCTTGTAGGATGTAATGTCTTGCAAATCCTGCCAGAGTTGCCGTGCACCTGAAGTTGCCTCCTTAAATTTCTCTTAATTTCTGTAGTAATCTACAAAACTCAGAATTAAGGGAACACTCTAACTATATAAATAAAACATTTTAAAATATTATATGTTTCATGTGGTATCTAGTAATTAGTTTATCATTTATTTATTTATTTATTGAGATGCAGGGCGGAATAGACCCTGACGGCCTTTCCAGCAATTCCCTGATTTAATCCGAACCTACTCATGGGACAATTTACATTGACTAATTAACCTACCTGGAAGGTCTTTGGACTGTGGGAGGAAACCGTAGCACCCAGAGGAAACCTACACAGTCACGGGGAGAATGTACAAACACCCTACAGGCAGCAGCAGGAATTGTCTGTACTGTAAAGCATTGTGCTAACCACTATGTGACTGTGCTGTCTTCCATGTGTTTTTATTTGCATTTATCTTGACAGATCATTCCATGCAAAAGTACTTTGAGATAGCGCAAAAGGTAAAAAAAGGCATATAAAATATGGAAGTGCTATAGTGAAGTTGATTGAGAGTCCATTTTTATAATGTAAGAGGTCTGTTCAAAAGACTTATCACAGCAGAATAGCTGTCCTTAAACCCGGTGGTACGTCAACTTTTATCAGTCAGTATTTGGCTTCAGAAATTGTTGCTGTGTCTGCATAGCAGTTTAGGATATTGGCTTAACTGCAGTGAATGAAGGTAACATGTGTCCAAATCAGAATCATGAGCCAAATCTTTCTTCAAAAATGATAGATAGTTCATGACAAATGCTGATAAAATGTCTCATTTAGGAGATTCAAAAATTCATCTTCAAATCTTAATTTTATTTGGGTTAGTTTAATCATCTGAGGAGTAATACATACAAATTTTCCAGTGGTAAAGGAATTTTAAAACAAATGGAACAAGGGAAATAAATACTGTCTGGTGTGAAAATTGGTTTCAAAAATTCAATAAGTTGCAGCAAAATGTAAAGCATGAGTAGCTTTCTGTCAAGATGGCAAATTTACTGAATGAGTCAAGATAAGAAAGCTGGAAGTAGTTGCATTTTAACCTTAATACTGTTTATTTGTTACTAATAAATGAGTTGAATCTTAAATTCAATCAATTTTAATAAATTAAAGCACATATAAAATAATATTAAGCTATATATTTACTTCACTAGCTCTTTAGAATTCCTCTGAATATTAAGCATTTGTGGTTAAGGGAATACAAGCAAATCCAAGTGACCTGAGTAGGCATCTGTTGTCACTACGGATTTATTTAAGTATCAATCTCCTTCGGGAAGCTTGGCTCACTGTACTCTTGGGCATGGGGGTTGGGTGCAGGAGTGGTGAGCTACCTTCCTGGATGGAAAGTAAATGTGTTACACAAGCATATAGAAAACAAGGGATACAAATGAGTGGGCTGCTTTTCAGTCAGGTCATTAGTAGAATTTTTAAAAATCCAATAGCTTCATAGTTATCAACACCAATGTTGTGTTTTGTTGATTCTAAATTTATTAAATTACTTGACTTTAGATCTCCTAGCTATTGTGGTCGGAGTCAAGCGCCTAACTCGGAATCATAATCGGTTCAAGAACATAACCACTAGCCACAATAGCCAGGTCTAGACTTGCATAAACAATTTCAGGAGAGCATTAAGAAGAATTTTCCTCTGTGTAAATGTAAATGTCTCCAAACTTTGAAAATCTCTACCTACAAATGTCTAGTTGCTGAATATATATGAGGTTGAAATCAATAGATTTTTGAAGTGTCAGGCAATTAGAAGATATTTGAGTCAAAGGAAAATAGACAAGAAACTGAATCATCCATGGCCTTTTTGAAGTGGTGGAGCAGGTTCAAGGCTTATATGGTCGTAACTTATTTCTGTTTTGTTGTTCTTCAGTATGAACCTCAATTCAGATAATACACTGATATCGCTAATTATACTGGACACCAATGTCCTGCCATCTGGTCTGGGGTTGTACAAAATTTTATCTCTGGATAAGACTTTACTAAACCTTTAACAATATAAAGGTGATTCAAAGCTCTGCCTTTTATTTGATGTTGCCAGCCCCTGCATTCAAGAGTGTAAACAAGTTCTAGTGAGTTCAGCTAAACTTCCTTCTGCTTTGAAAGAATGGCTGATGATCAAGGACACCTCCCAATCCAGTCATTCGATCTTCTCCCCTCTCTCCTTGGGCAGAAGATACAAAAGCTTGAAGGCATATACCATTAGTTGTTATTAGGTTCTTATGACAAAGATGATCTTTTGATCATTCAATCTATCTTGTCATGGCTCTTGCACATTATTTCTGTATCAATAGTCCTGATGAAGAATCTCAGCTCGAAACATCGACTATTTATTCCCCTCCATAAATGATTCCTTGACCAGCTGACTTCCTCCAACAATTTGTATGTTGCTCTTTTTTTCTTTACCTGCACTGTATTACCCTGCAGCTGCAAGACAATATTCTGCATTCTGTGTTCCGTTTTACTACTTTTGATGTATTTACATACAGCATGATCTATCTGGATAACATGCAACTTAACCCTAACCCTAACACTTTACACTGTATCTTTGTATATGTGACAATTATAGATGAATTCTCCAACTCTTGTACATCTAGGACATTCTTTTATGTCTGTTTTGCACCTTTAGTTTCTGGGACTTTCGGAGCCCACGGTTTACAGTTTGATCGATCCAGCACTTTGCTATCTCTGAAAGGGTTCCAGGAAGCGAGTATGTACTCGGATGGCCTTGATTAAAAGAGGCTTCAAGATGGGGCACAAGCTGGTGTTCAAATCCATATCGCTATCCATTAATTGCTGATTAAGGTGTCAAGGAAAATTGAGACATCGAGGCGATGCAGAAGACAAAAGTTCAGAGCTGACTGCCTTCCTTTTGATTGCTGTCAGAGAAGGAGTCTGTGAGTGGCCAGTTGGTACATGGCTTGCTGTGGCAGGTGGGTAGGCTTCCATGCCTCCTGTGGTGTCCCTCTCTTTCAGTGAATGCCAGTGATATCATAGGCTGGTATTGCAGTTCTGCGTTTATGAACTGTAGACTTTTTTCAGACTTATTGTTTTTATATTCTGTGCTTTTTATCACCCGTTCCTTCTCCATATTGTTGTGCGAGGAGGATGGTGTTTGGGGGTTGATGTTCTGTTAGTTTTTTGTGCAGGGGAGGGGTTGTTTTTTGGGGTCAATATTCCTGTTCCATTTTGTGTGGGGGGAGGAGGGTGGTTTGGGAGGGTTGACGATTGAGATGCCGCTCTTTTTTGTGTGGGGGGTGGGCTTGATATTGCTCTCTGAATCACTTTCCTGTTCTTTCTTTGTTTCATGGCTATCCAGAGAAGGCAGATTCCAGAGTTGTATATGGATATATACTTTGATAATAGATGAAACTTTGAACCTCCTTTGAGGCTTTTTTTTTGGAGTTGGTCCTGTCTTTGCTCTTCTGCTAATGTACATCCATAAAGCCTGCAAAATGGCATATTACTTTTGGTTATAGATCCAAAGTCCACCAGATGGGGTACCTCAGTATACCTGCAAAGCTGTGATCTTGCCGACATAGTGAACTGGAAATGAAATCACCTTGAAATTGTATGTAAATGAAAATTATCTTCGGAGATAATTTCATGAGTCATTTAAGTACGTGTATATTTCTTTAACAAGGAAGCCATCTGTAAAGACAAATGAGAGCTCGATATTTAAGGTCAAAAATTAACTACTTTGTCTATATTGTAGCACGAGAAATACAGTTCTGAGCACAAGACAAAATGATAAGGTCATGACTGAAAAGCAGCTATCAAGCTAGTCATCAAAGGCTTGGAGCATTCTTTGTTCAGAAATCTGGAAGGCATAGTATACATTTGATGATGTTTGAAATTACTAACATAAAGAGTTGAGGAACACTGGAGCACCAAGAAGTATAAAGAGCTATTGTCTTTTCAGTTGCTTGCAAGCTTCAGTTGGAAGAGTCGGATATTATCATGAACATCAGTAAATCTTTTCACTGAATTATATCAAGTTTCAAGCCAATTTAAGGAACCCCAGGAGTAGATTTTGACATTGTGTGATAGTGTAAAAAAGAACATTTCCCAGCCAGTAGCACATTGGCTTGTATTTCCAATCAACATCAAGAGGAAGGAAAATCAGTAAACTATATGTGTACCAAATCTTTATCAGCCAATTTATATTGCTGCACAGTCAAAATCTATCCCGTAGGCTCAAACAATTTGATGTAGCATTCTGCCATTCACAACTCCCTGCACTGTTGTAATATTTAAAATGAAAGGTACTTGAGATATAGAAAGCACTGGCATTGATGTATCTAATCCCCATGCTAAATTGTCTGAGGCTAATAAGAGACAACAAAGAAATATGAACTTTACAATTTATAAAATCTGTACTCATTTGGTAGCATCATTTGTGATTAATAACTACTGTATATGATTGTGATGTGTTGCCACAGAGATAGCAGTGTCCTCTCTGTTATGCAGACCATTGGAATTGTATACAGTATTTGGCAGGTTTAGCTTTGCCAAATATCTTTTATTGTTATTGTATCCTAGCAACTCAGAGTGATGTTGATCTTGAACATAGAACCCTTAATGTTACTGCAAAGGACTGAATAGAGATTTGTGTGAATTCATCATGAAGCTCCTTTTCATTCTTTTCTCTATTTCCCAATATATTTCTATTAACCATATGTATCAAGAAATATGATAAAAAAAAAAGCTGAGTATATGGAGTTTGAGTGTAAAGAGAGCAATCGCATTGAACGACAGGAAACGGTCAAGAGACTAAGTAACCTACTCTTATTCCTATGCTCACTTATTCAGAATTTTTTTTGATAAATCATTATGGTGCACAAAATGAACTACCAATTTTCCTCAGATGTTGGCGCAATGTGCTTTTCAATGCAATTTCTTATGATATTACATTTAATAAATGCAGCACACTAAAATTCAAAATACCACCCTTGTGATTGCTTTTAGTCACTGTGGTTAAGTTCAAGAGATTCAAGAAGGATCAAATGCTGACTCAATAGTCAGCAATGAGGCAAGTATTTCATAAAATGCATGTTCTTCTGTCAAGAGTTCATACCTCTATAGGGATGTGGCAGTGCTATACTAATGCCAACAGCCAGTACAAGACAAAGCAGTATTTGGCAGATACTTTCTGGACAACTTCTGCTGATCCAGTTGCAATAAATAAATCCACTAACACTTTGCCCATCAAGTTCAGCTCATGCTTGCTTTCCTCATTCCTTCCCATAATCTACCTCCCATCCACTTTGAGTGCCTCAGGGTGAAATGGTTGGATGGTACGACTAGGAGATGCAGCTGTTCAAGAGTCCAATTCAACATGCAATGTTATCTCATAGTCTGAATGAAGACAATATCAGAAAGGAAAAGATAGATATGTGGAGAAGGAAGATGAGAGGGAGAAGAATTGCGAAATGGTCTGTGTTAAATATGGGTGAAAGAATAAGATGTACGTATTTCTGTGGGGGTTAGTTAATAAGATGAGGCAAAGCAAATTCAGGCTATAGTGTCAGTAACCGTGCAGGTATATTTGAAGTTTAACCTAGAATCAGATATGACACCAAGGATGTTTGCAGAACTAATGAGAGGTAGAGTACATGACAAAGGAACTGCTTCAGTGATAAAAACTGAAGTCAAAGAATTCAGTTCATCCCATCAAAAAGCTTGAATATTTTGAGTCAGTGGAAAGGTTTTCCAGGTTGATGTGATTAATCACCTAATGCCTCTATCTCATTTCTACCTGTTGCCAGTACTGAACTCTCCTCTAAGTAGATTTGGATACCAAATCCCCACTTTCCAGATCTCAATTCTCTTCTTGTGCATCGGTTAAGAACGGTTCCATGTTATCAAATATCTACTGTATATGATACATTTTGGTGACCCTTTTCAACTTCCGTACCTTAAAATATTAGTAAACAAGATTTGGAGTATTATGATTTTGTGCTGATGAGAGTGTTTTATATATTCTTAAGGTCTTGGGAGAAATAAGAAACAAAGAGACCTTGATATACATTTATGACGATTGCTAAAGGTTGCAGCACAGGGAGATAAGATTAGATTAGATTATGAGGAGACGCAGTCGTCTTTTATTGTCATTTAGTAATGCATGCATTAAGAAATGATACAATGTTCCTCCAGAATGATATCACAGAAACACAAGACAAACCAAGACTAAAAAACTGACAAAAACCACATAATTATAACATATAGTTACAACAGTGCAAAGTAATACCGTAATTTGATAAAGAACAGACCATGGGCACGGTAAAAAAAAAGTCTCAAAGTCTCTCGAAAGTCCCATCATCTCACGCAGATGGTAGAAGGGAGAAACCCTCCCTGCCATGAACCTCCAGTGCTGCAAACTTGCCGATGCAGCAGCCCGGAAGCACCCGACCACAGCCAACTCTTGAGTCCATCCAAAAACTTCAAGCCTCTGACCAGCCCTCCGACACCGAGCACCGAGCACCATCTTTGCCAAGTGCTTCAACCCCGGCAACAGGCAATAGGCAAAGCCGAGGATTTGGGGCCTTCCCCTCCAGAGATTCTCGATCGCACAGTAGCAGCGGCAGCGAAGCAGGCATTTCAGAAGTTTCTCCAGATGTTCCTCCATGCTTCGCACATCTATCTCCATCAAATCAGGATTGTGCACGGAACCTACTTAACAAATGCTGATATCATTTCGGAGCGGCTGCGCGCGCTGTGTTACGCTGCCATCTTCTCCCCCCCTCCTTCTAGACTTATGGAATACTTCTTTCCATAATTTGGGATACAGAAAATAAGAGCACAGAGATTATGGTAAAATTTTATAGACTATTGGTAACGTTACAGCTGGAATATTATGGATGTCTCTGGTTGCCGCACCATAGAAAGACTGAAATCACATTGGAGAAGATACAAAGAAGATTCACTCTAAATTTCCATGGGATGGATTATTTCATTAATGAGGTTGTGTTCACTTCTTTGTAGCAGAGGAAGCTGGGGGCGGTGGTGGGGGGGGAGGATGGTGATCTGATAAAGATCTACGAAACTCTGAGCAACGTAGACAGGATATTTAGCAAAGTATCTTAAACTAGTGGGCATAGTTTTCAAGTAAAGAGTTAAAGGTTTGGAAATGGTCTGATAAAATTTCTTTTACAGCCAGAGTTTTTAGATTGTGGAACACACTGCATGTGGGGACGGTAGAGGCAGGTATACTCATAAGCACTTGAATTACTAGAGCACAGAGGGCTACAGACCAAGTGGTCATAGATGAAAATAGGATAGATGTGAGCTTGATATGGCATGGTGGACTGAAGACCTATTTCTTTAATGTATTACTCAATGACAGGAAGAAAACAAAGAAATTTTCATCAAGGAATCAGATGGAATATTAGGAGGGTGATTTGTCCTTCTTATCAACCTCTCTTAAAGATATTTTCTACTTCGGCAGCAAAAGATAATGTTGACACTGAAGCAAAAAGCTGATTCACCAGTCATCTGTTTCTATTCAGATGCTAAAGTTTGTAATTACTAAATGTTAAACTGGGTCAAGTAACTAAATAAGTACATAATGGCCCCAGCAATCTATACATTACCCACCTTAAATCTCCTTCAATGCAACTTCCACTATCCTGTGCTCTGCTGGCATCAGCCAAATACACTGGAAAGCATTATCTATGTTACTGTACCATCTGCCAAATACACCACAATGCACCAGCTATATTGATGTGTCATCATAAGGTGATGTTCTGAGTAAATTTCCTCTCAATGGAGAACCTGACCTGGAGGACATGCATGGATCTGGTAGATCTATGCAAACTCACTGTGCTTATGCCACATCGGAAAGTGCTGTTCTCGTTCGATTCACACCTGTCTGCACTGTCCAGGAGCGAGTAAAGTAAAGATGCAGGTGCTTTCAAGGAACTTAAACCTGGTTTCCTACTGAAGGGATGATATACCACCAACTAGAGCAGTAGGTTAATGACATCTTTCCTGAATACAGCTTTGCAGGTCTTGCCTATAGAGGTACTGGAGAGTAGGGCTATCTGTTTGAAGAGGTGGAGCAACCCTGCTGAAGGGTAAATCAGTTGAGTGGGAATGAAACTCATGCCAAAACTTTCATAAAGTTCAGGTGTAGGGTTTTGACCTGAAACATCGATTCTTCATTTCTCTCCACAAATGCTGCCTGACCTTTTGCGGCCTGTCTTTTGCTCCATCTGTGGAAGCCTCTATATTTCTCACAACGGCCTCTTATAGAACCCACAAAATCAGAATGGAAGAAAGACATCCTCAATTCAGAAGAACTATTTAAGAGGAGGAAACATTAAGAATGGTGAAGGCTGCCAGATACAGGACCACCTTTTTAAAGGAAAAGCAAAATCACCAAACATGAATACAAAAGATACTGCAAATCCTGGAAATTATGAACAACACAATCAAATGCTGGAGGACCCAAGCAGGTCAGGCAGCATCTATGGAGGGGAATAAACAGACAATGCTTTAAGACAAGGCCCTTCATCTGAACTTCATCCAGATTATAATTAAACCACTATTGAGTCCACATGAAGCGTGTTGGTCGGAAACGTCAACTGTTTATTCCCCTCCGTAGATGCTGCCTGACTTGCCAAATTCCGTTTATATTTTATGTATATCACTAAACAGAAGAAGCTTAGAGTATATCTCTATACACTAGAGTACAGAGTCATATGCCAGCTGTTTACTGAACTCAATATACTATCTCCATTTAAATTCACCTCAGGATTGAGGTGGTGGGTTGGGAGAGATGGGGGATGGGGACAGTGGTTGATGTGCAGTGAATGCTGGGGAAGTTTTCTTACCTTAAGTCATCATTATAGTCAGGCTTTCCAGTGATCTTTAAGATAAAAGGCTCAAACCCTTTAGCATCTTTTTGGAGTGAAACCTCAGCAGAAAACTGACAATTCTGATGCTGTTTTTGATGAACAAAGCTATGTCATTCCAGCAGTCTGGACCTTCTGTGCAAACCTGCTTTCTGTATCAATTGCTGCTGCCAAGAATTTCAGATTTGAATTGGACTGAGAATTCCAGTATAGCAAAATTAATAATAAGTCTTGAGTCTAGATTTTACAGAGCGGAACAATGTTTTATACTTTGTTAAGTTGCCTGGATCCTTATCGCATAATTCATAATCATTGCTGATGCATTCATTATCACAGTTGCCAGGGTTACCTTTTGCTGTTGTAATAAGACAGAGTGTCACCAGAGGGAGAGAGTGTATAGACATAAAAGAATGGAAAGATAATTTGATATTTTGCAAGATATGCCAGCTGGAAGTCTGCCTCAGATTACTTGCACTAAGCATGCTATACATTAGCAGTCAGATGCTTTGAAGTCAATTATATAAATTTCAGACACAGCAAACAACATGCTACTGCTAATGTGCTACACATTTGGCATGAACAAGTAGGGATGAATCTCTAAGTGTAACACTTTATAAAAAGTGAAAGTGAATAAGACAACAGAAGCAAATGAAATATTCATTGGAATAATTACTAAATTTAGTAAAGAATTTTGGTAACATTTGAAATCTCAAATAAATGTTTGTATAATCATGCTCTGTGCAAATCTGTCAATATTTTTCAATTTTTTCTACAATGACTGTAAATCAATGGTTTGCTAGAACTGGTGAGATTTCAAATGATAGAGTTAATGGTGATTTGTGGACATATTTTTGACATTCCCTGCCTTTTCATTTTACAGAAAAGCATAAATCTGTTATGATGTCTGGAAGTCAGAAACATTTACCAATTTCCATCCACTCTTATTTTATAGGATGTGGACCAAAAAGGCCAGAATGCTAATATAGTTCTACCTTTCTTTCCTCTATTTTTGCTTTTGGAGAGACAGAATTGCCTTGGAGAACCACCAGGACAGTTGAGATTTCCCAGCCTCTGCCACAGATTCCACTGCCTCGATGTCCTTTAACTCCCTCCCTAACATCTTCCCAGCCTCTTAGATAAAGTTGACTGTAGTCCATTCTAGTGGCCTCCTTTCACCAATATGCTATCCAGGTGGACAAAATGAATGAAAACTAAATTCAACTGTTGTTTATAATGCACCTAAATACCAACCTATGGACTCACTTTCAAGGACTCTTCATCTCATGTTCTCGATATTTATTACTTATTCATTTTGTTATTATTGGTTTTTTTTTCAGTTCAAGCTGATAAAACCTGAAATCCGGGCATACCCAAGGGCATTCATTTCTCAATTGCTAGAAAATTTTGGACTATCCTACTGGTGTCTAGTATTGTGACTTTCTGAAGATTTACATATATATTGCTGTGTATCCTTAATTCTTTAATGCTATTGTGTAGTGCCTTTGGGATGATATCAGTTGTAGATACTGCTATCGGGACAAACCGTTCATATTCCAAAATCATTCAATTTCTTCTTTTTAATTCAGCATATTTCCGGTGTTTTTCACTTATTAATTCTGTATGCCTTGTGTGTTTGGTATAGCTATATCTATTAAGTAAATTGTTCTTGCTTGTTTATCCTGTAATTTTATATCCAGACAGTTATTATAGATTGTCCTATCTGTAATAATGGAATAGCTGTAATATAACTTGTAGGACCCTAACTCTAAATCTGGTCAGGTTTGTATTTATAGTAAGGTATGGTACCTTTTAGGAGTTTGTATTTAACGCAATATTTTATTAAATAATGTTTGCCAATTTATTGTGCCTGTGTAAGTAATCAGATTGAGTTAAACTGTGGCAACACACACAAAATGCTGGAGGAACTCAGCAGGCTAGGTATCACCTATGAAAAAAAGTACAGTCAATATTTCAGGCTGAAACCCTTCAGGAGGGTGTATGTTGCTCGGATTTTCAGCATCTGAAGATCTTCTCTTGTTTTTGAGTTAAACTGCTGCAGGATTCTGTGAAGTGTTGGATTGTTTTTGGTTTCTCTTGGTATTTTCTACATTTACTGCCTTGAATTTGTTGGTCTTTTATTCTGTATTTCTGATCATTTTTTTGTGTTAACCACCTAGGTATTGTGACTTGTATTGCCACAAGGAATCCTTCTTTTTCTGGGAAGAGGTCTCAAATTCTGAGCCAGATGTTCGGCACATCTTTATTGTCATCTAGCTTGCTCAGTTCATAGCAACGTCTTCTATGCTCTTCCATTGCTTGATTTTTTCTTCTGTAGTGATCATTTCTTTGTTTTTCTAGGTAGTGCTTTCAATTAGTTTTAGTTATGTACTGTATACTTCTTATCAGAATTGCATATACTTGCATGAATTGCTGAATCCTGTTTTCATTGATGAAAATATATCCTTAGATGTTTTATCTGACTGTTTATGTCTGTTCATAAACAGTCAGATAAAACTATTCCTCTTCATCCTTCTATCTTAGGTAGTGTTCATCTAAACGCGTTCAAGTGCACATTGTGTTTTCTAAAATTTGTCATTCGGTTTTTATTTTACTTAGTAAATTCTCCAGATCAATTTTGGACAAAGCTATTATGCCAAAAGATGGATAAAGTGAAAGTGTTTATTGCCTCTGTTATATTTTTACCATTGAGCTCTATTTGGCAGATTCTGACTATGGAGTAATTTGGAAAAGGTAGATGAAAATATTAAAATCAAATTGCCTTTTCCCTGAAGGTCAGTAGGGGTCATCGGGAAGAAAGGTGAGAGATTACTGTGACTTGGTGTAAGTAAGTTTATAGACAGCAGTTGTTCAGCTGTAAATAGATAAGCCAGTAGAGTTCTGTTAAGCATGTGACAAAATGTAGTTGAAGGTAGTTTCTTACCATCCACTGAAGTCAGTATAATCAGGGCTGAACTGTTCTCACTTGAATGGAGCCAGCATTCTGTGGAAAAGAACATTGTGGGATGGTGCGAGGTTGACCATTTCCTCCACTGGACAACGAGTTAGGCATCAGAGCAGGCATTGAGTGTTATGGACAGCAAATCCATAAGAACGTAAGAAAAAGAAGTAGGAGTAGGCCATCGGGCCAGTCAAGCCTGCTCCGTAAATCAATAACATCATGACTGATCTGGAAGTGGCTCCGCCAACCTGCCTTTTCTCCGTAACCCTTAACTCCCCTGCTGTGTAAATATCTATCAAACTGTGTTGTAGATGCAGTTAATTAAGTAGCCTCTATGCTTCAGTGGGCAAAGTATTCCTCAGGTTCATCACTCTCTGGGAAAAAGCAATTTCTCCTTATTTCCATTCTAAATCTATTCCCCCAAATCTTGAGGCTATGTCTTCAGTTATATTCTCACCTACCAGTGGAAATAAATTAGATGCCTCCACCTTAACTATCCCTTTCATAATTTTAGATGCTTCTGTAAAAACCCCTCTCATTCTTCCGAATTCTAGCATATATAGATCTTGGCTACTTAATCTTTCCCCGTAGGTTAACCACTCATCACCAAAATCAACCTCGTGAACCTCCTCTGCACCACCTCCAAGACCAGTATGTCTTTCCTCAAGTAAGGAGGCCAGGGATGCATGAAACACTCCAGGTGTCCTCTCACCACTGTTGGAGCATAACCTCCCTGCTCTTAAATGCATTTCCTCTAGCAATGAAGGCCAACATTCCATTTGTCTTCTTGAAAACTTGCTGCATCTGCAAACTAATCTTTTGCTATTAATACACAAAAATTTTCAAGCTCCTCTGCATAACAGCATTCTACTGTGCCTCACCATTTAGATAATAATTTGATCTTCTACTTTTCCTTTCAAAGTGGATGACCAAAATTTACCAACATTTACCAACATTATCCTCCATCTGCCAGACCCTTGTCCGCTCACTTATCTATCTGCCGTATATTTCTTCAGCGGTTTGATCAAGGCGTAACTACGCAAGCGCATGGATGTCAACCAGTTAGAACAGCGAGAAGAGTTTAAAAGGATACAGCTTTATAGAGCGGGCTTCAGAGGAGCGGGCGCCAGAGTAGACGGAGACAGAGTAGGAGGGCTTTGGTTCAATGGGGCTTCGGCGATAATGTGTTGAGGTGAAGTAGGTCGCCTGTGTAGAATACAGACAGGAAGTATATGTGTGAGGCCGGTGCTCTATGCTCGGTGTCAGATGTGGGAAGTCCAGGAGACTCCCAGCCACCCGGCTGGTCACATCTGCGCCAGGTGCGTCAAGCTGCAGCTCCTTAGGGACCACGTTAGGGAACTGGAGATGCAGCTCGATGACCTTCATCTGGTCAGGGAGAGTGAGGAGGTAACAGGTAGGAGGTATAGGCAGGTAGTCACACCGGGGCCTAGGGAGACAGATAAGTGGGAACAATCAGGAGAGAGAAGGGCAGGAGTCAGAAGCTACAGAGTACCCCTGTGGACATACACCTTGACAATAAGTACTCCAGTTTGAGTACTGTTGTGGGGGAAGCAACAGTGGTCATTCCTCTGACAGAGAGTCTGACCCTGTGGCTCAGAAGGGTAGGGAAAAGAAGAGGAGTCCTATAGTTAGGGGGTCACAACAGGCGATTCTGTGGATACAGGAAAGAAACACAGATGGTAGTTTGTCTCCCATGTGTTTCTGATCATGTCCACGATATCCTGAAGTGGAAAGGTGAACAGCCAGTGGCCGTAGTACATATTGGTACCAATGACATAGGTAGGAAAAGGGAAGAGGTCCTGAAAACAAACTACAGGGGTGCTAGGAAGGAATTTGAGAAGCAGGATCACAAAGGTAGTAAGCCTGGGATTACTGCCTGTGCCACGTGACAATGAGTACAGGAATAGAGTGAGGTGGAGGATAAATGCATGGCTGAGGGATTGGAGCAGGGGGCACGGATTCATATTTCTGGATCATTGGGACCTCTTTTGGGGCAGACGTGACCTGCACAAAAAGGATGGTCCCATCCTTTATGGCTACTAGGATCACTGGCATTACCCATTGACTCTCATTCAAAGAAGGAAGTCTGAGAATCAGAGCGGAGGAAGCCATTTTTGAATATTTTGGGGTTTTTTTCCATCGGCGTTCAGAGAGGCGGGACTGCGCAGGCGTGTGACATCGGGCAGTGAAGCACAGAAGATTTAAAAGGACAGAAATCCTGCTACGGGTTTAATTCGAAGAAGGAAGTCTGAGAATTGGAGCGGGAGTGCGGAGGAAGCCATTTTTGAATTTTTCGGGTTTTTTTTCCATCGGCGTTCAGAGAGGCAGAACTGCACAGGCATGTGACGTTGGGCTGTGTAGCGCGGAATATTTAAAAGGAACAGAGCCTCATACAGCGGGCAGCGTAGTTTGCGGGCTGCGGAGTGAGCCGGGAGCAGAGTGAAGGCTTAAGGGCTTCGGCTCAACGGGCTTAGGCGGAAACGGGCGAGGCGAAGAGGGTTTGGTATTCATTTTTTGTTGTTATTTGAGGAGAGGGGCAGTATGAGTGTGAGGGCAGTTTGTTGTTCTCGGTGCCGGATGTGGGAGGTCCTGGAGTCTCCAAGCCTCCCGGACGTCCACATCTGCGCCAGGTGCGCCGAGATGCAGCTCATAAGGGACTGTGTTAGGGAACTGGAGCTGCAGCTCGATGACCTTCGTCTGGTCAGGGAGAGTGAGGAGTTGATAGAGAGGAGTTACAGGCAGGTGGTCACACTGGGGCCACGGGAGGCAGACAAGTGAGTCACGGTTAGGAGAGGGAAGGGGAAGGGTCAGGTAATAGAGAGTACCCCAGTGGCTGTGCCCCTTGACAATGGGTACTCCTGTTTGAGTACTGTTGGGGGGGGACAGCTTACCTGGGGGAAGTGACAGTGGACGTGCCACCGGCACAGAGTCCGGCCCTGTAGCTCAGAAGGGTAGGGCAAGGAAGAGGAGGGCAGTTGTGATAGGGGACTCGATAGTAAGGGGGTCAGATAGGCGATTCTGTGGATGCAGTCCAGAGACCTGGATGGTAGTTTCCCTTCCTGGTGCCAGGGTCCAGGATATTTCTGATCGTGTCCAAGATATCCTGAAGTGGGAGGGTGAGGAGCCAGAGGTCGTGGAACATATAGGTACCAATGACATAGGTAGGAAAAGGAAAGAGGTCCTGAAAGGAGAATATAGGGAGTTAGGAAGGGAGTTGAGAAAAAGGACTGCAAAGGTAGTAATCTCCGGATTACTGCCTGTGCCATGCGACAGTGAGAGTAGGAATGCAATGAGTTGGAGGATAAATGCATGGCTGAGGGATTGGAGCCAGGGGGCAGGGATTCAAGTTTTTGGATCATTGGGACTTCTTTTGGCGCAGGCGTGACCTGTACAAAAAGGATGGGTTACACTTGAATCTTAGGGGGACCAATATCCTGGCAGGGAGATTAGCGGGGGCTACTGAGGTGACTTTAAACTAGAATGGTTGGAGGGTGGGAATCAAATTAAAGAGGCTAGGCGTGAGGAGGTTAGTTCACAACAGGGGGATGGGAACCAGTGCAGAGAGACAGGGGTGTAAAATGAGGGTAGAAGCAAAAAGTAGTAAGGTGAAAAGTAAAAGTGGCAGGCCGGCAAATCCAGGGCAAAAATCAAAAAGGGCCACTTTTCAACATAATTGTATAAGGGCTAAGAGTATTGTAAAAGCAAGCCTGAAGGCTTTGTGTGTCAATGCAAGGAGCATTCGTAACAAGGTGGATGAATTGAATGTGCAGGTAGTTATTAATGAATATGACATAGTTGGAATCACAGAGACATGGCTCCAGGGTGACCAAGGATGGGAGCTCAACATTCAGGGATATTCAATATTCAGGAGGGATAGACATGAAAGAAAAGAAGGTGGGGTGGCGTTGCTGGTTAGAGAGGAGATTAACGCAATAGAAAGGAGGGACATTAGCCGGGAAGATGTGGAATCGATATGGGTAGAGCTGCATAACACTAAGGGGCAGAAAACGCTGGTGGGAGTTGTGTACAGGCCACCTAACAGTAGTAGTGAGGTTGGGGATGGTACTAAACAGGAAATTAGAAATGTGTGCAATAAAGGAACAGCAGTTATAATGGGTGACTTCAATCTACATGTAGATTCGGTGAATGAAATTGATAAGGGTGCTGAGGAAGAGGATTTCTTGGAATGTATGCCGGATGGTTTTTTTGAACCAACTATAGAGCAGGCTATTCTAGACTGGGTATTGAGCAATGAGGAAGGGTTAATTAGCAATCTTGTCGTGAGAGGCCCCTTGGGTAAGAGTGAGCATAATATGGTAGAATTCTTCATTAAGATGATATAAAACATCTTGGGTGTGGCATTTTCATTTGACACTATTTTACACTGATGTGTGAGATTTCCAATGTCAGTCTTGAACACTGCTGTGGCATCATCCAGTACCTTTCTTAATCCACTTTCAGTTGCCTCTATTGCAGGGAATGTAGCACGCAAATTATGTATTGATCCCCAATCGAGTTATAATAGTCTGAGCCATTCTCAGCTTCACATTGCTCGGCTTCCTATTTTTAACACATTATAAGCCCAATGTGACGTGTAGGTTGTTGTATTTCACTGTTACATATCTCTTACACCTAGGAATTAACTTCCTCCAGTGTAAGTTCTCAGTAGCATATCTGCAAGCTTCAGTATCTTTCTCTAACTTCCGTTAATGCGCCACCTCCCCTTCATACCCCATACCTTACTTATTTATTTAACCCCCCTGCTTTTTTCTCTCTTTTTTTCTCCCTCTGTCCCTCTCACTGCTCTGTCCGCCAGAGAAAGCAGGATCTCCCAGTGGCCACACATTTTAATTCCACCTCCCATTCCCATTCTGATATGTCTATCCACGGCCTCCTCTACTGTAAAGATGAAGCCACAGTCAGGTTGGAGGAACAACACCTTATATTGCATCTGGGTAGCCTCCAACCTGATGGCATGAACATTGACTTCCCTAACTTCCGTTAATGCACCACCTCCCCTTCATACCCCATCCTTTATTTATTTATTTATCTCCCTTCCCCCCTCTTTTTTCTCCCTCTGTCCCTCTCACTATAACTCCTTGTCCATCCTTTGGGTTTCCCCCCACCTTCTTTCTCCCTCGGCCTCCCGTCCTATGATCCTCTCCTTTCTCCAGCCTCGTATCCCTTTTGCCAATCAACTTTCCAGCTCATAGCTCCATCCCTCCCCCTCCTGTCTTCTCCTATCATTTCAGATCTCCCCCTCCCCCCGCTTTCATCTCTTACTATCTCTTCTTTCAGTTATCCTGACGAAGGGTCTCAGCCCAAAATGTCAAATGAACCTCTTCCTATAGATGCTGCCTGGTCTGCTGCGTTCGCCAGCATTTTTTGTGTGTGTTATTTGTCTCTTGTTAGTTTTCACCTTATAAACCTCAATGCTGCCCAGTCCTGTCATTATCAGATTTTTCATCAACAGCATGCAGACTGGTGCTCTTTTTGAAACTGTACCTAGACTTCTTACCTTTTTCTTTCCCTGTGTAGTCCATTTATTTTTGTCTGCCCAACTTGCTCTTTGTATGTGTCCTACTTTGTTGCATTTTCTGAAAATTCCACTTTTAAACTTGCATTGGTCTGGCGTGTACAGTATGTGAGCCCCTGCCACAACCATAACAATTTGTTTGGACATGCAAGTTTCTTCTTAGATGTTGTAAACTTTCATGCTCCCTTTCATTCCTGACTGCAACTCAGTTGTGTCTGTGACTACTGTTTCTATTGATACAGTGATTTGAACTGCTCTTTTAAATGTGAATTTTGCTTCAGTTAGGAGCTCTTTTTGAATGCTTTTTTGTAATATTCCACAAACTAAACAATCTCTCAGTGTATCTTGAAGCCCATCATTGAACTGACAATGTTCAGACAGTTTCTTTAATTCAGGCCCATAACTTGAAATTGAGTCTCTTTCCTTTTGATTTTGCTTATGAAACCTAAAGCGTTCTGCAATCAAAAAATTGTTTCAGTTCTGACTGAAACCATTTTGTTTACAATGCTCATTTCGGCAGATTTGGTTGGAGGAGTCAAACTTCTAAGCAAGCTATATGCAAACTAAGCAAACTGGCACTCGTTTCTCATTGGCAGTTTAATTTGCTTCAAAATACTGCTTAATTCATTCAGTGTTAATTAACCAGTTATCCATTGAGCAATCAAATGTGTCTATCTTTCCAAGGTAGCCAGTTATATCTGCTTTTTTTTATTTATGATTATTATCACCTGGTACTTGCTGCATGTGAACCCATGAATTTTGTTTGTTTTCTACCCGCTTCTTTAACTCAACCATCTTTGTCCCCTTCCAAAGAGAGAAGTGTTGTACCTTTTTTTATATTTTGACTGTCTCTTTCTCTCCCTCCCCTTGCAAGAAAAAAAACATGCTGTTCTTCGAAAGGTAGGTAGTAGTCTCAGGTGCATTTTAAAACTTGCTTGTCACCACTGTTGTTTTGTAACTCCAAAACATAAAACTAATTGTAAGGAAAAGCACAGAGCCGGGAAAACTTGAATAGGTTTACATTTTACTTTCATGAAGCGTGCACTTAGGACATGGATTTGTAATGGTGTGTGCCTTTCACGTATTTTTACATATAGCCTGTAATGAATTATGTAAATAACAAAGAATGTTTAATAAAACAATATATTTTTCAATATTACTCAAATATTAAATACACAGTAAAAGTGACAAATATACCAGCAAGTTCCCACAAACTGAATTATCAGTACCTCAGGCATGAATGTGGCCAGGACACCAACACAAATATCTTGAGGATGCCATTAAATCTTTTACAGTTGTCTAACTGCAGGAACAGGACCTAAGTATAACAGCACCTTCAACAATCTGACAGCTCAAACCAGCCAAATAATCTTTGCTGATGATTTTTCCCACATTGTATCTTATTACTGCTCATTCTCTGCTCATAAATTCCCTTTCCTTTCTTTTTGAAATTACACAAACCACCAACTGAGCTACTTTCCATGATGGCAAATTTCATATTCTTAACCATCTCTTTATTTCCTCACTGGATTTTAGCACCATAAGTTTGGATCACTCCTTGTCAAATACATCCATAAGTACAAAGGTGTCTAGTTAGTTCTCCAAAAATCATTGTTTTCCCAAAGAAAAAAGCCATAACCTATTACAGTTCCAATAATTCAGACTGCCCTGATAAATTAAGTGAAGTCAAGGCTCAGAGAGCAGATGGCCTTGAATGTTCAGAATCCAGGATGTGATTGTTAATACTGATTCTGACTCTGAGAAAGGAATTCCAGCAGTCTGTGATTAATCTCAATGGAATAAAAGGAGATCAAGTTTGCTGTTAAATGTTAACCATTTATAGAATGGATTTGGGCATTGTTCAAAAGACGAACACCCTTTCCCCATTAGTTTTCTGTTGCCACACAATATAATATCAGTGACAATAAAATTCGTTTTGATTCAAAGAGGGAACCCAAAGCATTTACAAAATGTACCATCCGTACTACAAGCAGTTTAGATGTTTCATATTTCTGCAGCTAAAGAGACCAATGGCCATGTCCATTAGAGTTAATAGCACTTATATCAGTGCAATGACTGACTACATGCAGGTCAAGGGTTCAGTTCCAGTGTTGAACATTGGACACTCACCAAGACTCAATGAATGGTGTGTGCAGGAATATCTGCCTTCAAATGTAATGGTATCTTGATCCAACTATGGGTAAAAGAGCTGAATACCAGAGGTATGATCAAAAAAATCTGTTTTATATCAAGATGCCATTTGACTGCTGCTGATACCATAAATCATAAGGGCGAAGACTGCAGGATTGAAAGTGCGTACTTAAATACATGTAGCACTTCAAATTAAGGTGGAGAATCTCGTGGCACTATTGGAGATTGGTCAGTATGACATTGTGGGCATCACTGAATTGTGTCTGCAAGAGGGTGATAGTTGGGAGTTTAACATCAAAGGATATACTTAGTATCGAAAGGACAGGCACAGGAAGACATAGGCGGTGGTGTGGCTCTATTGGCAAGAGATTAAATTATATCTTTAGAAAGAGGTGACATGATGTCAGGGAACGTCTTATCTTTGTGGGTGGAGTTAAGAAACTGGAAGGGTAAAAAAAAACATTATGAGGATCATATATAGACCTCCAAATAGTAGCCAAAATGTGGGGTTGAGATTGCGAAGTGAGCTGGAAAGGGCATGTAACGAGGGTAGTGTCACAATAGTAATGAGAGACTTCAATGCGCAAAGGGATTGGGAAAATCAGGTTGGTGTCAGATCGCAAGAGAGGGAATTTTGTTGAGTGCCTATGAAATGGCTTTTTAGAGCAGCTTGTGCTTGAGCCTACTTGGGGAAAGGCCATCTTAGAATGGGTACTATGTAATAATCCAGATTTTATTAGTCAGCTTAATATAAAGGAACCCAAAGGAGGCAGTGATCATAATATGATTGAATTCATACTTCAATTTGAGAGGGAGAAACATAAGTCACATGCATCAGTATCGCAATGGAATAAAGGGAATTACAGAGGCATGAGAGAAGAGCTTGCCCACGTGGATTGGAGAGAAATACTGGCAGGGATGATGGCAAAACGGAGGTGGCTGCACAAGCCGCAGGATAGGTATGTCCCACAGAAGAAGTTCTTATGGCAGGGATAGACAACCATGGCTAACAAGGTAAGTTAAAGACTGCATAAAAGCCAAAGGAAGAGCATATTATGTAGCAAAAGTGAGTGGGAAGTTGGACGAATAGGAAGCTTTTAAAATTCAAAAAAAATCAACTAAAAAAGCTATGAGGTGAAAGATGAAATACAAACTAGCTAATAATATAAAACAAGATACTAAATGTTTTTCTCAGTTATAGAAAAAATAAAAGGGAGGTGAGAGAATTTTGCCGGAAGTCTCAACCTCATAGTAGTCTGTGTCAATGAACGTGTTAATTTTGAAAGCCATCAGATTCACAAGATTCACAATTATATTAGTTTATACTATATTATCATGGAGTTACTTTTTTTATTCTATTACAACTTTAAGCAAGTCTACTGGGAGTTCGACCTCATCACGTAGGACATCAATGGAGCTCTGTCCGCCAGAGAAAGCAGGATCTCCCAGTGGCCACACATTGTAATTCCACATCCCATTCCCATTCTGACATGTCTATCCACTGCCTCCTCTACTGTAAAGATGAAGCCACACTCAGGTTGGAGGAGCAACACCTTATATTCCGTCTGGGTAACCTCCAACCTGATAGCATGAACATTGACTTCCCTAACTTCCGCTAATGCCCCACCTCCCTCTCGTACCCCATCCGTTATTTATTTATATACACACATTCTTTCTCTCTCTCTCTCTCTCTCTCTCCTTTTTCTCCCTCTGTCCCTCTGACTATACGCCTTGCCCGTCCTCTGGGTTTTTCTCCCCCCCCCACCACCTTCCTTCTCCCTGGGCCTCCTGTCCCATGATCCTCTCATATCCTTTTTGCCTATCACCTGTCCAGCTCTTGGCTCCATCCCTCCCCCTCTTGTCTTCTCCTATCATTTTGGATCTCCCCCTCCCCCTCCCACTTTCAAATCTCTGACTAGTTCTTCCTTCAGTTAGTCCTGACGAAGGGTCTTGGCCCGAAACATCGATTGTACCTCTTCCTAGAGATGCTGCCTGGCCTGCTGCATTCACCAGCAACTTTGATGTGTGTTGCTTGAATTTCCAGCATCTGCAGAATTCCTCGTGTTTAGCTCCTTAGCAGCTAGCCAGCTAGTTTAAATTACGTTAGCTATGTTAATGAATGAATGACACCTGTTAAACTCACCTCAACATGTCTTTTACAGTCATTTAACCCACCATGGGCAATAGAAAAGTCACTGTTGCAAACATTGCAGCCAGTAACACTGTCATTATTATTGACCCCTATTCGGCAGCGGTACACTTTAGTGTAGTCTGGGGTGAAGTACGTTTTATATTTTCTTTTTTTGGAACACTCTGCCATGGCGCTGCAGGACACTAAACTGAACTGATGGACAATGAAAGAGAGAGAGAGGTCGACTGTAAAGCCCACCCACAGAGAAAACTGATAGGTCTGCTTAGCACAAAGAGAGACCAATCAGGATGCTCTCTCTGTCACTCTCTTGCTACGTCTCTATCTGTCTCTCTCTCCCTCTCCCTCTCCCTCTCCCTCTCCCTCCCCGTGGATAGACATGTCAGAATGGGAATGGGATGTGGAATTAAAATGTGTGGCCATTGGGAGATCCTGCTTTCTCTGGGACGATGGAATAGAGTGTTGGGAAATGTATGATAATACATTTTGGTGAAAGAAACAATAGTGCAGACTATTATCTAAATGGAGAGAAAATTCAAACATCAGAGGTGCAGAGGGACTTAGGAGTCTCCGTGCAAGACTCCCAGAAGGTTAATTCACAGGTTGAGTCTGTGGTAAAGAAGGCAAATGCAATGTTAGCATTTATTTCAAGGGGAATAGAATATAAAAACAAGGATATAATGCTGAAACTTTATAAGACACTAGTCAGGCCGCACAGAGTATTGTCAACTGTTTTGCGGCCCCTATATCTCAGAAAGGAGGTATTATCATTGGAGAGAGTCCAGAGGAGGTTCACAAGGATGATTCCAAGAATAAAGGGGTTAACATATGAGGAGCTTTTGGCAGCTTTGGGCCTGTACTCACTGGAATTTAGGAGAATGTGGGGGGATCTCATTGTAACCTATTGACTGTTGAAAGGACTCAATAAGGTGGATGTGGAGAAGGTATTTCCTCTGGTGGAGGTATACAGAATTAGAGGACACAGCGTCAAAACTGAGAGGCAATCTTTTAGAACAGAAGTAAGGAGGAATTTTTTTTAACCAAAGAGCAGTGAATCTGTGGAACGCTTTGCCAAAGACTGTGGTGGAGGCCAAGTCCATGGGTATATTCAGAGTGGAAGTTGATAGATTCCTGATTGGTCGGGGCATCAAGGGATATGATGAGAGGGCTGGTGTATGGGGTTGAATGGGATCCAGGATCAGCCATGATGAAACAACAGAGTGGATATGATGGGCTGAATGGCCTAATTCTGTTCCTATGTCTTAAGGTTTTATGCTAAAATAATCACATACTAAATTGAACATTACAATCCACCAATGACACATGGTGACTTACAATCTGCATTGCAGCAATATGTAGCTTCCAGCTTCAAAGACAGTGCCCAAATGACCACTATCATTTAGAATATTAAGGTCAGAAAAATTAAGGGAATTATGAGAAATTCAAACTTATCAATATTGGCAATTACGGGAATTCTATCATCTGCTGGTTTCCATGCAAGTGTTATCCTGACCCGGAAAACTTCAACCCATTCCTCCTCATGAGGTAGTGATCATAATGTGATAGAATTCACCCTGCAATTTGAGAGGGATAGGGTAGGTCAGGTGTATCCATATTGCAGTGGAATAAAGGGAATTACAAAGGCATGAGAGAGGAGCTGGCCAAAGTTGACTGGAAGGGGACACTAGCAGGAATAACAGCAGAACAGCAATATTTGGATTTCCTGAGAGCAATTCAAAAGCCACAGGATAGATTCATTCCAAAGATGAAGAATTATTCTAAAGGGATTTTGACACAATGATGGCTGACAGTAAAAGAGAGCATAAAAGAAAAAGAGAGTGCATATAATATTACAAAAATTAGTGCAAAGTTAGTGGCTTGGCAACTTTTGAAAACCCACCGAAGGCAGGTAAAAATCCATAAGGGGAGAAAAGATGAAATATGAAGGTAAGCTGGCCAATAATACAAAAGAGGACACAAAAGTTTTTTGCCTATATATAAGGAGTAAAAGAGTTGAGAGTGGATATCGGACCGCTGGAAAATGATTCTGGAGAGATAGTGAATGGGGTAAAGAAATGAGGACAAACAAAATAAGCCTTTTGTGACAGACTTGACTGAGGAAGACACGAGCAGTATGCCAGAAATTCAAGACTGTCAGGGGGCAGACATGAGTGTAGTTGCTATTACTAAGGAGAAGGTGTTTGGAAAGCTGAAAGATCTGAAGGCAGATAATACTCCTGGTCAAGATGGACTACACCCAGATTTCAAAGGAGGTAGCTGAAGAGATTGTTAGGGTATTAATAGTGATCTTTCAAGAGTCACTAGATTCTGGTATGGCTCCAGAGGAATGGTAAATTGCAAATGTACTCCCAACTCTTTGAGAAGGGAGGGAGGAAAAAGAAAGGAAATTGTACGCTAATTAGTCTGACTTCAGTGGTTAGAAAGTTGTTGCAGTCCATTATTAAGGTGAGCTTTTGGTGGACTTGGAGGTACATGATAAAATGGGTCGTAGTCAGCATGATTTCCTTTAGGGGAAATCTTGCCTGACAAGTCTGTTGGAAATCTTTGAGAAATAACAGACAGGATAGACAGAAGAGAGTCAGTGGATGTTGTTTGCTTGGATTTTCGGAGGCCTTTGGCAAGGTGCCGCACATGAGGTTGCTGATTAAGATAAGAGCCCGTGATATCACAGGAAAGATATTGCTATGGACAGAAGATTGGCTGACTGGAAGGAGGTAAATGGTGCCATTTCTGGTTGGCTGCCAGTTACTAGAGGTATTCTGCAGGAGTTGGTTTTGGGACCACTTCTTTTCATGTTAGTATCAGTAGGCAGCTGTCGACCCCAGGGGATCATGTGTTTGCGCCTCTGGTGACTGTGTCCTCTCCAGGGTGCAAGCCTGGGTGGGAAGATTTGAAGAACTGGCTGTTGCCCATGCAGCAGGTTCCCCTTCTCACGTCACTGATAGAGTCCAAGGGAAGAGCAGGCACCGATACAGCTTGACACCAGTGTCATCGCAGAGGTTGCCAGAGCAAAGTTGTAAACAACATCAAACTGCCTTAGGGAGCCCAGCTCCAGATTTCTTCCTCGGGGTTTACTCCCGAATCCTTCCCCATGGGTGGATATGGCCGCAAGGCAGTGGAGGTTTAAAATCAGAGTTTTCCTTCTCCTTGGTGGGCTGCCATCCAAGACTGACGAGCCTCACCTGCCCAAAGCAACTGGTTTTGAGATGCCAGTTGTTCACCTTCGCCCCTTCTCTTGTCGGTAGAAACAGTTCTGCCAGGCCTAGTAGCTAAGCCACACGTGAAGGCCAAGAGTTGGATTTGGTTGTCAGAGGCTGTTAGAGTTGCACGCCATTTGGAACACTTCATAGGTAGTGAGAGCTTATCCCCACTACCACCCCGCCTATGACAACCTTAGGAACGTTATGTCTTAATGATTTGGAAGACGGAATTAATGGCTTTGTGGTCAAGTTTGTGGATGATATGAGGCTACGTGGATGGGCAAGTAGTGATGATGAAGCAGAGTCTGTAGAATAATTTAGACAGATTGGAAGAATGAGCAAAGAAATGGTAGATGGAATATAGTGTAGGGAAGTGTATGATCATGAACTTTAGTGGAAGGAATAAGGGTGTGGACTATTTTCTAAACAGGAAGAAAATTCAAAAATCAGAGACGCAAAGGGATTTAGGAGTGATCATGCAGGGTTCCCACTAGCTTCAAAAAGACAACAATTATACCAGTGCCTAAGAAGAATAATGTGACCTGCCTTAATGACTATCATCCAGTAGTGCTCACATCGACAGTGATGAAATGCTTTGAGAGGTTGGTCATGACTAGACTGAACTCCTGCCTCAGCAAGGACCTGGACCCACTGCAATTTGGCTATTGCCTCAATAGGTCAACAGCAGACGCTATCTCAATTGCTCTCCACGCAGCTTTAGACCACCTGGACAACACAAATACCTATGTCAGGATGCCATTCATCAACTAGTGCTCAGCATTTAATATCATCATTCCCATAATCCTGACGGAGAAGTTGTATATAGCACCCTTAGTCGAAGATCTTCTAACACCAGACCAATTTGGGTTCAGGCCAGGCCACTCTTGCTGCGGTCAAGTCCTGAACTTAAGCCAGTATATTGAAGATGGCTTTGAAATGCGACAAATTACAGGGGCAGTATTCGTTGGCTTAACAGCAGCATACGACACTGTGAATCACAGAGACTTCTACTGAAATTATCTAAAATGTTAAAGAACAAAACCAGAGTCAAAGTAATAAGAGGCCTCCTAGAAAATCATAGGTTTTATGTAGAAATGAATGGAATTAGGAGCAGGTGGCGTCCACAAAAGAATGGACTACCACAGGGATCAGTCCTGGCACCTCTACTATTTAATGTCTACACAAACAACCAACCAACCTTTCCTAACACATGCAGGTTTATCTATGCAGATGACCTATGCATAGCAACACAAGCTAACTCCTTCCAAGGAGTTGAAGTACGACTTACAGCAGTCCTCGAAGCAATGAAGCAGTATTATGAAAAATAGTCTCTGAACTCAAGTCCATCAAAAACCCAAGTGTGTGCATTCCACCTGAGGAATCGAGAAGCAGCACAGAAACTCAAGATCTCCTGGTGTGAGAAGGAGCTCGAAAACCATCCGACTCCAATTTACCTGGGTGTGACCCTGGATAGGACGCTCTCATTTGCCACCCACATCCAAAAACTCCTAGGGAAAGTTGGCTCTCGCAATTCTCTCTTGAAAAATTAGCAGGCACGAAATGGGGAGCTAATGCTCACACATTTAGATCAAATGCCCTAGCACTCTGCTATGCACCTGCAGAATACTGTGCACCCGTGTGGGGCAGATCAGCCCATGCGAAGAAAATAGACCTGTTGCTTAATGAAGCCTGCTGAATAATCACAGGCACACTGCGCCCCACACCCACTAACATCATTTCCAGACTTGCAGGCATTGCTCCCCCAGAGATCCGAAGCCACACTACAACAAAAATTGAAAAAGGTAAACAGAACTCGGATCCACGCCACCCACTACATCATCATGTGCCAGTTTCCAACCGCCTAAAATCGAGGAAAAGCTTTGCTACAGTGGAGGAACTACCGCATGGAACATCCCCCCAAACATACAGGATTGACCTCTGGCAACAAACAGAAGCCAGAACCCCACCAAACAATAGAGTGCAAGACCCCACAGAAATGTTACCAGACGGGGCACTGCTTGACAGACGGAAGTGGTGCATTCTCAACAAAGCGAGAGCGGGAGTTTGTAGGACGGGAGACAATATGGTGAAGCGGGGTTTAAAGACCAGCGAATCCTGTGAGTGTGGCGAAAGGGTGCAGAACATTGAACACGTTTTGCGCCACTGCCCACTCTCAACTGATTTAGCTGATAATGACCTGCTCAACATTAACCAAACAACACCAGAGTGGCTGGCTGTCTGGTGTGACAAGTTATGATGATGATGGAGAAGTTGAAGAACCTGGGCCTCTGTACCTCCCTCTGCAATTGGATCCTCGACATCCTAACCGGAAGACCACAATCTATGCAGATTGGTGATAATACTCCTCCTTGCTGACGATCAACACTGGTGAGGTGTGTACATAACCCACTGCTCTACTCTCTCTATACCCATGACTGTGTGTCTAGGCATAGCTCAAATACAATCTATAAATTTTCTGATGATACAACCATTGTTGGTAGAATCTCAGTTGGTGACGAGAGGGCGCACAGGAGTGAGATATGCCAACTAGTGGAGTGGTCCCACACCAACAACCTGGCACTCATCGTCAGTAAGACGAAAGAGCTGATTGCGGCTTCAGGAAGGGTAGGATGAAGGAACACATACCAATCCTCATTCAGGGATCAGAAGTGGAAAGAGTGAGCAGCTTCAAGTTCCTGGGCATCAAGATCTTTGAGGACCGAACCTGGTCCCAACGTATTGATGCAACTATAAAGAAGGCAAGACAGCGACTATACTTTATTTGGAGTTCGAAGAGATTTGGTACATCAACAAATACACTCAAAAACTTATATAGATGTGCTGCAGAGAGCATTCTGATAGGCTGCATCACTGTCTGGTATGAGGGGGGTGGGGGGTGGTGCTACTGCACAGGACCAAAAGAAGCTGCAGAGGGTCGTAAATTTAGTCGGCCCCATCTTAGGTACTAGCCTACAAAGTACCCAGGACATCTTCAAGGAACGGTGTCTTAGAAAGGTTGCGTCCATTATTACGGACCCCCAGCACCCAGGGCATTCTCTTTTCTCATTGTTACAATCAGGAAGGAGGTACAGAAGCCTGACTTCTCCGTGGATTGTCACCTTGTCGTGGTGGAGAAGCTTGTGTGGTCCTGAGATCCCAAGAGCAATGCTGTCTTGAGCTATGCTCCTGGTAGGATCACCTGTGGTGGTAAGGTCGAGGGTGAGGTCCCTGACAAAGAACAATCCAACCAAGACCTCAACGGTGGAACAGGCAGACGAAGTTACTTCGAACTCAATGGCTGTGAGGGCGGATGAAGGCTGCAACATATCCATCGGCTCCAATTGTCATGGTTTCCATGCCATTGCAATCAGTTGGTTGATTTGTGAAGTATCGTGTGCTTCTTGGAGTGCAACACCAAGTACACGTTAAACAAATACATGCACAGGCGTCTTCGCTCTGTGGGCCACTTCTTCAGAACGAAGACCATCATCCTCAACCTCAAGGGATAGCCATGACGACAACAGATGACAGAAGCCTGAAAGTACATACTCAGTGATTCAGGAACAGCTTCTTTCACTCTGCCATCCGATTCCTAAATGGACATTGAACCCATGAGCACGACCTCACTTTTTAAATATATATAATTTCTGCTTTTGCACAATTTTAATCTATTCAATATACATATACTATAATTGATTTACTTATTTGTTTGCATTTTTTTCTTCTATATTATGAACTGCTGCTGCTAAGTTAACAATTTTAACGCTGCACACTGGTGATAATAAGCCTGATTCTGATTCTGAGGTTAACTTGCCAGTTGAGTTGGTGGTGAGGAAGGCAAATGCAATGTTAGCATTCATTTTGAGAAGACTACAATCTGATAGCAAAGATGTAATGCTGAGGGTTTATAAGGGATTGGTCAAACCATACTTTGAGTATTGTGTGTAAGAAAGGATGTGCTGGCTTTGGAGATGGTGCAGAGGAGGTTCGTGAGAATGATACTGAGAATGGAAGGCTTATCATACGAGGAAGGCCCTGGGCCTCTACTCACCGGAGTTTAGGAGAATGGGGGAGGGGGGATCTCACTGAAACCTTTCAAACATAGAAAGGCCTAGATAAAGTGGATGTGGAGAAGATGTTTCCTATACTGGGTAAGTCCAGGATCAGAGGGCACAGCCTTAGAATGAAGAAATATTTATTTAAAACAGAGATGAAGAGGAATTTATTTAACCAGAGGGTAGTGAACCTATGAAATTCATTGCCATAGACAGCTATGGAGGGCAAGTCATTGGGTATATTTAATGCAGAAGTTAATATGTTCTTGATTAGTAAGGGCATCAAAGGTTATGTGGAGAAGGCAGGAGAATGGAGTTGAGACAGAAAATAAATCATCCATGATGGAATGACAAAACAGACTCATTGGGCCAAATGGCTTAATTCTGCTCCTATGCCTTAGTTGTTGTGCTCTTATTACTATTGGCTGAAGTCCTCAAGCTCCCAATTTAGGATCGATATGAATATTATATCCTCAGAAGAACTGTAGTACTTCTACCAAGCGGCTCGCCACAAGGACAATGAGGGACAGACATTAAGTACTTGCCTTGCCTATGATGCTTATCAATTTACGAAGCAGAGAGATCATTCTGAGGTTGTAGCAACATCAACAAATGATCAGAGCTTCTTTCTCCTACTCTTTATTTGCTTGATACCAGAAAAAAATCTCATGTTTACTCCTGAAAAATACTTTGAGGCATTTTCCTGTGACCGAGGAGTAACATAAATACAATTTACTTCTGTTGTAATGATACAATTGCATTTGAGTCAACTGCACTGCGATTGTCAGCCGCACAGTAGGTGCAGTGCTGTCTATGGTGGCTTGTAGCTGCAGATGCACAGAAACAGAAACAAAACCAGTTAAAATTACAATTGCATGGGTGTGTTGAATGTGTGACAAATCCGTGCAGATTTATACCTAGCATTATCTGTAGAATGCCCTGAAAAGAAATAAAGAGCTATACGAAATGTGAAATTGTTCTTCTCCTTTCTCATTCTCCCAGTATGCCATCATTGCTGCTTTAGGACTGCAGGTCTTTAATCAGTTTATAAATGCAACCCTGAATTTTTAGTCAGCTGTCGCTTTAATTCTCCTTCCGACTCCCAGTCTGACCTGTTACTCTTTGGTTCCAATACAGGTCCAACATAAGCTTAAGGACTATCCTTCATCCTGTGTATTGAACATAACAGTTTCAAATAGCCAACCTTTCTAGTTTGCACCAAAACTAACCAGCATTCTCCGTTACTTCAGATTTCAAACAATTGTGTTCTGCATCTGACAGTTCCAACTGTTCTTCTGCTCCTATATCGTTAACTGCCAGCACAAAAAGCAATTGTTGCCAAGACAACCTTAATCCCCACCACATCACAAACATTCCCTCTCTCCACAGTCCCACTCTGTCACTTAAAACAAGCCTGTTTTCTCTCTTTTCTAGTTCCAATAAAAGGCAATGAAATATTAACCTGAAATACTAACTATGTTTCTCCCTCCACAGATTCTTTCTGATCTGCTTGGTATTGCTAGCTCTTTCTGTTTTGTTTCATATCCTTTAACTAACCTGCACAGATCAGATTTATACTTTCTCATTGTTTCCTGAACAGATTTCAGCATTATTATCCATTGTGGATAACAAGCTAACACAGAAATCCCAGAGATTTTTTTTAAAGATGTTAATGCATGGCTACAGATTTTTAGTTTCTTTGTAATCCCCCTCATTCTAATTGTTAGGTTGAGAGAGATTTGATACATATTGGACAGTATGTACTGTGTTCAGAATCAGGCATGAAAATACAATTTTGTATTCAAACCTCCAGAAAAGTTGGTCTAATAATTAATGCTAATTTTAACATAAAAATTATCAAGCTAATAGGCAATACTTTGACACCTAACACCTTTGATTTTGAGGATTGTAAGCAGGGCTTTATTTAAGAGAGCAAATTTCATTGCATATCAGCGGCAATGAGTTCCTTAAAGGCACCCATTATCTGAAGAATCTCCCCAAGCTTAATATTACAACACACCATTAAAAACATATTGACAAATTTTAATAAGACACTGAAAGAAAATTGTTCTCAGGAACACATTGATCTTAATTATAGCAACCAGAAGCTACACTCAGAACAACTAAAGGGACACTGGAGAAAATAATGGATCAGCTTGGTAACCATGGCAAAGTTCCTAATGGGAGCTTCTTGTTATCAAATTTCTCTCCGACTAAATGCGGCTTTCTTCTGTCAGATATGAAATAGAGAAGAAACAAAATATAAAGTGTACATTAGCCATTATTAATCCCAATTGTGAAACTAGTTTCTAGAAATAATGGTGAAAGGCCTGTTATCTGCACAATCATTTGTGTAAATTAAGCCATGCAGTGGGGGTGAACAAATTTCCAAGTGATGCAGATCCTGTTGAAGGGTCTCGGCCTGAAACGTCACTGTTCATACTTTTTTCCATAGATGCTGCCTGACCTGCTGAGTTCCTCCAGCATTTTGTGTGATTAAGATCCGTGATATTTTTGATAACCTCTTTCACAGTCTAAAATACCCCTGATTTCAGTGCTATCTGCATACTTACTAACCACACCTATCTTTCCTCTTAACTGTGCAATCAGCTGTATTCAAAAGCTGAGCTGGTACACCAAGCTGTACTCAAAGGCAATGCCTGTATATACGGCTGTGATCTGTTCAGCTTGGTCTGTTCACTGTGAGTGGCTGTGTGTCTGTACGTGTTGATTTGTTTGTCCTGTGGATGTATATACCAATATGTATTAAAAGAGGGTGCTTGTACGGACAGTTGTGTTCACAGAAAATGTCTGTATGAAAGAAAGAGTCAATCATTCACTTTGAAGTTGACTGTTCTGATTTGGCCTTAGTTCCACTTCTCTGCCTCCTCCCCATAACATTTTCTCCACTATAGACAAAAAAGCATTTCTTAGCTATGAATGTATTCAATGATTCAGCCTCTATGCTTCATGACCCTAGGTTAAATAACTTCTATAAATGGCTCCCAGAGTAGCTGAGAAGGGCGAGGGCAGGAGGAAGGTTGGGAAGATGGGGGTGGCAGGACAAACAAGGGGAAGTTGACAAGCATGCGAAAGAGAATAGCTTGCAGAGATAAGAGGGAAAGTGAGGCTGATCAGATTGAGTTAAGGACCAGCATATATTTGATGGGCCAAATGTATTCCTTTTACGTCGTGACAGAAAATGAGAAAGAAAACAAACATGTCTCCAGTTCACTACTGTGGCTTCATAGCAAGGCATCCTCTGAGACTGACCCATCCCCCCCACAGCACCCAAAACCCTTTTCCATAAACACCAAAATCTGACCCTTTACTAATTCCTTGGCTCCAAACCTCCTCTGATCCCCATTACCTCTCACGTCCCTGGGCAGCTTAAGCCTGGATTTTCCTGATACATTCATATGTACTCCACAATGCTGGAGCTTGCATTAGAAGCAACTTCCCACATGTAAGTCATGCTCTGTGATATGATCATAGGTTCACACACCACAGAAACAGGCTGTTTGGTTTCCTGTATCCATGCCAACCATCAGGAACCTATCTATATTAATTGTATTTACCAGCGTCTGGTCAATAGCCTGCTATGCCTTGTTGATTGAATGTATCTGTAGATGCTTTAAGAGTACTTGCTTCCATCACCTGACCACACAGCGCATTCCAGGTTGCTACTGCCCTCTAAATGAAAACGTCTTTCCTCAGATCCCCTCTTACTCTATGCTTTAACCCTACAGTACGTCCTCTTGTTTTGTCGCATCTCTGCCACGAGGAGAAGATTTTATTTATTTAGCAATATAGCGTGGAGTAGGCGTTTCCGACCCGTTGAGGCACAGCACCCCAGCAACCTCCTACAAACCCTATCAACCCTAACCTAATCAAGGGACAATCTACGATGACCCATTAACCTAACTCACTCTTTGGTCTGAGGGAGGAAATTGGAGGACCCAGAGAAAACCAAGGCATTTCACAGGAAGGACATACAGAGGCTCCTTATAGAATGCACCGGAATAGAACTCTAAGCTTCAGAACACCCTGCGCTATAACAGCATTGCACTAACTGCTATGCCACCGTGTCATTCCATAAGATAATTACATAATATTTACATACCTTTTTCAGGCTTTACCCGTTTTTATTCCTAAATCCTTTTTTGACTCTCTGGGCTCTATTTTATCCTCCTATATATTGGAAAAATAAAAGTCCTCGATTGAATAAAGTCCATCTCCAGGAAGTTAAAAAGAATGGAGGTTTAGCTTTACCAGATTTTAGGTTTTATTACTGAGCAGCTAATATACGGAATCATACATTTTGGTTATATTATATTAATCATGATGACTGACCAGGGTGGGTTTCTTTAGAAGCTAACTCTGTTAATTAATTTTATAATATCTCTCTTTTTGGATCTTCACTTTCTTTATCCTTAAGTAAAATAACTGAAAATGTGGTAGTCAAACATACTTTGAGAATTTGGATACAATTTAGGTAAGACTTTGGTCTATTGAGATTTTCCCTTTCTAGTCCCATTTTTCTTAATTTTTTTTAAGCCTTCTATGACTGATGTAGTTTTTAAACAATGGGATGGATTGGACATTACATGTTTCCAGGATCTGTTCGCTGGAGAAAGTCTTTCTTCATTCAAACAACTGTTCACTAAATATAGTTTACCAAAAACCCATTTTTTCGATACTTAAAAATTAGAGACTTTCTGCAATCTCAATTATATAGAATTCCTAATAGTCCTGATAAGAACATATTAGATGAAATTCTTAATATGAAATCATTCTATCATGGTTCAATATCCAATATTTATCATATGTTGATGGGAATGAGAAATGATTCTTTAGACAAAATCAAAAATCTTTGGGAACAAGATTTACAGACTTCAATTTCTGAAGAAACTTGGAATGAAATTTTTAAATTGGTTAATACTTCATCGTTATGTGCTCGTCATTCCCTCCTACAATTTAAAGTGGTCCATAATGCTTATATAAACAAGGATAAGTTATCTCATTTTTATATGGATATATCTCTCTACTGTGATAGGTGTAACAATGGAGAAGCTTCATTTATTCATATGTTTTGGACATGCCCAAGTCTTGGAAAATATTGGAAGGAAGTATTCCAAACTTTTTCTGTACTCTTTAAAGTAAATTTTAAGCCTACTCCTTTGACTGCCGTATTTGGTATTGTTGGAGGGGAAGATACCATTTTGAAGATATCTGATTTGCACATTCTGGCTTTTCTCGCTTATGTCTAGGAGGGCGCTTTTGCATAAATGGAAGGATGCTGTTCCGCCTGGTTACGGGATGTTATGGCATGCTTAAATTTAGAAAAGATTCATTGTTCAATTTCTGAATCTAACCAAGATTTTCAAAATTTGTGGGGGCTGTTTTTAAATTATTTTCATTATCTTTGATTTCCTGTTAAAATACAGAAGCTGGTTAATAGCATATTTTATTACCTGATGAGGTTTTTTTCTTTACCAAACAGCTTCGACTTTTGTAGTGGGTATAATTTTTTAATATAAAATCGTTCATATTCTAACATATGAATTAATCTAATCTATATGAATATTGGGTAGGGAGTTTGTTAATGTGATTCATATAATGTATCTGGTATTGTTATATTTTTTCTTTTGTTTTATAATATGTACTTTCTTGGACTCTGTATTCTATGTAGAAATTAATAAAAATATTGAAAAAGAAGAAAGAACATTTACTTTCGTTTCGTACCATCATTCATGTGGCATTGAATTCCCAGTAGTGCTCTCTCAAACAAGCCATTTGTTGGCCTTCTGAAATCTGAACACTTTCCCTCTCTGTACTGATTCCTTTCAATTTTTAAGTTGGCATGGAAAGGTTTCTTCACAATAGACATCTGTGCAGAGAGTCTAATCCACAGGCTGTCTCGCATTCAACTCAGGTTTAATGACCTGTCAGTTGGATCAATAAGATATCATCCATAAAATTTTTCCCATCAGCTCTTATCACAGTGATGGTCTTTATGTATCTGTTTCTTTGTTCAGATTCTCTCACTTTAACTGCTCCCATTAACCCATCAACTGGATCACCTGTTTACAGCTTATTCCCATGGCAACACTGACTTTACCTTATCAAGAATATTCTCTTTGCCTCTTTGATCCATCCTTGATCCTATCTGCAACTTAAAAATCAACTTGTTTTCTCTCTTTCTCATTTCTGAAGAAAGGTTTTCAAACCGAAACATTATCTCTTTTTTTTTTCTACATTTGTTGCCGGACATGCTGAATATTTCTAATATTTTCTGATTTTATTTTAAATTTCCAGAATCTTCAAATTATTTATTTTTAGTTTTCATTTTTTATCACTGTTAAGATGAGAATCAGGAGACTTTGCTTGTTGGAATGCTAACAGGAACCTGGAAGAAATTGCAATTTTCTCATGGTATGTTTAGAAATTATATTAGAAGGAATATAATAGAAAAATCTTAACACTTAAACTAATTTGGCATAATTTATTTAAAATTTATTTTTAAGTGATCACAGCTAAGAAGTTCAGTTTGAAGACTTAACCCAACCCAATAATTTGTGGTTGCAGGTCATTTCTTAATGTGTTAGTTATTTTGGTATCAGTGCAAATATAATTTGCTTTTGCTTTTGGTGTTTTGCAAAGTTCAAATTATTTTAAGAATATGCTCATTTCAAAATTAATGCATTTTTGCATAGCAAATGTATATCTTTACCCAAAAATACATTTTCAATTAAAGGAAGACATTTGGTAAAGGTCAGCATGCCAGGTAGCATCTGTGGAAAGGCACACAGGTCAGTGTCCTTTCATCAATACAGATTCAATTTTCCACAGGATTTGTTTGTTGCCTTTGAAAATTAGTTATGATTTGATTTATTGCAACACCTTCAAAAAATATGAACATTAAGACTAGAAAATTATCACTTCAGAATAAGAATAGATCATTTCTAGGCTAATAATAAAGATAATAATTTTCATGAGAAGATGATGCTCATAAAGAAGATTTAGTGGAAGATGAACTCAATGAGAAACAGTGGGTAAGAGAAATGTGCTTCTTGTGATGCTCCAAATTCCAGCAGTCTTTTGTGTCACTGCTGAAGAATCTCAAGTGGGTAGGGCAAGCTCCTAAAATGGAAGAATGGGGTTCAGTTTCAATTCCACAACCCATTGTACAAACTTTGGATAGGGACTGACAGAGCAAATCTTTACAGAATTTCCACCTCCTTACCTTATGGTTGTTGACGTCATATAGCAGCGAATTCCTAGCTCTGAATGAACTGAATTCAGCATGGATTTTTATCTGAGGTATTCATTAAGTTGAAAAAAACAGCCATGGGCAAAAAGCTGAAAAAAAAACAAACTAGAATAATTTACATTCAATATTAAAGTATTGCAATGTAAGAAGGCAACTAACAAAAATGGAAGGACATAATTATTACTGCTAATTGATGCAAAATTAAAACACCTTATGTTTCCTGTAGAAAAATAAAATGTAATTTAAAATAGATATTCATTGTAAAGATCCGACTAGTCGCTATTGATCCTAGCTGAAGGTAGGCATCAATTACTAGCTATTATATAAAAATAGATCAACTGTGATCACAGGATGGTGAACTATTTAATGTTACTTCATCAGAACAAAATAAAGCTCTAGGGTAAATTGGCTATTATTCACCTTTTTCATAATCATTAATAACTCCTAAGTACACAAAGGTTGAAAATTAATTTAAAATGTCTACTAACTCTGACTCTTAGAATTATTATTCAGATTTAAGAGCACATGCTATTACATAATAAAAATATCATTAAATGTGCTTACAAAGAGATTACAGTCATTTTATTTGTTAATGTTTGCCATGATCAAAGCTATGTTTCCCAGTACCTTGGTCTTCATAGTGAAGTCAGTGAGATGAAACAATTGCATACATGTCAGCATGGAGGCACAGCTGGTAGAGGCATCACCTCGTAGTTCAGGATTCAGTCTAGCTTATGGACTCTCTGTGTGGATTTTGTATCGTCTCTCTGCGGCCATGTGAATTCCCCTCGTGATTTGATACCCTCTCACATCCTAAAGATGTACAGGTTAGTAGGTTAGTTGGCCCTAGTGTGTCAGTGAGTGGTAGAATTTAGATCTGAGGGATATATAGGATAATAGATGAGTGCTTGTCAATGTTGTCTCAGTGAGCTGAAGGGTACGCTTCCATTGTATGACTCCACAAAATTACCTGGCTACTGTTGAATTTATCAGAATGGAACAGTGCTGGGGAAGTAAGCAAAGTGTATAATTGACTGGTTCTCACAAGGTTTATAGCCTGTTTTATATCTGCTTAAATACCTGCTGCCAGTTGGTATTGTGTAAGGCAACGACAGCATGATTAACACCAGTCATCGTTTATCTTACCCTTTCTCGTTGCCTTGAACAGGAAATGATGGACTATATCCCTGAGCTGCTTTAAACCTGTAGTTTGATATAACTGGAAGTCTCAGGAATAAGAAACTGAAGCAGAAAAAATCAGCCCCACACACCTGCACTGCCATTCAATAAAATCGTGGCCTAACCTCTACTTTATATTTCCTCTACTAACCCCAGTAGCATACTATGTTAAGAGTGCCATATTTTTAATTATTCATAACTTTGCTTTTTACTAGCTTAAGCCCTGTTTGCCCACCATATTTTTGCTAAGAGCCAGTAATATCTTGAAGGATCCCATACACCCTGCTCATGGACTGTTTGTCCCACACCCATCACCAAGGAGGCTACATAGCATCTACACCAGGACCACCAGACTCAAAAAGTTACTTTCCCCAATTACTGTTGATCAGTAATGCTGATCAACACCTCCACCCACTAACTCCACCACTACTTTATTATTTCCTGTCAGTCACTTTATGTGACTTTATGGGCATATCTATGTGTATAAGCTATCTTAAGTTTTTATATATATTGTGAGTTTTTTAGTATTATATTGTGTTCTTTATCTTCTGTATTTTTTGTGCTGCAAGAGATCTGGAGTAACAATTATTTCATGCTCTTTACGCTTGTGTACAGGACATTAAACAATCTTGAATGCAATTTTAAAATAGTAATCTTCCAATTACAATTCTTCCTGGTTATCTCAATAACGGGTAAATGGCACATCACCCACACCCTATTAAATTAAATCTTTGAGCAATGAGTGAATGCCTTTTTTCTGCTTTTTCTTTGCACTTAATTCCAGCTGTAGAATACCCACACAGAAGTCACAAAGGTCATCAAAGTTAAAGGCACTATTCAGGGTGCGATCTGAATACTGCAGTATATGAACATGCCTAAATTATGACCACAGAATGAAATAATCTTCTGCCTTTAAATCGATAAATTGGTTAGTCAGGTTCTTATTGTCACATGTACTGAGTTACAGTAAAAAGCTTTGTTTTGCATGCTATTCATGCAAATCATTTCATCACATCAGTGCATTGAGATAATACCAGGGAAAATCAGTAACAGAAGGCAGAATAAAACGTTACAGTTCCAGAAAAAGAACAGCTGGACAATAAAGGGCAAGGCCATAGAGAGAAAGATTGAGGTCAAGACGCCATTTTATTATACTTGGGAACTATTAAATAGTCTTAAAACAGTGGTAAAGAAATTATCCTTGAACTATGATTGAATATGTTGAGTATTAAGACTGGAAGGTGTTATGGTAAAGAGATAAAAATGTAATATTTTAAGAAAATGAGAAACTTGTCTTTCTGGATATGTTCTAATGATTGGAACACATCTAATAACATTTAATTAAATATTAACATTTGACATTTGGTAATGTTCCAATGTTTGGAACTCATCTAATAAGAGATGCACAGATGTACAGTGGACAATATTCTAACTGGTAGCATTACAACCTGGTATGAAAACATGAAAACACAAAGTCCAGGAACAGAAATGTCTACAGAATGTGCCAGTGCATCACTGACAAATCCATCCCAATCATTGAGAATGTCTAGATTCTGGAGTACTGCCAGAAGAAAGCAGTGTCCATTATCAAAGACCCCCACTGTTCAGGCAATGCTTGCTTCTCACTAGTGTTATCGGGAGGGAGGTACAGGAGCCTTAGATCCCATACCACCTGGATCAGAACCAGTTATTACCATCAAACACACGAGGCTCCTGAACCAGTGTGGATAACTTCATTCAGCTTAATGCTGAACTGATTTTACAACTTCTGGACTCACTTTCAAGAACCCTACAACTCACGTTCTCACTATTATTTATTTATTTATATTTTTAATTTTGCACAGTTTGTTTCCTTTAGCCTTTGTGTGCAGTTTTTCGGTAAATCTATTGTATTTCTTTATTCTATTGTAATTGCCTGCAAGAAAATGAATCTCATGGTCATTATATGGTGACAAATATTTGCTTTGATAATAAATTCAGTTTGAACTTCGAACTAACATTTCCTACTGAGCTTGCTGCTTCTCTCAGAAGCCTAGTGCTTCTGAAATCATTTCCATTAATTGTTGGTGGATCTTTATACAGTATTGGGTCAGGAAACATTACTTGAATCACTAGTCTTCCCACAAACATAAATCTAGAGGGTTAGAAGCACGAATGTCTTCTGGAAGTTTAATTTTGCACTGCTATCTTCCACAGTACCAGTAGACACTTCCAAAGATTGAGTTTATAATTCTTCTAACTTTTGATATTATTCATAAACGGAGCTATGGGCAGTTTGCAACGTGTATTTTAAATAATTAAACCTAGATATAATGCAGAGTTTCAAAAGAATAGACAACTCTAACCTACCAATATAAATTCAGTGGTTTAATTAACAGTACCTTCCTTATTTATTAACAACTTATACTAATAATATTGCACTAGCTTCATATTGCTTCATAACATTTTAAATAATACTATATGGTTAAATTAGCAAATGTATTTTCTGAATGTTTCTTTATCCAAATGAAAAGGTCACTTGGCATTTCAAATCTTATTTATTAAATATCTATTTTACATGAAACCAATTTCCCAGGATTGCTTAGCCTTCAAGTTGCACTAGGCTTAGTTTTAAATCAATATATTACACCCCTACCTTTTGAAAATGTGCTTCACATGAATGAAAGCCAGAAATTTACTCAATCCATATTTAATGCACGTGTCCTATAAATGTGAGTATTTGATTGGTATCATGTTTATACGTTAACTTTACTTAAAAACTGTTCATTTGTTCGTGCTGTCTAAAGGATTTTACAACTTGCACATCAATTTAAAATAGCTTTAAAGGAAGGATCAATCATTTACAGGTCATTTCTAGCATTGAGTGCTTTCACTTCAATAGATTACCAAATAATCTGGTTTCGGAAACAATTTTTGTTTAAGCAGTATTTGGAGCTACGATGGCGCTTAACAGCAACTCCTTTGAGTTTTTCTCTGGAAACACTTTAAGTTCTACTTTTAATATTTCTGTTTTTTTTTTCTTTTCAGAGTAGATGGAGTTCTGTTGGAGACTGTGTCCTAGAGTGACACTCAGATTTCAGTTCTTTGCTGTGGCGGAACCCACATCAGGTGGCGCATGACCAGCCATTTTTTGATATCTCAAGGATGCAGCCGAGAAGACGAGTATGCCTTTGGAGTTCCAAGGCCTCACCGCCCTGTGGATGAGTCAACTCTATGCCGGTGCTGCTGACTGAAGCAATGTGAGAGAAAACATAATAATGGGAACAGGGGTGTTAGGGGCCCTGTACACGGTAAATCTCATGTTCGCTCTCCTTCTCCCTCTCGCTGGTGGGGAGAGTCTTTTGCCCATTCTCAAGTTGGAGAACTCAGGGAAAAAATGTGATGTAGTAGACTTTATCATTGTAAATCCGCAAATTGCTTTGTTTATGTCTCCCCGTGACTGTGAAAGGGGAACACCTCTCTGTCCCTTTATTGAGGAGAGAGAGAGATCCTGTGCATATGAAGTTGCTGGGTGAACAATTAGTTTTTGTTGTACTAGAGATGATGACTTGACAGCTCCCACCAAACCAGCCAAAATGAACTTTGCTGATATTGTAAAAAGTAATTCAGAGACATTTAGAACTGAAACTTTTGTTGATTGCAGAATGTGGTTGATTCATAAGTGAAATCAAAAGGAAGAGCAGTCCATTTCAGCACACATGGCTGAATTGAAAAAAAAATCTGAGTATTGTTAGTTCAGTAATGAGCTTAATGATGCACTGAAAGATAGTTTATTTTGTGGAACCTTACAAGAAAGCATTTAAAAATGGCTCCTAACTGAACCACAACTTATATTTAAAAGGACAGTTGAAATAACTGTATCAATGGAAACAGCAGACAGAGACACATTTGAATTGCAGTCAGGAATGGAAGTGAGTATGAACAACATTGCAACATCCAAACAAAAAATTTTCAGGCCAAATAAATTGTGTTCCTATTGTGGTAGGGGCTCATATACACCAAACCAATGCAGACTTAAAGGCAAAACTTGCAGAAAAATGTAACAAAGTAGGACACTTAAAAAATCATTTTGGGTAGAAAAAAGTAAATGGACTGCACAGGGAGGAGTTAAAGCTAAAAAGTCAAATTGCAGTTTTAAAAATATTATGCTGTTGATGAAATAGCTGACAATGATGAGTGTGACACATGACTGAGTAGCCTTAAAATTTAAAATGTGAAAACTAACTATAGACAAGCAATATGACTAACATCAGAAATGAATGGAAAATTAAATAAGATAGAATTAGACACTGGCTCAGCTTTTTCTTTCATTCCACAGTATGAGTTTGAATGGCATTTCACAGATACTAAACAAAAGCTTGCAAGTACCCAGCTAAGAACTTATACAAGAGAAAAAAGTAATTTCCATGGGAATGACATCTGTAACAGTGAAATGTAACAATCAACAAGCCACTTTTGGCTTTATGAGGTAAAATTAGGAGGGCCAGTTTCAGTGGGGACATGAGTTGCTGAGACAACTACAACTTGAATGGAGATCCATTCATCATTTAGCCTTCAATAGACTCAATTGAAAGCAAATTAAGGAAGGCACTGGATTATGCAACAACTGTTTCCATGCTGTACTCCATGAGCTATCGCCAAACAGAGGGCAAGAAGGAGTTGGTGCCAACATCTGACCCTCGAGGTGGAAAGCAAATTGGACCAAGAAAGGACCATGCTGATCAGAGGAATCTGGCAGCTCTCTCCCATTGGCTGGCTTTTGTGTGATGGAATTGACTTCTGGTTTTGGGTGCATCAAGGGTATAAGAATACTTGTGTGCAAGACCCTCTGTCTCTTTTTCCATTTCAGACTGTGTTGTGACCAAGGCTGAAGGACCATTGGGAAAGTGTACAGCAGAAGGGAGGGCCCATGTGCACATTTAGTTAAGTACCTATTTGTTGACTGTTTAGTATTTTAGTTGAATAACTGAGAAACTTAACAAAGTGCCTGTAGAGTTAAAAGTGCTATTGAATGTTATTGAATGGGGGGGAGGGTGTAGTTAGACAATTAGTTGTTTGACTTAGATGTTTGGTTGAGTGTTTCACTGTTTGTTTTTCAATAAACAGTTAACGTGTTTACTCACAATCAGTATCTTCTGTCCCACTGACCGAATCTGCAAATCCTCTTCCATGTAACATTTGGCGTATTCAGCAAGATTCAGTGAGTCTCACAGGAGTTTAAAATGTTCAGGGGTAAGGGCAAGTGAGAGGACCCCTCGTGTGAGGAGTGACAAGTCATGGGGTGGACTGACAGTGCTGCTGGGTTCTACAGTCTTGCAGATCATAGCGTTCCCGTAGATTGGTCTGGCAAATTGGACTCTTACAGGGAGAAGACTGATAAGACTGTCCATGTTGAACAAAGTAGGGTTGCCAGACAAAAAGGTGAGCCAAATGAGTACCTTTTGGCTGCTGGCAGACATTACAAAGCAAGACAATTGCACAGAGGGGGCAGGAGATAGTAAACCTAAAGAACGAGGCGAAGGTGCTGCACCAGCGCTGTAACACCATAGGGGAAGCTACCTGGGTAGTACTGACCCAGGCCAAAGAGATAGAAGACAAGGATGCAGAGAGAGCTTTTCAGCTGGAGAAGGTGCTTCTGTTATAGGCTGCCCTATGGGCTAATTGGCAACAGGATCCAATTGAGATCCAAGCCTCGATGCTGCGGGGAGATTATCCTAACATGTGGATGGGAGATGGGGATATCGGACTGGATGGTGAGGATGGGGAAGAGGGAGTAGAGAAGAGTCCTATTATTCTCCCTCAAAATGATCACCCACCCTCCCTACACACCCGAGACAGTACAGGCCACGTCGGTGACCATTTGGTCTCATGCCTGGCATTGGAGGCTTCGACACATGATCCTTTTGACTCTCAAGGGACAGGAGGAAGACAGGGAACGTGCAAGGTGTCGTATAATGGATTCCTCCAAGACTACAGCTGCTAGGGAGTTCTCCAACAACAAACTGGTGGGTTTGGGGGATAGGTACAGGGAGAAGCTGGGAGAGTCTCTGGCCATGTGGTTGTTGAGGATATGGAATGAGGAGGGTACTGGAGTGAGTCTAGCAAATAGAGAGATAGGTGCCCTAGAGGAGCTGTCATCCCAACACATAGACAATAACTCCCTGAGGATGCCGCTTGCTCGTCTTGAGGATAATAAATCCTTCTGAGAATGGGTTCAGGTACCGTTCCTTCTTTGAGTGGGATTTAAAGCCCTGGGCAGAGTGGATCACAGTAGAGGAAGGGACCAGTGGGCCCCAATTACAGGGTTATATAGCAATGGTGATAGACTGCCAAAGGTTTCTGAACTAAACCTGGTAGGGCATGTGGTTATGACAGCAGCTCCCCACTTGAAATGGATGGTGCGCTGGCGGAAGGAGAATGTACAGTAATGGATGGCACCGATGTACACAAATGCTGAGCACACCATCATTCCAGGTAATCCTGACATTTGGCAGGGTCCCAGGGCGACAATAGAGAACTTAAGGAGACCCTTTCCTCCTGCCTGTGACGTTACCTGCGGACATTGGACCAGGACAGCAAGGACCCATGGCTGCCCTGGTGGCAGCATCTCCTGAGTGTGCTCAGTGTATGAATATGCTGAGGCTAGATCTCTGCAAACAGGTGGGGATCATTCTACTTTTGGGGTGGCCTGGGCAAAGTACTGGTGGGATTGGCCAAGTGGGAGACTTTGGTAATTCCTCTCACTTGTAGGGTGGTCAATACAAAACAGTACTGGTTCTTGGGAGGCACCAAAGAGATTGGGGTAACTGTAGCTGCCTTTCTGTGGGAGGGAGTCATTCACCCTGCCATGTCCCCTATAATAGCCCTGAGCAGTCGAACGAAAAGGTGGATGGGACGTGGTGTTTGACAGTTGACTATCGATGGTTGAATAAGCAAGAACCACCCCTCGCAGCAGATGTCCCAGATGTAGTGACCATTATTGACGGAGGAGGTAAAGACGGGAAATATTGGTATGTGGTAGTGAACCAGGCCAATGTCTTTTACTCCATTCCCCTGAGGACCACTTTCCCTTCACATAGGAGGGTCGGTAGTACATCTTTGCTACCTTCCCCAGCGGTATGTACGTACTACCATGTTGTTCCACAGCATGGTGAATGGAAGTCTCAGTAGCATGAGCAAAACTGGAAGGAACATGGGCAACCTCTCTGAGCCGTCCTTATTGGAAACATATTTCAAGGGATGCACACCAGCAGCAGATTGTGATCCATTGTTTAGGTGCTGACACCTCTCAAGACAGTAAGGAGGCCGTACATATCACTGCTGCCGATGGAACATTGCAGATCAGGATTGCCATGGTGTATTCTGAGGAGAAGGACCACAGTTACCTGGCAGTCTGGGCACGCAGAGGAGAGTGGCCACTTAGAACGGGACCTGACGAGGAAAGGGGCAGCGGCTCGAGGGGTGGCACTAACTTGTTATCAGCCCAAAGCAGCAGCCGTAAGCTTCCTGACCTGCCAAAACGTTAAGCCTAGCGGATAGCCGGCGGGTAGCTTGGGGCACATCCGAAGGGGTATGGGAGCTGGTCAGATATGGCAGAGAGATGATATTAGGCCTCTGCCACGATAAAGTAAAATGCAGCATGTGCTGACCATAGTCAATACGTATTCCAGAGTCCTGGTGGTGGTGACATGTGATTACGCTGACCAGGAAAACACAATAAAAGAGTTACAGCACCTGTCATCCATGAAAGCGATCCCCTGAGTGACTCAATTAGACAAAGCCTCACATTTTGTGGGAGCTAAGGTCCAGGATTAGGCCACAGAATCTTGCATTTCCTGGGTGTTTTACATTCCATATTATTTACAGGCAACAGGGCTGTTCAAACCAATTAATTGGTTGTTGAAGCCATAGATTAAGGTCTTGACCCCTACCTGTACCCTTGAGGAGTGGCTGGGTGAGCTGAAGCAAGTGGTGAACCTCCTGAACTCCGGGCAAGCGAGTCCGGATGATTCCGTGATTTCCCATCATTCAGCAGTGCCCACCCTCCGAAGCTAGAGGAGGTAGAGATGTAAGAGGGATCCGGGAAGGTTTGGGTGCAGCAACCACCAGGGAGGGTGAGGGAGATTGTGTCATGTAGACTGGGGAATACGTGGTGGGTGGCCTTACTGGGAGAGTCAAGAATGTCATGTCTAAATACCCAGTGATTAACCAGGAGAAATTGAGTGTGCGTCTCCCTACATTGCGGAACGGTGAAGTGGTGGCCATTGGCGGCAGTGATGATGATGCTAACCTGTGACGGGAGGTCCTATGACACGTTCCTGTGGTTGACTTATGAAAATGCAAAGAGGAACATCCTGTTGGAATGTTGGTTTGTATGAGGACTTCAATTCAAGCCACAGGAGGGATACCATTAATACTGAGCCCCTTCAATGACAAGGGAAGAAGGGGATCTTGTCCAGCCTCACTGACTTAGTATTCTGTTTTGGGGGTAATAGAGAGGGCGAAGTCCAGTCCAGCAACCTCACCCAATCGTATAATGACAGCTTTAAAGAACTTGAGCATTCGTGACCCCAGTGAAGTGAGTTTTTAAAGGCCCAGTATTACCCTGCTTACGACTTGCTTCATCCTGGGACGACTGTGTCTAAGTAGAATGGTACTGAGAAGGCGGGTGCTCCCTGGACACTCAGTGGCACTTACTGGAAATGCGGGTCCCGGCCTTACCCGTGCCTCCCCACAGGGTGGTACGGCTGCTGCTATCTGGGGTATGTTGTGCCATTTATACACCACCTCAGGCCCAGGAAGAGCACTCTGCCCATGATGGTCAGATTAATATGAGGGCTATCGCAGAGTCAAAAAGGTTTTGGATAATACCCGTTCCCCAGTATGGTATGGCCTGATTAACCCAGAAACTGATCTGGCTAACGACGCGGGCTAATGTGACAGCCATAGCTCTCAAGCACATAGAGAATGCGCTGATCAGATTATTGGCCGATATGATGGCCTAAAACTACCTGTTTGTAGAGAAAAGTGGCATTGGTGCTGTAATCGGTCAAGAATGCTACAGCTGCATTCCTGACAAGTTGGGGAAACCCACTCACCTGACTGATCACGTCCAACAGTTGGTGGATAATATTAAAATTAAGAAAGTGGGAGACTAATTCCAAAGCTATTACACTCTGGGGGAAAGCTGGAGGTCTTTTGGGGTGCTAGGAGTTTGGTGGACTACCTTGTACAATGGGTAATGAATATTGGACTTATAGTGCAGGCTATTGCAGTTTTGCATTTTATATGTAGTTTAGTGGGGTGTTCGCGGGAGTTATACTAGCCTGAGGGCCGAATTGTCACCATGTCACGTCTTTCAAGGGTTGAAATATAATGTGAGCATTAACTTACTTGGCAGTCCAAAGCCACGGCAGCAGTTGCTGAATGGATGTGGCAGCTCTCTCCCATAGACTAGCTTTCACGCCATGGCACTGACTTCTGGCTTAGGAATCCTCAGGGGCATAAGAATACAGCATATGAGACCCTCGGTCTCTTTTTGCTGGGACCTCCCCTTCAGGCTAGGTCATGACCAGGGCTGATGGATCATTGGGAAAGTGTGCTGCAGAAAGGAGAGCCTACACACAAACTTAGATAAAATTACAAACAAATAAATACTGTACCTATTTGTTGAAAGTTTAGTGTTGTAGCTGTTTAACTTGGGAGGATTTAACAAAGGATCTTTTTGGGTTGGAGGTGTTATTGAATGTCCGGTGTCATAATAGCTAGGAGGGCTTAAACAAGTACTTGTTTGACTTAAATGTTTGGCTGAGTGTTTCAACGTCTGTGCCTATTTGCAATGTGCCTTCTGTCTCACCAAATCTGCAAACCTGCTTCTGCGTAACACTTACTCAGCCTCTTCTCCCACAGCTTGTTATACTTTTGGCTCCAACTTCTGGAGTTTAAGTTCCACAATCAGGAACAAATGATAACAAATAACTCAGCACCTTTAGCCTGCTCATGTCCTCGCCGAAGCCTGCTGAGCAAAGCCTGACCACTCTACCATTGCCCATTCACACAGTCTAACACCCGCTCATTCACACAATTAAAAACATGCTTAAATTGATTTTTAAAGTATTGAAAAGACATGAATTTTCTATTCTAGTCTATTCTTCCATACTTACGCAAAATTTTACTTTCAATGCAGAACTCCTGGCCATGGTAGGAGGTAGGGACAAGAGAAGGATGATTTTAACATGGCTGAACATATGGGATTCAATGGGACTGGGACTTTAAACTCTGATCCTATCTGGAAAGGAATCCAACCCACCAACTACTATGCTTTGCAGCAATAGAACAGGGACTGAGATACCAAACCAAGTCCTTTTTAGGAGGCAGGATAAAATTTAAAGTATTGTAGTGAGGCTGGAAACCACTGATTTAACTTGTTTTTGTCCACAGCTTACTTCCTGTCAGGCTGCAACTTAAATCCAAATCTGTCAGGCCCAAAGGATTCAAGCAATAGAGTTATAACTTTCCAACATGAATCTCATCTCAATAGCCCATGTTTTTGTCTATTGCTCATTACTTTAAATTGGTGTCATCTGGTTTGTGATCTGTGCCTTTCTCATGAGTTATCTTTACTAAACCCTTCAAGGTCTTGTAAACCAGAGGTCCCCAACCTTTTTTGCACCGCAGACCGGTTTGATATTTACAATATTCTTGCGGACCGGCCGACCCAGGGCCGGGGTGGGGGGCGGGGGGTGGTGCGGGGTGCCAACGGACAAGAGTAGCAGTCAAATACGTTGTTTACCCACGGAAAGACTACAATGACCATGAAGCCTTGCGCGGGCACCAATGTGCATACGTGACCTGCGCACGTGTACCTGCTGATTTTTTTTCTACAAATCGTTTTTGGCGATTCTGTTGGGGGGGGGGGGTTAATCACGACCGGAATATAGGTGAACAACAAACAACAGGAATTCTGAAGATGCATATGATGTGGCTAATACACAATTTCGTTTCTAAAATGGTTTATCTAACAAATTTAATATTAAACACACAGGGCATATTTTCCTCGCATGAATATAGCAATAAGTCAATTATCAGGGGAGGACAGGAGAGCTTGAAGTAAGTGTTGAATGAACTTCCAGTAGAAGTGGCAGAATCAGGTTCGATATTATCATTTAAAGAAAAAATGGACAGCTATATGGACAGGGAAGGAATGGAGGGTTATGGGTTGAGTGCAGGTCGGTGGGACTTGGTTAGCGTTCGGCACAGACTAGAAGGGCAGAGATGGTCTGTTTCCGTGCTGTAATTGTTATATAGTTATATAAGTCAATAGCATCATAACATTTTAAGTAACATTTGGATATTAAACACACAGCACATATTTTCCCCGTATGAACATATAAAATCATTGCAACACACCAATATCGCTGAATCAGTGGGAGCCCTGGGCTTGTTTTCCTGCAACAACACGGTCTCATCGAGGGGTGATGAGAGACAGCGATACTCGAAAGGGGTTCCTTATGTCCAGTCCATTCCGCAATTTAGTTTTCGTTGCATTAATTGCAGAAAACTCCGCTTCGCAGCGATATGATGTTGGAAATGGAAGCAACATTTTCAGTGCTTTCGTGGCTATCTCAGGATATTCAGCCTTGACTTTGACCCAGAATGCCGGCAGAGATGTTACGTCAAACATACTTTTCAGCCCACCGTCATTTGCAAGATCGAGGAGCTGATCTCCTTCCCGCGCTGACATGGATGACACGCGAGTAATGACCTCGCGTGCGTTCAAGCTCAACAGTGGGCGTGACAGGGAATGAGGAAAGGTGCCAAAATGAGGGAAGATTTTTCATATCGCCAAATCATATCATTTCCTCGCGGCCTGGTGGCACATGCTTTGTGGCCCGGTGGTTGGGGACCGCTGTTGTAAACATCCTACAATGTTCTTTCGGTCTTCTTTCTTCAAAGGAGTATAGCTTCAGAATCCATTGTCTATCCTCTTAATTGAAATCCATTTTCCCAGGAATTGTTTCAGTGAACTACACTATCCCCACGGGTTTATCCTCCTTTTAAAGGTACCAGGAAGGTTGTAGTACTATAGCTGTCCTTAACCAGTGTTTTATGAAGCTTCAACATAAATGTTTTTCTTTGATGTTCTGTGATCCTTTTAATGAAGCTCAGTATTCCATATAATTGATCAACCACCATTCCAATCTGTCCTCTTACTCACAAAGATTTACCTTTGCATACACATTTGTTCCCGTAGCTCCTTCAGAACTGTACCATCTTGACTCTCCTTCTTCTTTTTGCAAACTATATATTTTAATCCTTTTGTGCATTAAGTTTCATCCATCATGTTTCTGCTATTTACCACTTACAGCAACTTATCTTTATTTTATTGAAGTGTATCAATGGCCTGCTCACTGTTTGCACCTGCCAAAACTTTGAGTCATTCATAAGTTTGATTTTTTTTATCCTGTCGATCTATGTCTAAGAGATTTATACATTGATATATTCCATCATTAATCACAACCCTCCTCCAACCAGTCAAAAAACAAAAACAAGTTAACCAAACTTCTCTGTCTCTGACCAACCTCTTATCCTCTCTTCACAGATTTTAGTGTTCCACTTTATCAAATGTTTCCTGAAAATGCACTTATATGACAATCTACCATAATCACATCAGCAAAAAGCTGTAGTTACTGGAAACCTGAAGTAAAACCAAAAAATGCTTCTTAGTAAAGAGAGTTACAATGAGATAAATGTTTCAAAGTACTGGAGAATTGCTTTTTACATAAAAAGTAGTTTATAACCATTAGTAGAAAAGTTAAATTCAATTTGTGGAAGTTAGTAAATGATGGGAATATTAATCAAGTCATGTCAAGTCAAGTCAAGTTTATTATCATTTAATTATATACATGTATATAACATATATAACCAGAGAATGTATATAGCAATGAGACAATGTTTCTCTGAACCAGTGTGTAAAGCACATTAGTACACATAGCACAAAATAACTTACGAAACTAAGGATAAAATCTACAGATGAATCACACACTAAAAACAAACTAAAGTGCATTAATATTAAATATTGTAAGGTACGGAACAGAATAACCACTGACACTTCGAATGCGATGTGGCAGGGAGTTCAGAAGCCTAATGGCCTGAGGGAAGAAACTGTTTCTCATCCTGACCGTTCTTGTTTTTATGCATCGTAGTCTCCTGCCTGATCGTAGAAAGTCAAAGAGGATGCTGGATGGATGGGTGGGATCCTTAATAATACTAAAGGCATTAAGCAAGCTAGGCAGCATCTCTGCAAAAGGAAATAAAAATAACTTTACAGAACTGGGAAAGTGAGAAAGAGGAAGGGGTGGAAGACAAGGTACATGTCTTTATAGGATGCCAAGGAAACATGTAGCTGATACAGCTATGTTCTAAGGGAAATAAATGACTATTTTTAATAGCTGACCTGCCCACAAGATTTGTAAGTACAGGAAAGTGAATGAGAGAGGTTCAGCAGTACATGCAGGCATGCGAGGTGTGCACCCGGAACGAAGAGCCCCGTACTCTACCTCAAGGACACCTCTACCTCCTGTTCCATAGAGACCATGGACGCATGTTTCCGTGGACTTTGTCACCAGTCTTCCACCATGCAATGGGAATATGGTTAATATAGTAATTGTCAATCAGTTTTCAAAAGCCTGCAAGTTCATTGCCTTGGAGAAGCTCCCATCTGCAGTGGAGATGGCCAAAATTGTCCTGGACCAGGTCTTGAGGATTCACAGATTCCCAATGGACACTGTCTTGAATCATGGTCCACAATTCACATGACATTTCTGCAGGGTGCTTTGTAAACTGATTGGAGCAACAGCAAGTCCTTCCTCTGCATTTCACCCACAGTCCAATGGCCAGACAGAACAGACCAACCAAGATTTGGAATGTACCCTAAGATGCCTGACCTCAGAAAGACCTGGTCCAGGACAATTTCATGTGGGTGGGGGTTGTTCACAACACCTTACAGCATTCGGCATGCAGGACGTCACAGTTTGAGGACCAGTTTGGTTATCCTCTGCCTCTCTTTCCAGAACGGGAGGTTGATGTTGGAGTTCCTGTGGCTAAAGATCTTAACCAATGCTGCAAGCAGAAATGGATTAGGACAAGAGAGATTTTGCTGGCCTCTACCCAGAAGGCAGAGACCAAGGCGAACCGAAAAAGAAGACAGGGACCTGCTTTCTGACTGGGCAGCAGGTCTGGGTCTGGCTGTCCACTCATGACTTGCCTCTCTGGGTGGAGTCTAAAACATTGGCACCTGTTTATTGGACCTGTCAAAGTCCTGAGGGAAGTAAACCTGGTGGTTTACATCTTGCAGCACCCCAAGACCCTAAAGATCAATCCCACCTTCCACATCTCTAAATGAAAATCTGTCGGTACCAGTCCCTTAGTCCCATAACCATCCATCCCACCACCACCCAGGTTTATTGAGAGGGTAACAGGTCTTCTCAGTGAGATTTTTGGACTTGTGAACTGGTCAGAATGTTCAGCAATACTTCATGGACTGGGAGTGATTCGGACCCAAGGGAAGGTGTTGGGTGCATGAAAGAGGCATCTTGGATCCAGTTCTCATCCACGACTAGCATTACCGTCTCTCCCAGTAGCCAGGTCCTGTTACGAGCCGCGCCCAATTACGCCAGCTTCTGGAGTTTAGATGCTCGAACTCTCCAGAATATGGATAGCCAGTGCGGCCTTTTTAAGGGTTCAGGACTGTCCTGCTAATTGGCATCATTGTTTGGGCATCAAGAATTGAGTATTTAAAGAGCATCTGAACGGAGCCTCAGTGCTCATTCATAAACCTAACCGGAGATATCATATCATCTGAACACTCACAATGCGCTGGAGGAACTCAGCAGGTCAGTCAGCATCAGTTGAAAAGATTAGTCGAAGTTTTGGGCTGAAACCCTTTGTCAGGACTGAAGGAAGAACTTTGGGAAGCGTTTGGGTCCCATATCTCAGAAAGGATATAATGTCATTGGAAAGAATCCAGGATCAGACATGATGGAATGGCGGAGCAGACTCGATGGGCTGAATGGCCTAATTCTGCTCCTATGTCTTATGGTCTTATACTCCAGGATTTGGGTCCAAACCATCCTCGTCAAGGACTCTCGTCACATTATGAGGAAATGGGTAAGTTCTTCCTCTACTGTGTCAGAATGCAGTGTGCAAGTTCCGGACTTTCACAATCACATGGCGGAGAAAACTTGCTGACAATTATAGGAGGTGAGATATTTCCAGCAAGTCCAAGCCTAATAGCTTCAAACAAACCTCCAGATCTATTTTATCAGCAAAGGTCAACAACCTTTCCATCAGCAGCCTGTATCTGTGCACATCTCTCTTCCTTTGCAGTTAAACAGGAATCAAAGGCACTCAGAAAAGTAGTTCACATTTCAAATTCACTCACATCCATAGAGAGGGAAATTGGGTGTGGTGTACAATGGGCAGCCAAACTAAAACTAATTCTTTCAATCTGCTCGCACACGAAGTTCCAGCATATTCTTATGAAGTGCTTAATTAACTATACTTATACTTCATACTTTATTGTCACAAAACAATTAATACTAGAATGTACAATCATCATAGCAATATTTGATTCTGCGCTTCCCACTCCCTGGATTACAAATCAATAGTAAATATTAAAAATTTAAATTATGAATCATAAATAGAAAATAGAAAAGGGAAAGTAAGGTAGTGCAAAAAAAACCAAGAGGCAGGTCCGGATATTTGGAGGGTACGGCCCAGATCCGGGCCAGGATCTGTTCAGCAGTCTTATCACAGATGAAAAGAAGCTGTTCCCAAATCTGGCCGTACGAGTCTTCAAGCTCCTGAGCCTTCTCCCAGAGGGAAGAGGGACAAAAAGTGTGTTGGCTGGGTGGGTTGTGTCCTTGATTATCCTGGCAGCACTGCTCCGACAGCGTGCGGTGTAAAGTGAGTCCAAGGACAGAAGATTGGTTTCTGTGATGTGCTGCACCGTGTTCACGATCTTCTGCAGCTTCTTTCAGTCTTGGACAGGACAACTTCCATACCAGGTTGTGATGCACTCTAGAAGAATGCTTTCTACGGTGCATCTATAAAAATTAGTGAGGGTTTTAGGGGACAGGCCAAATGTCTTTAGTTTTCTCAGGAAGAAAAGACGCTGGTGGGCCTTCACTAGAGCAACATCCAAACATTAAGCTTAATTTCAGCTTAAAAAAAGCACAATAATTTCTGAGTAAATGTGCTAAACCATGCTCATTTCAACTCAGCAACCACCAGCCACGCCCCCCCCCCTTCCACTACCCACTCCCTCACTCCCAGTATTCACACACTATACACATCCTCTGCAGGTTATAAACACCCAGCTATGAGCAGACTATGTATATAGTACAGATGAACATTACAGTACAGAAGATGGATTTGCAACCTGCCACAGAGATACAGGCTGCATCTGCCATGAGGAAACACACTTTGTGGCGATATCATTGCATCTTACAAAGAAATTTGAATAGTTGAGTTAAATGCCCTGGTTTTAACTACACCTTGTCTTTCAGTGGCCTGTTTTTATTTAGTTATATTTTAGAAACATAGAAACATAGAAAAACCTACAGCACAATACAGACCCTTCAACCCACAATGCTGTGCCGAACATGTACTTACTTTAGAAATTACCTAGGGTGTCCCATAGCAGTCTATTTTTCCAAGCTCCATGTACCTACTTAGGAGCCTCTTAACAGGCCCTATTGTATTCGCCTCCACCACAGTCGCCGGCAGCCTATTCCACGCACTCACCACTCTCTGCGTAAAAAACTTACCCCTGACATCTCCTCTGTACCTACTTCCAAGCCCTTTAAAAGTGAGCCCTCTCATGTTAGCCAGTTCAGCCCTGGAAAAAAGCCTCTGACTACCCACATGATCAATGCCTTTCATCATCTTTTACACCTCTATCAGGTCACCTCTCATCCTCCATCACTCCAAGGAGAAAAGGCCAAGTTCTCTCAACTTATTCTCGTAAGACATGCTCCCCAATCTAGGCAACATCCTTGTAAATCTCCTCTGTACCCTTTCTATAGCTTCCACATCCTCTCTGTAGTGAGGCGACCGGAACTCAGCACAGTACTCCAAGTGGGGACTGACCAAGATTCTATACAGCTGTAACATTACCTCTTGGCTCTTGAACTGAATCCCACAGTTGATGAAGGCCAATACACCATATGCCTTCTTAACCACAGAGTCAACCTGTGCAGCAGCTTTGACTGTCCTATGGACACGGACCCCAAGATCACTCTGACCAAAGACACTTATGCCAGAATCCTGCACATTGATTTCAGTTCAGCGTTCAATACCATCATCCCACAGAGACTAGTGGAGAAACTGTCGCTGCTTGGCCTTAGCACTGCCATGTGTCACTGGATTCTGGATTTCTTGACAGAGAGACCACAATCAGTCCATGTTGGCAGGAACATCTCTGACTCCATCACACTGAGCACTGGATCCCCACAAGGCTGTGTGCTCAGCCCATTGCTGTTTACACTGCTAACACATGACTGTGCAGCCCGATTCAAGGAGAACCTGATCATTAAATTTGCAGATGATACCACAATGATGGGGCTCATCAGCAAAAAAGATGAAACAATGTACAGGGAGGAGGTCAAACACCTAGAGAGCTGGTGCAGCGATAACAACTTGATGCTTAATGTCACCAAAACCAAGGAGATGATCGTCAATTTCAGACGGTCTCAGCCTGAGCACACAGCCCTCAGCATCAGCGGCTCCACAGTGGAGAGAGTGGAAAACATCAAGTTCCTTGGGGTGCAGATCTCAGACAATCTCACCTGGTCCAGAAACACCACTGGGATTGTGAAACGGGCCCAGCAGAGATTGCACTTTTTGAGGAAGCTTAAACAAGCATCACTCCCCACTAACATCTTAACTACATTCTACAGAGGCGTGGTTGAGAGTGTGCTGACCTTTTGCATCACAACCTGGTACTCCAGCTGCAGTGCTGTCGACAAAAAAACCTTGCAGAGGGTGGTTAGGGGAGCAGAGAAGGTTATTGGGGTCTCCCTACCTTCTGTCCAAGACCTCTTTCAGAGTCGATGCCTCCAGAAGACACGGCACATCATTAAAGACCCCTCACACCCTCTCCATGAACTGTTTGTTCTTCTGCCATCAGGCAAATGTTACAGGAGCATCAAAACTAAAACCAGAAGGCTACTAAACAGCTTCCTCCCACAGGCAGTCAGACTGCTAAATAGCTGCTCCACCTGACTCTGCCTTGGACACTTTTAACTTGCACTGGACACTTATAATTTGATTTTAACTGACATGTGGCTGTTGTGTTTTACTATTTATTGTTATGTTTATTATTTAGTGTTGCGTTTGTTATGTTATGATTGCACTGCTCCTGAGAAACGCTGTCTCATTCTGCCCTGCAGAACTGATATACGGTTAGAATGACAATAAAGTTTTTTGAATCTTGAATCTTGAATCTTGAATCCTCCACACTGCCAAGGATCTTACCATTAATACTGTATTCTACCCTCATATTTGACCTACCAAAATGAACCACCCTCACACTTATCTAGGTTGAACTCCATCTGCCACTTCTCAGGTCTGTATTGCATCCTATCAATGTCCCGCTGTAACCTCTGACAGCCCTCAACACTATCAACAACACCCCCAAACTTTGTGTCATCAGCAAATTTACTAATCCATCCCTTCAATTCCTCATCCAGGTTATTTATAAAAATCACGAAAAGGAGAGGTCCCAGAACAGATCCTTGAGACACACCACTGGTCACCAACCTCCATGCAAAATATGACCCATCTACAACCACTCTTTGCCTTCTGTGGGCAAGCCAGTTCTGGATCCATAAAGCAAGGTCCCCTTGGATCCCATGCCTCCTTAATTTCTCAATAAGCCTTGCATGGGGTACTGTATCAAAAGCCTTGCTGAAATCCATATACACTACATCTACTGCTATACCTTCATCAATGTGTTTAATCACATCCTCAAAAAAATCATTCAGGCTCATAAGGCACGACCTGCCTTTTACAAAGCCATGTTGACTAATCCTAATCATATTATGCCTCTCCAAATGTTCAGAAATCCTGCCTCTCAGGTTCTTCTCCATGAACTTACCAAACACTGAAGTAAGATTCACTGGTCTATAATTTCCTGGGCTATCTCTACTCCCTTTCTTGAATAAGGGAACAACATCTGCAACCCTCCAGTCCTCTGGAACCCCTCCCGTCCCCATTGATGATGCAAAGATTATTGCCAGAGACTCAGCAATCTCTGCCCTCGCCTCCCACAGTAGCCTGGGGTATATCTCGTCCGGTCCTGGTGACTTCTCTAACTTGATGCTTTCCAAAACATCCTCTTTCTAAATATCTATATGCTCAAGCTTCTCATTCCAGTGTAAGTCATCCCTACCAAGGTGCCAAGGTCCTTTTCTATAGTGAATACTGAAGCAAAGTATTCATTAAGTACCTCTGCTATCTCTTCCGGTTCCATACACATTTTTTCCACTGTCACAATTGATTGATCCTATTCTCTCAAGTCTCATCCTCTTGCTCTTCACATACTTGTAGAAGGCCTTGGGTTTTCCTTAATCCTGCTCACCAAAGCCTTCTCATGGCCACTTCTGGCTCTCCGAACTTCATTCTTAAGCTCCTTCCTGCTAGCCTTATAATTTTCTAGATCTCTTAACATTACCTAGTTTTTTGAATCTTTCATGAGCTTTTCTTTTCCTTTGAATAGATTTACAACAGCCTTTGTACACCACGGTTCCTGTACCCTCTCATCTTTTCTCTGGCTCATTGGAATGTACCTTTGCAGAACACCACACACATATCCACTTAACATTTGTCACATTTCTGCCATACATTTCCCTGATAACATCTGTTCCCAATTTTTGCTTCCAAGTTCCTGCCTGATAGCTTCATATATCCCTGTCCTCCAGTTAAATGATTTCCTAACTTGTCTGTTCTTATTCCTCTCCAATCCTATAGTAAAAGAGATAGAGTTGTAATCACTATCTCCAAAATGCTGTTCCACTGAGAGACCTGACACCAGATTAGGTTCATTTCTTCAAGGACAGCGGCGACATGCGGCACATGTGGAAGGGCATTCAGGACATCACCAACTACAAGACAACATCACCTTCCTGTGCTGGTGATGCTTCCCTCCCAGATGCGTTGAACAACTTCTACGCTCGTTTCGAGGTGGAAAATGAAGACCACTCCTTCTCCAAATGACCAGGTGCAGTGTCTTACCGTGGCCAATGTGAGGAAAAATCTATGCAGGGTCAACCCATGAAAGGCTGCTGGACCAGACAATATTCCTGGCAGAGTGCTCAGAGGATGTGCAAACCAGCTGGCAGATGTTCTCACTGACATCTTCAACATCTCCCTGAGCAGTGCCGTCGTTCCAACGTGCTTCAAGGTCGTCACCATCGTCCCCGTGCCAAAGAAGTCTTCAGTGTCCTGCCTCAACGACTTCCGTCCCATTGCACTCACATCCATCATCATGAAGTGTTTCGAGAGGCTCGTCATGAGGCACATCAAGACCCTGCTGCCCCCTCACTGGACCCCCTGCAGTTCGCGTATCGTCCCAACCACTCAACAGATGACGCCTTCGCCACCACCCTCCACCTGGTCCTCACCCACCTGGATAAAAAAGACACGTACGTTCGAATGCTGTTCATAGACTTCAATTCAGCATTCAGCACAATCATTTCTCAGCACCTGATTGGAAAGCTGAGCCTACTGGGCCTGAACACCTCCCTCTGCAACTGGATCCTAGACTTCTTGACTAGGAGACCTCAATCAGTCCGGATTGGAAGCAGCAACTCCAACACCATCACACTGAGCGCGGGGGCTGTGTGCTCAGTCCGCTGCTGTTCACTCTGCTGACCCACGACTATGCTGCAACACACAGCTCGAACCACATCATCAAGTTCGCTGATGATATGACCGTGGTGGGTCTCGTCAGCAAGAACGATGAGTCAGCATACAGAGAGGAGGTGCAGCGGTTAACAGACTGGTGCAGACCCAACAACCTGTCTCTGAATGTGAACAAAACAAAAGAGATGTTGACTTCAGGGGGACACAAAGCAACCACTCTCCACTGAACATTGACGGCTCCTCCATTGAGATCGTTAAGAGCACCAAATTTCTTGGTTTTCACCTGGCGGAGAATCTCACCTGGTCCCTCAACACCAGCTCCATAGCCAAGAAAGCCCAGCAGCATCTCTACTTTCTGTGAAGGCTGAGAAAAGTCCATTTCCCACCACCCCATCCGCACCACATTCTACAGAGGTTGTATTGAGAGCATCCTGAGCAGCTGCATCACTGCCTGATTTGGAAATTGCACCATCTCGGATCGCAAGACCCTGCAGCAGATAGTGAGGTCAGCTGAGATGATCATCGGGGTCTCTCTTCCCACCATTACAGACATTTACACCACATGCTGCACCTGTAAAGCTAACAGTATTGTGAAGGACACCAGGCACCCCTCACACAAACTCTTCTCCCTCCTGCCATCTGCCAGAAGGTACCGAAGCATTTGGGCTGTCACGACCAGACTGTGCAACAGTTTCTTCCCCCAAGCTATCAGATTCCTCAATATCCAGAGTCTAGACTGACATCTACAATATTTATTATTATATTGTAATTTGTCCTCTACTGTACCTATTGTCTTGTTTATTATTTATTGTACTGCCCTGCACTGTTTTGCGCACTTTATGTAGTCCTGTGCAGGTCTGTAGTCCAATGCACTTTTTATGTTTGTTTTTCATAGTCTAGTGTAGCCTTGTGCTGTCTCACATAGTCTAGTGTAGTTTTGTGTTGTTTCATGTTGCACCATGGTCCTGGAGGAAGGCTGTTTCATTTTTACTGTGTACTGTACCTGCAGTTTATGGTTGAAAAGACAATAAACTTGACTTGACTTGACTTGAGATCAAGTACAGCCTCTCCTCTTGTAGGCTTATCAACATATTGTGTCAGCAAACCTTCCTGAACAGCAGCCACTCCAGAATGATTATCTGTTATTTGTTAAGTAGGATGCCGTGCACAATCCTGATTTGATGGAGACAGACATGAGAAGCACAGAGGAACATCTGGAGAAACTTCTGAAATGCCTGTTTCACTGGCGCTGTTACTGTGCGATTGAGAATCTCCGGAGGGAAAGGCCCTAAATCCTCGGCTTTGCCTGTTGCTTGGCGGCCGGGGCGGGGTTGAAGCGCTTGGCAGAGGATGGTGCTCAGTGTCAGAGGGCTGGTCGGAGGCTTGAAGTTTTTGGACGGACTCAGAGTCGGCTGTGGTCGGATGCTTCCAGGGTGCAAGTTTGCGGCACTGGAGGTTCATGACAGGGAGAGTTTTTCTTCCTACTACCATCTGCGTGAGATGAAGGGGCTATCAGTACTTTGAGACTTTTTTTTTACCGTGCCCATGGTCTGCTCTTTATCAAATTACGGTATTGCTTTGCACTGTTGTAACTATATGTTATAATTATGTGGTTTTTGTCAGTTTTAGTCTTGGTCTGTCTTGTGTTTCTGTGATATCATACTGGAGGAACATTGTGTCATTTCTCAATGCATGCATTACTAAATGACAATAAACGAGGACTGAGTGTCCTCATAATCTAATCTAATCTAAAAAAACACACCCAACAAACTCCACCCCATCTAAACCCCTTGATCTAGGGGAAAATGTTAATCATTATTGGGGAAATTAAAATCTCCCACCACGACAACCCTGTTATTATTGCATCTTTCGAGAATCTGTTTCCCTATCTGCTCCTCAATGTCCCTGTTACTATTGAGTGGTCTATAAAAAAGACCCGGTTGTGTTATTGACTCCTGCCTGTTCCTAACTTCCACCCACAGAGACTCAGTAGACAATCCCTCCATGACTTCCTCCTTTTCCTCAGCCATGACCCTATCTCTGATCAGCAGAGCCATGCCCCCACCTCCCTCCCTGTCCTTTCTGAAACATCTGAAGCCTGGCACTCTAAGTAACCATTTCTGCCCCTGAACCATCCAAGTTTCTGTAACGACCACAACATCATAGCTCCAAGTATTGATCCACATTCTAAGTTCATCTCCTTTGTTCATGGTACTCCTTGTATTAAGATAGACATATCTCAAACTATCAGTCTGAGTGCATTCCTTCTCTATCACCTGCCTATCCTCACTCTCACACTGTCTATAAGCTTTCTCAATTTGTGAGCCACCTCTTCCTCCAGTTTGGTTCCCACCCCCCAGCAATTCTCGTTTAAACTCTCCCCAATAGCCTTAGCAATGCTCCCTGCCAGAATATTGGTCTCCCTCGGATTTAAAAATGGCTTCCTCCGCTCTGATTCTCAGACTTCCTTCTTTGAATGAGAGTCAATGGGTAATGCCAGTGATCCTAGTAGCCATAAAGGATGGGACCATGCTTTTTGTGCAGGTCACGTCTGCCCCAAAAGAGGTCCCAATGATCCAGAAATCTGAATCCCTAACCCCTGCTACAATCCCTCAGGCACACACTTATCCTCCATCTCACTCTATTCCTATACTCACTATCACGTGGCACAGGCAGTAATAGCAAGATTACTACCTTTGAGGTCCTGCTTCTCAGCTTCCTTCCTAACTCCCAGTAGTCTGTTTTCAGGACCTTCTCCCTTTTCCTAGCTATATCATTGGTACCAATATGTACCACGACCTCTGGCTGTTCACCTTTCCACTTCAGGATATCGTGGACACGATCAGAAACATCCCAGGCCCTGACATCTGGGAGGCAAATTACCATCCATTTTTCTTTCCTACATCCATGGAATTGTCTGTCTGCCCCCCTAACTATAGAGTCCCCTATCACTGCTGCCATCCTCTTCCTCTACCTACCCTTCTGAGCCACAGGCTCAGTGCCAAAAGCGCGGCCACTGTTGCTTCCCCCAGGTAGGTTGTCCCTCCTCCCATCAGTATTCAAACAGGATTACTTATTGTTAAGGGGGACAGCCATTAGGGTACTCTCTAGTATCTGACTCTTGCCCTTCCCTCTCCTGATTGTTACCCACTTATCTGTCTCCTGAGGCCCCGGTGTGACTACTTGCTTTTTGCTCCTCTCTATCACCTCCTCACTTTGCCTGACCAAATGAAGGTTATCAAGCTGCATCTCCAGTTCCCAAATCCAGTCCCTAAGGAGCTGCAGCTTGACGCACCAGGTGCAGATGTGGCTGTCCGGGAGGCTGGGAATCTCCCAGACCTCCCACATCTGACACCGAGCACAGAACACCAGCCTCACAGACATACTTCCTTTTCCTATCCTTTACAAATAACTTATCTCGCCTCGACCCATTATCGTCGAAGCCTCGTTGAGCCAAAACCCTGCTACTCTGTCTCCCTCTACTCTAATGCCCACTCTTTAAAGCTGTCTTCTTTCTAAATTCTTCTCGCCGGTCTCACTCGCTGACGTCTTTGCGCCTGCGCAGTCGTTTCTCGATCGAAACCTTTTCAGGTGGCCACACTTCAGATTTTCAAGCCTTTTGGTTTGCAGACTTATCTCAAGAGCAGAACCCTATCGTATCCTGGGGAGAACCTGCATTGATCTATAAATTCTCATAAATTGTCAGATCTTGCCATACAGCAACCTATGTCAGAACTGGCTGGCACTGTTTTGAAGAGGAGGATTTCTCTATATGATCCCAGTTTGTCCTTGCTCAGCAATTAGGTTCCATCTGGAATCTCGTAATGGAGTGGATGGCACATGTACCACTGTATATCGGTCAGGTCTCCTTGCATTTATGGTGGCTCCATATAAAATTGGGCTGCGTTTACCTACCAGTGGTTGAATCCCAACCACAGCCCACTCAAACCAGTTTTCTATTACTTGTGAGATCCATTTATTTTTCAAGCCCAGTATTACCCATAACTCTTGTGACTTTTCTCTCAAATGCTTCCAGTGTGTAATTCGTCAAAAGCTCTGGACGCTGGATTACAGTAGAGGTAAATAACTCAAGGGAGATCAAAGATTAGAAAAATAGCAAACCAAAAATGTTGGAAATATTCAGCAAGTCGGGCCATATATGTGGGAAGAGAAACAGAGTTAATGTTCTGGGTTAAAGATCCTCTGTCAGATCAGTCACCACCCATGAGCCAAGAAACAGTTGCATGTTTTTAAGTAGGTAGCTGCTATAAACTATGAACATTTGCAGGCGGAATTTGATGTACTGCCATCCTGGTGGGAATTTGCCAATGATGATCAATATTCCAGTTTCTATGTATCTTTGAAATTATCATAAATGAGTGTATGAAACAAAAAGGTCAAGAATATGCCAGCTGGCATTTCAAAAGTATTCCATGCTAGCATAGTGCAAATTAAAATCATCATCAGTTCCATTTCTATTTTGACTCTCCGATACTTACGTATTTTTGATGAAGTTGTAAATATGCAATCATATCATCTTTGTGGAAGGCAAAATGTGGGAACAAACACATTAAGTCTGCTTCTTTGTCTACAGATGACACCGGTGTCTCCAACAATTTCTGCTCTTATTTTGGAATTCCAGCATCCACAATATTTTGCTTTTGAGCAAAATGTGCATGTTGACCTAGAGCAAAACCCTGACATTTTGTTTCCAACTACATAAATTTACCAAGCAAAGAACCGATATTGCAGTATTGCACCTGCCGCAATGACTTACACATCCTTTATTTTGTGAAAGTTTTTGCCAGTCTCATGCATTCATCCAGTCCCCTTAACTGAAATTTATATACAGTACTTGAAATAGATACACCTTGCATGAGGCTGCAAAACTCATTCTGCTTCTGTATGCAGGATTAAACCTGCTGACGTGGAAGCTACTGTTATTTTTTTTGCGTACTTAAGGAAAAGAAGGAACTAAATACAATCTGAAAACCCAACTGTTTAGTCAACAGATGAGTTATGGAACTAAGTGAAAATTTCAAGCAAACAAAACTAATTAAGGAAAAAGCAATTTGAAGTCTTCACAAAGTATTAGGTTTCATTATGTTGGTATGCTTTATTACCATATGAACTAAGAGCAGAATTAGGCCATTCAGACCATCAGTTATGCTCCATCATTCCATCATGGGTAATTTATTATCCCTCTCAGCCCCATTCTTGGAGTTTAGAAGAATGAGGGGCGGCCTCATAGAAACATTACGAATGTTGAAAGGCATGGACAGAGTGGATGTCTCAAAGTTGTTTCCCATGATGGGGGAGACTAGTACGAGAGGGCATGACTTAAGGATTGAAGGGCGCCCTTTCAGAACAGAAATGCAAAGAAATTTTTTTAGTCAGAGGGTGGTGAATCTATGGAATTTGTTGCCGCGGGCAGCAGTGGAGGCCAAGTCATTGGGTGTATTTAAGGCTGAGATTGATAGGTATCTGAGTAGCCAGGGCATCAAAGGTTATGGTGAGAAGGTGGGGGAGTGGGACTAAATAGGAGAATGGATCAGCTCATGATAAAATGGCGGAGCAGACTCGATGGGCCGAATGGCCTGCTTCTGTTCCTTTGTCTTATGGTCGTATGGTCTTATTTATGGTCTTATGGTCATTCTCCTGCCTTCTCCCCGTTTTTGATGCCTTGATTAATCAAGAACCTCTCAACCTCTGCTTTAAATATACCCAATTATTTTGTCCTTGTTGCTCCCAGTTTCTTCAATAAGTGACACAACAACTAACAATTCGCTTCTTATTAGGTTAAAAAGAAAATTTCATGCATCAAACAATATAATGTCAACATTTTGGTGGAACTTGTCAGTAGCCAGGATTGGATATTTTATTTATCTTAAACTAAATTTCTATTAAACTTTCAGTTGTAGAGTTAACTTTAAAATCATAAGACTTTGGATTTTAGGTTAAAGGGAAAGTAAGAAGTTAATGGCAAAACCCTTAACAGCAATGGAGTACAGAGAGATCTAGGTGTCCAAGTTCGGAATTTCCTGAAAGTGGCAACGCATGTAGATAGAGAGGGAAAGAAAGCATGCAGTATGCTTGCCTTCATCAGTTGGAGCATTGAGTGTAAGAGTCAAGAAATCACATTACAATTGTACAAAACCTTGGTTAGGCCACTCTTCAAGGACTGTATGTGTGCAGTTCTTGTCGGCCCATTATTGTGTGACCACACTCAGTATGGATCGAGAATAACATCTCCTCGTTGACTATCAACACAAGTGCACCTCAATGTGCCCACTGCTCTGCTCTATGTACACTCATCACTGTATGGCTAAGCACAGCTCCAACACAATTTACCAATATGCAGTATTTCTGTTGTGTATAAAATCTGATGGCAATGAGCAGGAGTACAGATATGAGATGGATCATATTGTTAGATAGACTGCTGAGTGGTGTCTCAACAACAACATTGCACTCAGTGTCAGCAAGACCAAGGAACTGATTGTGGACTTCAGGAAGGGGAAGTCAGGAGAACATAAACCAGTCCTCAGTGTGGGGCCATCAGTGAAAAGTATGATCAGCATTAAGTTCCTTGGTGTCACCATATCTGTGGATCTGTTCTGAGCACAACACATTGATGCAATCATGATGAAAACACCCCAGTAGCTATACTTCATTATGATTTTGAGGAGATTTTTTATGTCAACAATGATTTCAGCAAATTTCTGACGATGAATGGTGGAGAGCTTTGTGAGGGGTTGCATCACCACCTGGAATGGAGCCACCAATACACAGGCCCAAAAGAGGCTGCAGAAATGTGTAGATTCATCCAGCTCCACCACAAGCACAGAACTTCCCCCATCAAGGATACCTTCAAGTCACGGTGCTTCAAGAAGGTGACCATCCATAAAGTCCCTCACCATCTCAGACATGCCCTCTTTTTGTTATTACCATTAGGAAGGAGACACGGGAGTCTGAAGATCTACATTCATTAGTTCATTATTCCTCTTTTTGCTCTGTTCATTCATTTCATAATCTACAGTAATCTTATGTCCTTGCACTGTACTGCTGCTACAGAAGAACACATTTCATGTTATATAGGGCAGTGATGATCAACCTGAATCTGAGAATTTGAGTTTGAGAGTTAAGGACTATATTATGAGACAAGGGCATTAAAGCACTAGTAGCTGTAGCAGGAGTAAACCATTCATCTTCCCATTTCTGCTCTGCAAGTCAGTTCGATTAGATTGGAATGGTTTATTGTTCCATACACAAGGGCACAATGAAATTTCTTGGTTGCATGAAGCTCACAGAGTAAACGGTTAAGATGGTAATAATAAATGCAACGATAAACACAACAACCACCTTAAGGGACTGTGAAAGAGGTGACTAGTTCAGTGGTCTGATAGCAATGGGAAAGCCTGGATGTCCAGGCTTTCAAGATCCTCTAACTTCTCCATCAAAGTAGAAAAGAATAAAAGGGAATGGCCATGGTGGCAGGTATCCTTGATGATACCTCTAGCCTTCACATAGATGATCACAACAAGATCTTTTGTCTCAAAACCATTTTACTGTACTACTTCCAATGTTTCTTAATTCCTTTCATGTCAATGGGTGAACCTCCATATAAAACTTCGACACAGAATTCCAAAAGCTCACTACCCTCCAGTGAAGAAAATCTGTTTTATCGCTCTTCTGCATAGCTGACACCATATTTTAGGTTTGTGTACCTTAGTTCTAGACAGCACAGTTAGGGATTACATCATCATTATATCTACTCTGTCAATCCCTGTAAAAATCTTACATGTTTCAATTGAATAACATTACATTTTTCTATTTTGGGCCTGAACATTTCACCACAACTACCTTGTTTCTTGGGTAGGAAACAACAATATTGTACAATATTCACAATACAATTTTACAATCTACACTTAGTGGCTATTTTATTAAGTACTTCCTGCTGCTGTAGAAGACCAGTATGTACTGCATTCAGAGATGCTCCTCTGCACTCCACCACTGTAATGCATGGTTATTTGAGTTATGTCACCTTCCTGTCAGCTTGAGCCAGCCTGGCCATTCTCATCTAACCTCTCTCATTAACATTTTCACCCACAGTACTGCCTCTTGCTGGATGTCTTTTTAATTTTTTTTTTCATTATCCTCTATAAAGTCTAGATACTGTCGTGCATGAATATCCAAGGAGATCAACAGTTTCAAACAACCCTGTTTGGCACCAACAATCATTCCACAGTCAGAGTCATGTAAATCACATTTCTTCCCCATTCTGATGTTTGGTCTGAACAACAGCTGGACCTCTTGACCATGTCTAAGTGCTTTTCTGCATTGAGTTGCTGCCAGCTGATTGACTGAAGAATCAGGTGTACAAGTGCTCTAATAAAGTGGCCACTGAGAGTATAAAATAGAAGCAAGATGTCCTTCCTTTTATGCACAGATGCACTTGTAACAAGGACCAAAATACATAGATCATAACTCTATGGCCCATGATGGAGGGAGGAGAAGATGGCGACGCGACGCAGCACGCGTGGCCGTTCCGAATGAATATTGATATGTGTAACTAGGGGTGCCGTGCATCAATCTGGATTTGATAGGGACAGCCGTGAAAGCGCAGAGGAACACCTGGAGTAATTTCTGAAATGCCTGCTTCACTGCCGCAAATACTGTGCGATCGAGAATCTCCGGAGACGAAGGCCCCAAATCCTTGGCTTTGCGTATCGCCTGTTGCCGGGGTTGGGGTCAAAACGCTCAGCAGAGATGGTGCTCGGTGCTTGGTGTCGAATAGGTGGTCAGAGGCTCAGAGCTTTTCAGACATCAGCAAGTTGCTGCATCAGCAAGTTGGCGTCGCTGAGGATTTACCGTCTGCGTGAGATGATGGGACTTTCGAGAGAGTCTGAAATTTTTACTGTGCCATGGTCTGTTCTTATCAAATTACGGTATTACTTTGCACTGATGTAACTGTATGTTATGTTTATGTGTTTTTTGTTCATTTTTAAGTCGGTTTGTCATGTATTTTCGTGATATCATTCTGGAAGAACATTTTTATTATTTCTTAATGCATGCATTACTAAATGACAATAAAAGGGGACTGCGCGCCCTCATAATCATAATGTTTTACAGACCTTTCAACCAGTTCTAAGACTAATCTGAACCTTCTCTCCTATATATCCCTCCAGTTTTCTATCATCCATGTGCCTATCTATGAGTTTCTTAAATGCTCCTTATTTATCTGCCTCTATCAATGCACCTGGCAGGGCATTTTATGCATCCACCACTCTGTGTGTAAAAATCTATTCTGACATCCCCCTATGCTTCCCTCCAATCACCTTAAAATTATGCCTCCTCATATAAGTCATTTCCACCCTGGGAAAAAGCCTCTGGGTATCCATTCAATCCATGTCTCATCATCTTGTACACCTTTATCAGGGCACCTCTCATCTTCCTTCGCTCCAGAGAGAAAAGTCCTAGCTCCCTCAGCCTATCTTCAAGAGCATGCTCTCAAATCCAGGTAGCATGTAATCCACATACAAACAACTTTTCTAATTGCATGTTGTACCTGCATATCAACTTCAGTGAATCTTGCAGTGCATATTGTTCCTTAATGAATAATTACCATTATATGATCGATATTATATGATTTTTCATCGTGACGAAATGTGAAATAGTAGTTTCAGTATCTAGGTATTTAAATCTGAGCAAAGGAAACTGTAAGACATGATCTGACTATGACAGAAAGAGGAGCTTATTGAATGGTGGATAAAGGATAGAGAATTACTCATTTCTGTCAACATGTAGGCAGCTGTTGATCCCAGGGATCATGAGTTTGCACCTCTGGTAGACTGTGCAAGCCTGGGTGGGAAGATTTGAAGAACTGGCTATTGCCAATGCAGTGGGCTTCCCCTCTCCACGTCACTGATGTAGTCCAAAGGAAGAGCAAGCGCCGATACAGCTCGGCACCAGTGTCGTCGCAGAGGTTGCCAGAGTGAAGTTGTAAACAACATCAAACTTGCCTTAGGGACCCTGGCTCCAGATTTCCTCCTCAGCGTTTACTCCTGAAGCATTTCCCATGGCTGGGTATGGCTGCAAGGCAGCAGAAGTTTAAAATCAGAGTTTTCCTCCTCCCAGTCACCTGCCACCCAAGGCTGATGAGCCCCACCTGCCCAAAGCAACTGGTTTTCAGACGCCTGTGGTCCACTTTTGTCCCTTCTCTCGTCAGTAAAAACAGTTCCATCGGGCCTAGCAGCTAAGCCACACGTGAAGGCCAAGAGTGGGAATTGTTTGTCAGAGGCTGTTAGAGATGCATGCCATTTGGAGCACTTTATAGGTAGTGGGAGTTTATCCCCACTACCACACCCAGCTATGACAACCTTAGGAACCATTTCGGTCTAGCCACACAAACAAGTCAGGAAGGAATGCTCACCTTGGGTTTAGAAGAGAAATTGTGGAAATATAATATTACATCCAAAGAGGAGACCAGAAAAGTCGCATGCCTGAAGATGAGAGCAGTTTGGAATTAAACAAAGGAGAAGGCAGTGATCAACTAAGGGGGAAAGGTAGAGAAAGGCAGTAAGCTACAAAACGGTAAAAATGTCTACAGATCTGTGAAAGGAAAAAGGTTAAAAGAAGAAGGGCTAAACAGTTAGAAACAAGGGAATTTATGACAGTGAACAAAGAAATAGGAGCTGAATTAAACACATGATTTAGTTTGGTTTTCATAAAGAAGGATCTAAATAAACTCCCAAGTCTGTTAGGGAACGAAGAAAGTGAAAACATGAATATCAGTAAAAAAAAATGCTCAGGAAATTAATGAACCTGAACAACGATAAATCTGTATAGACTGATAATGTTCACCCTAGAATACCAAAGAAATGACCCTGCAAATAATGAATGCATTCATAGTCATCTTTTAGAATTCCTCAGATTCCAGAACAGTTCCTGCAGGTTGAAGGCTGGCAAAAATAATCCCTTCTTTCAAAAAGAAGGGACAGATAAAAAACAAGGAATCACAGACTGGTAAGTCTATAATAGGAGTGAGGAAAAATGTCCGATAAACTATAAAAGAGTTGAGGGAACCATCTATGTTTGCTCCGGGAAGGTGATTGGATAAGGACAGAGTGCAGGGAATAGAGGTGATTTTTGAGGATCAATAGCAGTGGGGAAGAAGCCCCATTTTCTGCAAAAGGAGAATATCTCAGATGTCCTGGAGTGGGAGATCTCATTACAAGAACAGATGTGGTAGAGACAAAGAAAGTGAGAAAAAGAGGATGGCATCTTTTCAAGTGCCTGGGTGGGAGGAGACGTAGTCAAGGTAGTTTTGAGAGTCAGTGTGTTTTTATAGAAAATGTTGGTGGATAATCTGTCAACTTTGATGGACAGAGAGAGCGAGAGTAAGGAAAGAGAGAGAGCTGTCAGAGAAGATCTCAGAAAATTTCAGCCTGGTGAGAAGTTGGTGAAGTTGATTAAATTGACAAGCTTCACATGAGCAAGAAATGGCACCAATGCAATCATCAATGTAATGGAGAAAGAGTTGAGGACTAGTGCTGGGGTAGGTTTGGAACATGGAATGTTCCATGTAGCCGATGAGAACATAGGCATAACCAGGGCCATGTGAGTGCCCGTGGTCACACCCTAGAGTGAAAAAAGGTGGGAGGATCCAACAGAGAAGTTGTTGTGGGTAAATAGGCCTACCAGATGGAGGAGGATGTTAGTGGTGGAGTATGGCTTGTGTCTGTGTTCCAGAACGCAATAGACAGCCTCAGGCCTTCTTGATGGGAAACAGGCGTATACAGGGAGTGGATGTCGGTATGGGTTTATGAAAGGGAAATCATGCTTAACAAATCCATTGGAGCTTCCTGAGGATGTAACTGGTAAAACTGATAAGAGGGAACCAGTGAATGTAGTGCATTTGAGCTTTCAAAATGTTTTTGATAATGTCCCACACAATAAAGCAGATGGGCAAGTGTCATTCTAAAAGGAAAAAGACATGTTACCTGAATAGTGGTAGTTTAGGAAATGGGTTGGTACAAATCCTAGCATTCCTTGTACACTGGGCAATGAAAGGTACAGAGTATTGGGTTACAGCCAGCAGCTTTTGGCTGGTTTGCTGGCCTTCATTCCAAGAGGATTTGACTACAAGGTGGAGTCTACAGAGTATTGCAGTGATCCCATCTGTAATTGTGTTTCTTTACCTGAGGAAAGATGTTTTTGAGACGGAGGGAGTACAACATACGTTCATTCGAATGATGCCAGAAATGGTAGGGCTAATGTATGAGGAGAGATCGGGTTAATTGGACTCTGTTTTTGCTGGAGTTTCGAAGAATAAGAAGGGATCGCACTGAAGCATATAAAATGGTCTATTACAAAATCAGAAGTGAGGATATTGTCTGATATTCATCTTAGCGTTAAAAAGTGATACATGACCAAGACTCTGAGTCTCTGTTGTCCATCAGCTACCCATTTACACCAATCACACATTAATCCTACACTTACCCTATTTTTATTCTCCCCTCCTTCCCACCCCCAGATTCTATCAGCTACCCACAGGTTCTCTGGGAGCCCAAGACAGTGGGTCTTCTTGCTGTGTCACTGTACGGCCCAGGTTCAAGTCCAACAGCAACCCAGTCAGGTGACACCTAAACACAGCAAGAGATAGACATCTTGAAATATTACAAACATGAGAAAATCTGTGCATGCTAGCAATCCCAAGCAACACACACACACACACACACACACACACAGGTACTGGAGGAACTCAGCAGGTCAGGCAGCATCAATGGAAAAGAGTAAACAGCCAAGACCCTTCATCAGGACTAGAAAGGAAGAGGAGAAGTCAGAGGAAGAAAGTGGGGGAAGGTGAGGAAGAGGTACAAGGTGGTAGGTAATAGGTGAAACCACGAGAGGGGGAGGAGGTGAAAGAATTGGGAAGTTGATTGGTGAAAGAGATAAAGGGCTGGAGAAGGGGGAATCTGATTGGAGAGCACAGAAGACCATAGAAGAAAGGGACGGGGAGGAGCACCATAGGGAGGTGTTGGGCAGGTGAGGAGATAAAGCGAGGGAGGGAAATAGGAAAGAGGAATGGTGAAGGGGGGGCATGGAATTACCAGAAGTTCGAGAAGTCGATGTTCATGCCACCAGGTTGAAGGCTGCCCAGACGGAAGAAAAGGTGTTGCTTCTCCAATCTAAGGTGTGTCCTCATCGCGGCAGTACATGAGGCCATGGACTGACATGGATATGGGAAGTAGAAATGGAATGGGTGGCCACCGGGAGATCCCGCTTTTTCTGGCGGTCTCCCAATCTACGTCGAGCCTCACCGATATACAAGAGGCCACGTCGAGAGCAGCGGATACAGTAGATGACCCCAACAGACTCAAAGGTGAATTGTAGTTAGGGAGAGATATCGTGTCAGGTGTGACATTTGTTCTGCTTGGGTGAATAAGTACCAGGACGGAGGTCAATGGGCAGGGATGAGGGGACAAGGGAGTCGCATAGAGAGCGATCGCTGCGAATAGTTGGTGGTGGGAAGGGAAATATATGCTTGGTGGTAGGAACCCGTCGGAGATGGGGGAAGTTACGGAGAATTATGTGCTAGACTTGAAGGCCAGTGGGGTAGTAGGTGATTATCTCGAAATGTAAACTCTATGTCACTTTCCACGGATGCTACATGTCCTGAAGACCCAAAGACAGTTTTCTCTGGGGGTGATTTACTGACGGTGCTTTCTGGGGTTAATGTTCTCTATTGTTCACACGCCAATGTAGTGTATCAGTCCGATCGGCTAAATGCATTATTTATTTTGAAAATCCAGTAGAATTATAACCCGGCTTGGAGCGGCTGGGCGTGAATGAGTTGACAGCGCTCTCCCCCGATGCGAAGAGGAAGCCTGACGTGCTCACTCCGCCCCTACAGCCCACCGCTGCCAGTTGGCATCTCCCGTCTCCAGCGCAACTGCAACCAAGGCGGGCGCCGTCTGTCCACACCGGATACCGTGCGGAGCAGCAGCACAGAGACCGAAGGTGCAACAGTGTCTGGTTAGAAAGACAAATAAAGGAGGGAAGCGAAGTGCTCGGAGGCGCCCACCAGCGAGCGTCGGGCTGGGATCCTGCTCTCTGAAGGGATGCCAGCTCTCGGTGCCTAACCGGCTCCCGCAAGCAGACGGGAAGCAATGACCATTCCCTCTCTGCCCTACGGAGTGTGTGTCCACAGCCAGAATCTCCGTCACTGAGAAAACAGCCCAGCCTTTCAAATGGTTCGCGGCAACATGTCCAAAACCCAAGAGATTAGGATGGGTATCCTAGAAACCCCAAGCATTCAGGTAACTTAAAATGGTCATATCTTGTCATTTAATCGCCCAAGTTTTAAAATTGCAATTTGTACTCTGTGTGTGTGTGTGTGTGTGTGTGTGTGTTATACGTGCATGTATATGGTGTGTGTAGCTCTCTATCAATGAGAGACTTACACTCCACAAGGAACACTTTGTCGGATACTGGTGTTGTCCGCTCTGCTGTACAAATGTTGATTTCTGTTTAATTCCTCTGATGAGGGCAGGGATCAAACTTAATAGAGAAAAGGCTCCGGGTAGAAGAAGAGATCTTCGAGGGTGTAATTATAGAATACTAAAATGAAATGAGAAGTTGCCTGCTATTGGCTGCAGTGCATTTTTAAGCTCAAGTACCTGCCTAATTAATGAGGATATCTACTAATGAGAAATCTGGTAGGATCGTGGCAAAAGCGTGTTTCTTATGGTCAGGGCTCCTTGTCACCTAGTTGGAGTCGAGACTTAATATGATATATTGGCTCTTTGGAAGATAATGGTATACGTTTCGTAATCCACATCGTATTCCTTTCAACGTTAAACCTATTTTCCCATATTGACTGCTTTTATACTAGTCTCACAGCAAAATAAACGTCTTACGGAAATCAGGCTCGAGCTAGACTGCCCAATAGCTCTCCTAGGACACGTGATGCAAAAATAAAATGACCTAGTCCTCCATTTGAAACAAACAAAAAACAAGAGTAACGATTCTCTTCCTCCCGAAGTGAATAGTTTCCCAATGTTTTTAAAGGTAAGTACTTCTCAATTCAAATGCATAATGACTGAAGTGTTTTCTAGTAATTGAAGTTCACTTCACATTTGGTGAAAATGATGGTATTTGGATGAAACTAAGAAGCTCCAAGATATGGTCTGCAGGTACCCAGCAAGGAACCGAACTACATAATTCTGAAATCACCAAATCAGCAAGTGATTTGAAATTGTTTTTTTGAAGGTTATGGAAACACTTATTCAAAAACAGTCTAATGCCATCAAGCAAGCATGGGTACTAGCCTCCGTAGTATCAAGACATCTTCAAGAAGCAGTGCCTCAGAAACACTGTGTCCATCGTTAAGGACACCCACCACCCAGGAGATGTCCTCTTCTCACTGTTACCGTCTGGAAGGAGGTACAGAAGCCTGAAGGCACACACTCAACAATTCAGGAATAGCTTCTTCCCCTCTGCCATCTGATTTCTAAATGGACATTGAACCCATGAAACCTACCTCATTTTTTTTCTGTATCTATCATGTATTTAACAAATTAAACCTGTTTCTGATTCTGAAAACAAAGGCTTTATTTTTCTTTGACTAAAGTTGCTTTTATGCTTTTGGCTCAATAGTTAAATCCCATAATGATCAGGTTTAAACACCCAACATTAAATGAGGTATTTGTAAAATCAATAATGTGCCAAGACCTTGAATCTCCACAGTTTAAACTGGGCAAAAAGCAATTATTTCAAAGAAATTCTCTGAGATGCTTTTGTGTTTTCTTCATTAAATAGACTTCAATATTGCCCAATTCCCTACAGTGTATACATATCTGCTGAGTCTGGAGTTTTTGTTAAATTTGAATGTTCTGAGATTAATAATATAGTATTGGTGCAGATTTCAATTTTCCTAATGCACTGTCAATTCAGGAAAGATATTGCTTTGTAGATTTTTTATTGCTTTTAATTTTAGTAATTAGAGTATTGCAGCCAGTCTGCATGATAATGATATTGCATTATTTCTCTCCCTAGTCTTCTGGAAGAGGTGCAATAAGGAAAAACAGGTTCAAAGGATCTGAAGGCAGTACCTCATCAGATACTACATCCAACAGCTTTGTGAGACAGGTATGGTGCTTTTTAAATGTTTGTGTTTTCTGTGCTTTTATACTAATAGTGATGGCCAATAATAAAGTGAAGATGGTAACTATTTAAAAAAAAGGCATATTGAAAGTTACTGCGTGTATACATTGCTAGACCATGGGCAGATATTCCATTTTTCATATCAGCACAAATTTAATTCTAGTGGCACAGATTGTAACTATATTCAATGCTTTATAAACCACAAACTTCACATTTCCACATTTTAATCATAAGAAAAGGCAATTTCTCATCTCAATTCCTAGTTTTTCTCATGCATGTAATTTAGTGCATCAGTTTTTACATTAACAGAGGAAAATAACTAACCTCAGTAATAACACTTTCTGATACTTTGTATAATATGTGGATTTTGGCTGACTAATATCAATTGCCTAGAAGGGCCATCTGAGTAACATATTTACTGATGGATATGCTGTCAAATTTTTATTTTTTTATGATAATGTTTGCTCAATTTTAGGCAGGTTGGTAAAGGGAGAAACAAGGGAATGTGATATATCTTCCTTTAACCAAAAAGAAAATACTCAAATATTCATAAAATAATTCAGCATTTGATGGCTGGCTCTTTTTTGTCATTGAAACTTGAAGAGGTGGAAGGAACCAAGTGAATATGAATACAGCATTGGATAGAAGCTGGTTGTACGAAAGAAAGGTTGTGTTTCACAAGCAGCAAGTAGAACAAAGTAAGCTTGGAATGAAGAACTATTTGTGAAACAGTGACTGAAAATAAGTGCACAAATGTGGCAGAATTTATGGCAAAAGACAGAAGATAAAACAAATCCAGCTCTATTTAACTCTCTTTATTGCATTGATGCTGGCCTGAGCAATAGTCACAGGCAGCAACATCATAAATACCTTTCCATATTGAGGTCAATCATACGGGTGATATTTATAGTATGTTGTACTTTTAACAAATTTCAGTGAATATCTTCAGTAGGTATCTTAAAGAATAAAGTTTCTATCTGAGTCTGTAGTGATCCAGAACTATACTACCATTTCACAAAACTCTTGGCTTTAGGGTGCATATAAGACATATGCACATTTTTACTCTACTATGTAGCTATGCTTAACCTCTTCACCTTTTAGTTCCTTCAACTCATGCATTTACTTGAAAGCAAAAATAAGCAAGCCCAGCCACTGCTTAGTTCATAACATCACAGCAATGACATGAAATGCCATTAGCAACACCAACAAGTATACTTTCTCTATTAGGTGTTCCTCTTGACTGAGACAACTGCACTGCTCCAAAGAGCACTATATGGGGTCCTTCTTACTCTCAGCCAAAAGGCTCTATAATGAGTCAACCTATAGCTGGGGAAGTGATGACTCCCTCCCGTTAGACTGTTTCAGAAAACGTATTTTTATTTATTCTTCTTACTTAAAATTGTATAGAGTACAATAGTCTAATATTGTAGATATATGAACTTGTAATCTACTATGACTAATGCTAATGATTCCTTGGGATCAATAAAATATCTGTCTATCTATTAGACTGTACTGTCACTTTATTAGACAGTGTTTGTTGGCAGAGAGCATAATGTTTGACCAAGGGTGCTCAGAAAGGGTAATAAAATCCCAAGACTTAGAATAAGAGTTTTAGGAATCAATAACTATTCAAATTCATCTGAGAAGTCCTGATGAAGAGTCTCAGCCCAAAATGTCAACTGTTTACTCTTTTTCAAAGATGCTGCCTGGCCTGCTGAGTTCCTCCAGTATTTTGTGTGTGTTTCTCCTTTTCAAGTTATAACCCAGTTGCTTGAAATCAGTTCCAGCATTTTCAATTTCCACTTCAGTTATGATTTAAACTGTAGTCAACAGACATCTTAAACTAGCTATCAATGTACTTCAACTGATTTTAGTCTAAAATTTATAATGACAACATCTAGGTCTGCTGAGTGTGAAATCGTGTTAATAAGTTAGTCATACTGTCAGGAAATAATTTACTGTCAGCTGTAATAAAGAAGGCTGACAACATAGACACACTTACTTAATTTCCACTCAATACATTAATTATCAAAATCGCACAACACTGTTTACCAAACAGGTTGCCTCTGATTTTACATATAAAGAAGTATATTTTGCTTAACTTAAATTCTGCAGATACTAGAAATAGACACCAGGGCACATATGATATCTGGAAAGAGAAACAAAGTCATAGTTTCAAGTCTTAACTTTTCACTATCACAGGTGAGTTAGCTCTGATAAGGCTCATAGGCTCACAGAATTGAAAAATTAACCTTGTGTATCACTGTTGCCTCAATTAATAGTTTACTATTAAAATGCAATCATATGCATTTTTTTGGAAAAATTAAAGTTTAGAAATTTATGTATTACTTAGCCTTAGCTGAAGATCAATGGACAATTTGGAATATCATGCATATGGAGTGATAGTTTCAATCCTGATCTTTTGTGCTGTCTGTGTGGAGTTTGCATGCTCTCCCCATGACTGGGTGAATTCCCTCTGGGTGCTCTAGCTTATGCCGACATCTGAAAGGTATGTTGGATTAATTGGCCCCTATAAATTGCCCTCGTGTGTAGATGAGGGGTAGAATACAAGAGGTGTTGAAAGGAGTATGGGAAGAATGAAATAAAATTCTATCCCTGTAGAGTTAGTGTAAATGGGTGGTTGATGATCAGCATCGACTTAGTGGGCTGAAGGGCTTGATTCTGTGTTTTGTGACCCTATGGAGGATGCTTACTGAATTGTTAGCGAGAATGTGAGATTTGAGTGGTGAGACTCTAATCGCTGTCTTTACAATGTGAAAAAATAAGTGTCAGGCATAGTTGAAGTTTCAACAATTTTCAACGTCTTGGTAGAATAGTTAATCTCTCTTGAGATCTAGGGAGGCAATGAGAAGAATTTTTCTTTTCACTCAGGAAATGGTTGGGATTCGGCTATACCTGAAAACACAATGGGAACTGTTTTAATATATAATTTGAAGAAGGAAGTAGATAGACACCTGAAAATGAACATAATGTGTTTTGGGTTTTAGAAAAAGGCAGGACTATGGGAATAGACATGGATGTTTGTTCTACAAGCCAGCATGATGGGGCCAAGTTGCTCCTTCTGTTAATACTTGTTAATACTAACTTTATCTATTGATCAGTCCACTTCATGACCAGTTGTCATTCATAGGGAAAGTCAAGCACGGGAATGCCCCATGTTGCTCGCCTCATTAAATGATTGAAACAACTGTAACAAGAGCACATATAAGTCCATCCCAAAATATCAATTTAATGTGCCTGTGTCATAAACACAGCAAATATAAATGCTGTACTAATCATGGTAAAGCTTTACAGAACTTAATAACTACATACTAAACAGTAAGTACATTGAACAATGTTATTGTAATCTTCTGCTTTATCATATATTTATTGCTTGTTTTTGATATATCTACCTGTGATTATTAAGAACAAAAGAAAATGCCGGAAGGTTATTGACCTGAAATGTTAATGTGTTTCTCTCTCTCTTTTCATGGTTACTACCTGATCTGCTGAGTATCTGCAGTATTTTCTGTTTTCATTTCAGATAGTCATGAAGGCCCTTTGGCAGAACTGGTACATGCTGATCCAGATTCCCAGAATCTGCAGTTATTTCTGTTGGGAACAGCTATATTTTTCTCATAACTTACACTATCTCAATCACAATCTACTCTTTCAAGCCTTTTCTGATAATTTGGTCTCCAGTCCTTGATGTCAGTATGCTAATGTTGTGTTGCGTTTTCTGCAGATTTATAATATCCCTCTTATAGGGAGGGATCCAAAGTAACATAGTTTTCTCCAACTGTCAACACAATCATCATGAGCTCTCTGCTTTCTTATTCAAAACCTCTTATTGTTCCTAATGGATGTAGACACATACTCAATGATTTAGGAACAGCTTCTCCTCTTCCATCAGCTTTCTGAACGGTCCATGAATGCTAACTTGTTATTGCTCTTCTTTTGCACTATTTATTTATTTCATAATTTATGATTTTTCATGTTTTTGCATTGTACTGCTGCCATGAAATTTGGCATCATTTGTCAGTGAAAATAAATCAGATTTTGATACCAGCTGTTAGGTTCAACTTTCATCTCCTGTACCTGTATTCAGCGTTAAGATTAATTTCAGCAAAGAGTATCATTCACACAGCACATTATTGCACATCTGAGAAATATTTTAAGGCACTTCACATGATTTACTGTAGTGTTATTTGCAGCAATACTCCAAATAATATATGTGAAAAATGTCCATTTAAAGCAATGATAGAACAGGCAGTCCACTCAGGTGACATTGGGTACTGAGAAAATCTTGTCACACTTTCTCATGAGTATTTAAAAAAGTAGCTGAACAGTAATAAGCAATTATGTTTAATATAACAACCGAGAAGCAGTACTGCTGATGATGTTTCACTTCCTTTGTAATATATCAAAGTATTATTTCGATAATATGTACAAGCAAAATATTTAGTAAAGTAACATGCTTTTCAAATGTATAAAGAAAATAGATTTTGAGCTATTCCAAGTTGAAAATCTTCTCTTTTGATATAACATATTTCTTAAAACTTAATGAACCTTGCAATAAAATAACCTTGCATTTCAGAAGACAAAGTGTTTCATAATCAGTTGTCAATTTTCAAACTTAAATCGTTTAGGTTTGCATGGCAGTGCAAAAGTTAATATCTTAGCAATTGGGATTAAAACAAAGTATAAGAATTATAGGTCCATTTATGTTTGCATTATCTGCCTATAGAAAACGAACTTTTCACTTACTTGAACAAACATGTTTTGTGAAAGATTTTAATCTGGTGTAATGAAGATACTATAGATGTAAAAAATATAACTCTTTAACAGAAAGAACGTGACATAATTTCACATTTAAAGGGCTATATTAATACATTTTTAGCAGTTGCTAAAACAAGATGGAGGCTTGTCTGTGTCTAAGCTATGTGTTGAAAAGATGAATATTGTGAAAGATTAATATTTCTCAGATTGATTGAACATAAGAAAGCAATAGTCTAAATTTTGAAATAAAAAGACCGTTAGATAGAGGAGCAGAGTTAGGCCATTCAACCCACTGAGTTCCATCCGCCATTCAATCACAGCTAATTTAGTTTTTCCGTGTACCCCATTCTCCAGTCATTTCCCAGTAACCTTTGACATCCTTAGTAATCCAGAACCTGTCAACATCTGATTTAATTGTACCCAATAACTTGGCTTTCACAGCTGTCTTCAGCAATGAATTTCACAAATTCACCACACTCTGGCTAAAGAAACTTCTCCTAATCTCTTCTGAAGAGATATCCTAGATGGATAGATAGAAACTTTATTGATCACAAAGGAAATTACAGTGTCACAGTAGCATTGCAATTGCATAGATATACAAATACACAAATATTAAAAGAGAAATAAGAAACAATAAAAAATAAGAAACCTGAAGCAGTCAACACGGCTGAAGAATTGGAGCAGGGGGCAGGGATTCAGATTTCTGGACATATTGGGACGTCTTCTGGGGCAGGTGTGACCTGTACAAAAGGGACAGCTTGCACTTGAATCTGAGGGGGATGGGAACCAGTCTGATAGAGCTAAGGATGAGCCAGCATGTTTAAAAGTAGATGATGGGTGTAATATGAATGTAAGGAAGGATATGCAAATGATTGGGTATAAATGGAGACAGTGCAAATAGTTACATTGTAACACAGGTAAAATTCAAAAGGGGAAAGATGCAGGACTAAATACACGTAGTATTCTGAATAAGGTGGATGAACTCGTGCACAATTAAAGATTGGTCGGTATGGCGTATGAAAGAGGTGACATAGGGTCAGGGAATGTCAAATCTTTGTGGTGGAGATAAGAAACAGCAAGGGTAAAAAAACTATTATGGGAATCATATGTAGGCCTCCAAGTAGTAGCCAAAATGTGGGGTTGAGATTGCAAAAGGAGCTGGAAAGGGCGTATAATAAAGGTAATGGGCTTACAATAAGCAAGGGGATTGGGAAAAAATCAGGTTGGCGTTGGATTGCTGGAGAGGGAATTTGTTGAACACCTACAAGGTGGCTTTTTAGACCAGCTTGTGCTTGAGCCTACTTGGGGAAAGGCTATCTTAGATTGGGAGTTGTGTAATAACCTGGATCTTATTAGAGAGGTTAAGCAAAGGAACCCTTAGCAGGCAGTGATCATAATATGATTGAATTCATACTGCAATTTGAGAGGGAGAAGCATGACTGACAGATATCAGTATTGTAATGGAATGAAGGGGATTACAGAGGCATGAGAGAGGAGCTTGTCCACGTGGATTGGAGGGAGTTACTGGTGGGAATGACAACAGAGCAGAGGTGGCTGAAGTTTTTGGGAATAGGTCATAAGGCCCAGGATAGATATATCCCACAGAAGAAGTTCTCAAATGGCAGGAATAGGCAACCGTGGTTGAGAAGAGAAGTTAAGGACTGCATAAAAGCCAAGGAAAGGACATATAATGTAACAAAAGGCAACTAAAAATCCATAAGAAGTGAAAAGATGAAATATGAGGGCAAACTAGCCAATGGTATAATGCAGGATACTGAAAGGTTTTTTCAGTTATATAAAGAGTAAAAGAGAGGTGAGAGATGATAATGGAGAACTGGAAAGTGATGCTGGTGAGGTAGAATTGGGGGACAATGGAATGGTGGATGAACTTAATAAGTACTTTGCATCAGTCTTTACTGTGGAAGACATTGGCAGTGTGCCAGGGGTCCGTGAGGGTCAGGGAGCAGGAGTGAGTGTCATTGTCATTATAAAGAAAAAAGTGCCAGGCAAACTCAAAGGTCTCAAGGTTGATAAATCACCTGGACCAGATGGACTACATCCTAGAGTTCTAAAAGAGCTTGCTGAACAGATAGCAGATGCATTGGTATGATCTTTCAAGAATCACTTGATTCTGGCATGATTCTGGAGGACCGGAAAATTGCAAATGTCACTCCACTCTTTAAGAAGGGGGATGACAAAAGAAAGGAAATTATAGGCCAGTAAGCCCAACTTCAGTGGTTGGGAAAGTGCTTAAGTCCATTGTTAACGATGAGGTTTCGGGGAACTTGGATACTAATGATAAAATAAGTCAAAGCCAACGTGCTTTCTGGAAAGGGAAATCTTGTCTGACAAATTTTTTAGAACTTGCATTTTCAGAAGGCGTTTGATAAGGTGCCACACGTGAGGTTGCTTAACAAGATAAAATCCCATGGCATAACAGAAACGATACTGGCATGGATAGCAGAATGGCTGACAGGAGGCAGTGAGTGGGAATAAAGGGGCCCTTTTCTGGTTGGCTGCCAGTGACTAGTGGTGTTATTCAGGGGTCAATATTGGGACCACTACTTTTCATATTGTTTGTAAATTATTTAGATTAGATTAGATTATGAGGACACACAGTCCTTGTTTATTGTCATTTAGAAATGCATGCATTAAGAAGTGATACAATGTTCCTCCAGAGTGATATCACAAAAAAAAAACAGGACAAGCAAAAGACTAACACTGACAAAACCACATAACTATAACATATGGTTACAGCAGTGCAAAACAATACCATAATTTGATAAAGAGCAGACCATGGGCACGGTAAAAAAAAGTCTCAAAGTTCCGATTGACTCCCGATAGTCCCAATAGCAGGTGGCAAAAGGGAGAAACTCTCCCTGCCATAAACCTCCAGGCACCAACAACTTGCCGATGCCTTGGAAGCACCCGACCACAGCCGACTCTGAGACCGTCCGAAAACTTTGAGTCTCCAACCAGCCTCTCCGATACAGTTTCCCGAGCACCATCCTCTGCCGAGTGCTTTGACCTTACCCCGGCCGCCGAGCAGCAAGCAAAGCCGAGGACTTGGGGCCTTCTCCGGAGATTCTGGATCACATAGTAGCAGTGGCAGTGAAGCAGGCATTTCAGAAGCTTTTCCAGATGTTCCTCCATGCTCTCACGTCTGTCTCCATCAAATCAGGATTGTGCACGGCACCCTACTTGACAGATAACAGATATCATTCACTGGAGTGGATGCTGCTCGCTGTGTCGCGTCGCCATCTTCTCCTCCTCCTCCATCTCATTTAGCTAATGTGATTGGTAGCTTTGTGGCAAAGTCTGCAGATGATACGAAGATAGGTGGAGGAGTAAGTAGTGCTGAGGAAGCATTGTGGTTGCTGCAAGACTTAGACAAATTGGAAGAATGGGCAAAAAAAGTGTGTTGGGAAATGTATGATAAAGTATTTTGGCATTTTGGTAAAAGGAACAAAAGTGTAGACCATTATCTAAATAAATGAAGAGAAAATTCAAACATCAGCGGTGCAAGGGGACTTAGGAGTCCTCATGCAAGACACCCAGAAGGTTAATTTACAGGTTGAGTCCGTGGTAAAGAAGGCAAATGCAGTGTTGGTATTTATTTCAAGGGGAGTAGAATATAAGAACAAGGAGGTAATGTTGAGGCTTTATAAGACATTAGCCAGGCGGCACTTGGAGTTTTGTCAGCAGTTTTAGGCCCCATATCTCAGAAAGGATGTGTTGTCATTGGACAGAGTCCTGAGGACGTTCACGAGGATGATTCCAGGGAAGAAAGGTGAACATATGAGGAGCATTTGGCTGCTTTGGGCCTGTACTCACTGGAATTTAGTAGAATGCGTGGGGTGGGGGATCTCATTGAAACCTACTGAGTGTTGAAAGGACAGGATATAGTGGATGTGGAGAGGACGTTTCCTATTAAGGGGGTATCCAAAACTAGAGGGCACAGCCTCAAAAGTGAGGGATGACCTTTTAGAATAGGGGTAAGGAGGAACTTTTAGCCAGAGATTTTTGAATCTGTGGAATGCTTTGCCACAGACAGCAGTGGAGGCCAAAACCATGGGGATATTTAAAATGAAAATGAAGAGTCTCCCGATTGGTCAGAGCATAAAAGGTTATGGCGAGACGACAGATGTATGGGGTTGAGTGGGATCCAGGATCGGCCATGATGGAATGGTGGAGCAGACTTGATGGACTGAATGACCTAATTCTGGTTCTATGTCTTATGGTCCTATGGCCTAACAGGAGGGGTTCATCACTTCCTCAGCTATAGATTGACTTATTATAGAGCCTAATGGCTGAGGGTAAGAATGACCTCATGTAGAACTCTTTGAGTAGCGAGGTTTTCTTAATCTATGACTAAAAGTGCTCCTCTGTTCTTCCAAGGTGGCACGCAGAGGGTGAGAACCATTGTCCAGAATTACCAGGATTTTCCATAGGGTCCTTTGTTCTACCACAGCATCCAGTGTGTCCATTTTGACTCTTATAACAGTGCCAGCCTTTCTAATCAGTTTATCGAGCCTGTTGGCATCACCCGTATTGATGCCATTGCCCCAGCACATCTGCTACTGTTTTTGCTCAATGCATAGAAGATTGTACTGGCACACGAATGCATAGAAGATCGAGCTGGCAACAGCAGACTAGTAGAACATGTGAAAGAGAGGCCTGCGTACTCCAAAGGACCACAGTCTCCTCAAGAAGCAAAGGCGACTCTGACCCTTCTGGTACACAGCCTCTGTGTTGGTGCTCCATTCAAGCCTGTCATCCAGGTGCACCCCCAGGTATGTGTAGGCCCTCAGTACATTCTCATCTTCACCATCCACAGTAAAAGGGAGCAATGCAGGCTCAGTCTTCCTAAAGTCCATCACCAACTCCTCTGTCTTACTAATGTTGAGCTGCAGATGGTTCAGCTTGCACCATTTGACCAAATCCTCCACCAGGGCTCTGTATTTATCCATCCCTTTATACACCCAACTGAGTCATCAGAGAATTTCAGTAAATGACATGACTCAGTGTTGTATCTAAAGTTTGAGGTATATGGGGTCCTCCCTTTATACACCCAACTGAGTCGTCAGAGAATTTCAGTAAATGACATGACTCAGTGTTGTATCTAAAGTTTGAGGTATATGGGGTAAAGAGGAAGAGAGCCAATACAGTCCCCTGTGGGGCCTCAATGCTGCTTATAGCCATGTCTGACACACTATAAGACCGTAAGACATAGGAGCAGAATTAAGCATCTGGCCCATCGAGCCTTCTCTGCCATTCATTTAAGGCTGATCCCTTTCTCTTCTCCTTCTCAATGTCAGTTCCTGGCCTTCTCCCCGTAACCTTTGATGCCATGTCCAATCAAGAATCTATCAATCTTTGCCTTAAATACACCCAACGACCTGGCCTCCACAGCTGCCTGTGGCAACAAATTCCACAAATTCACCATCCTTTGGCTAAAGAAATTTCTTCACACCTCTGTTTTGAAAGGACCCCCTCTAACCTGAGGCTGTGCCCTCTTGTCCTAGACTCTCCCACCCTGGAAAGCACCTTTTCCACATCTCCTCTGTCTAGGCCTATCAACATTTGAAAGTTTCAATGAGATTCCCCCCTCATTTTTCTGAATTCCAGTGAGTACAGACCTAGAGCTATCAAACGTTCCTTGTATGATAAGCCCTTCATTCCTGGAATCATCCTTGTGAACCTCCTCTGGACCCTCTCCAATGCCAGAACATCTTTTCTAAGATGAGAGGCCCTAAATTATTAACAAAACTCAAGGTGAGGTTTCACCAGAGCTTTATAAAGCCTCAGCATCACATCCTTGCTCTTGTATTCTAGACCTCTTGAAATGAATGCTAACATGGCATTTGCCTTACTCGTCACCAGCTCAACCTGCAAGTTAACCTTTATGACATTCTGCACAAGGACTCTCAAGTTGCTTTGCATCTCAGATTCCTAGATTTTCTCCCTGTTTAGAAAATAGTCCATACATTTATTTCTACCCCCAAACAGCATGACCATGCATTTTCCAATATTGTATTTCATTTGCCACTTGCTTGCCCATTCTCCTAATCTGTCTAAGTCCTTCAGCATCCTACCAGTTTCCTCAACACTACCTGCCCCTCCACCAGTCTATGTATCATCTGCAAACTTGGCAACAAAGCCACCTATTCCATCATCTAAATCATTTATATACAGCATAAAAAGAAGTGGTCCCAACACCAACCCCTGCGGAACACCACTAGTCACTGGCAGCCAACCAGAAAAGAATCCTTTTATTCCCGCTCACTGCCTCCTACCAATCAGCCAATGCTCTAACCATGTTAGTAACTTTCCTGTAATACCATGGGCTCTTAACTTGTTAAGCAGCCTCATGTGTGGCACCTTGTCAAAGGCCTTCTGAAAGTCCAAGTATACAACATCCACTGCATCTCCTTTATCTATCCTACTTGTAATCTCCTCAAAGAATTCTAACAGGTTTGTCAGGCAGGATTTTCCCTGAAGGAAACTATGCTGACTTTGTACTACCTTATCCTGTGTCACCAAGTACTCTATTACCTCATCCGTAACAATTGACTCAAACATCTTCCCAACCACTGAGGTCAGGCTAACTGGTCTATAATTTCCTTCCTGCTGCTTTCTTCCTTTCTTAAAGAGTGAAGTGACATTTGCAATTTTCCAGTCCCCTGGCACCATGCCAGAGTCCAACGATTTTTGAAAGATCATTTCTAATGTCATCACAATCTCTAATGCTACCTCTTTCAGAACCTGAGGGTGCAGTTCATCAGGTCTGGGTGACTTATGTACCTTTAGGTCTTTCAGTTTTTTGAGCACCTTCTCACTTGTAATAGTAACTGCACCCACTTCTCTTCCTTCACACACTACAACATCAGGCATACTGCTAGTGCCTTCCACAGTGAAGACTGATGCAAAATGCTCATTTAGTTCATCAGCCATCTCCTTGTCCCCCGATAGTATTTCTCCTGCCTCATTTTCTAGCGGTCCTATATCTGTTCTCATTTCACTTTTATTTTTACATACTTGAATAAAATTTTACTATCCACTTTGCGAAGAAAAAGCACTTCAGGATATATATCATATACATTTCTCTGACATTAAATGTACATTTGAAACCTTTGAAACTTTGATATTATTCATTAGCTTGCTTTCATATTTCATCTTTTCCCTTCTAATGATTTCTTAGTTGCTCTCTGTAGGTTTTTAAAAACTTCCCAATCCTCTATCTTCCCACTAATTTTTGATTCTTCGTATGCCCTTTCCTTTGCTTTTACAATAGATTTGATTTCCCTCGTCAGCCATGGTTGTACTATTTTACTATTTGAGTATTTCTTCATTTTTGGAATACATATGTCCTGCACCTTCCTCATTTTTCCCCGAAACGCACACCATTGCTGCTCTGTTGACATCCCTGCCAGCAGCTCCTTCCAATCTACTTTGCCTAACTCCTCTCTCACACCACTGTAAGTTTCCTTACTCCACTGAAATACTACTACATCAGACTTTACTTTCTTCCTATCAAATTTCAAGTTGAATTCAATCATATTGTGATCACTAGTTCCCAAGCGTTCTTTTACGTTAAGCTCCGTAATCGCCTCCAGTTCATTACATAACACCCAATCCAGTATAGCTAATCCCCTAGTAGGCTGAATGACAAACTGCTCTAAAATCTATTAGGCACTCAACAAATTCACTCTCTTGAGATCCATTACTAACCTGATTTTCCCAGTCGACCTACATGTTAAAATTTCCCATGACTACCTTAACATTTTAACACACCTTTTCTATTTCCTGATGTAATCTGTGGTTCACCTCCCAACCACTGTTGGGAGGCCTGTATATAACTGTCATCAATGTTCTTTTACCCTTGCAGTTTATTAGCTCAACCCACAAGGATTCAACATCTTCTGATCCTATGTCACATCTTTCTACTGATTTGATGCCATTCTTTACCAGTAGAGCCACACCAACCCCTCTGTCTACCTTCCTATCCCTCTGATATAACGTGTAACTTTGGACATTCAACTTTAATTACAACTATCCTTCAGCCACGATTCAGTGATGGCTACAGTATCGTACCTGGCAATCTGTAACGGTGCAACAAAATCATCCACCTTATTTCTTATACTATGCGCATTAAGATACAACACCTTGAGTACCGTATTTGCTATCCTTTCTGATTCTGCATCCCTAATGTTTTGATACTCATCCTGTTGGCTGTAACTAAGTCCCATCACCTGCCAGCCCTTCCTGACAGAATGACTACACACTACCTTTACTTTTTTACCATCCATCCTGTCCTGAGTCCCTTCACTCTGGTTCCTACCCCGCTGCCAAATTAGTTTAAACCCTCCCAAACAGCTCTAACAAACCTGCCCGTAAGAATATTGGTCCCCCTTGGGTTCAGGTGCAACCTGTCACTTTTGAGCACGTCATACCTCCCCCAGAAAAGATCCCAATGATCGAAGAACCTAAAGCCCTGCCCCCTGCGCCAGCTTCTCAGCCACACATTTATCTGCCAAATCACCCTGTTTCTACCCTCACTGGTGCATGGCACAGGCAGCAATCTGGAAATTACTACCCAGAAGGTAGTTCTGAAACTGCAGAAATTGTGGTTTGCAAGTCTGGTAGTCCATTATTCAAGGGTACAATGGAAGTGCCATATTCTTCACAACTCTAAAAAGTACAGGCCTAGGGCCATTGAAAGCTCTTCATACATTATCTGTTTCATTCTCAGGGTCTTTCTCTTGAATTTCCTCTGTCCCTCTCCAATGTCAGCACATCCTTTGCTAGATATGAGGCCCAAATCCAAATGCATGCAAGCCAGAGCTTTATAAGGTCCCGGCATTACATCCTTGCTTTTATAGTCCAGTACTCTTGAAATGAATGCTAACATTACACTTGACTTCCGTTCAAGAGATTCAATCTGCAAGTTAACCCAGGGAATTTTGCACTAGGACTCTCAAGTCCTTCTACACCTCTGACTTCTGAATTTACTCCCCAGTTAGAAAACTGTCTGTGCGTTTTACCACAATGCATGACCATGCACTTCTCTACACTGTATTCCATCTGTCACTTCTTTGCCCAGTCTCCTCACCTAAGTCCTTCTGCAGACTCCCTGCTTCCTCAACACTAGCTGCCCCTCTTCTCATCTTGGTATTGCCTGCAAACTTGATCACAAAGCCATCAATTCCATTGTCCAGCTATTTAACATATAACACGAAAGGTAGCAGACCTACCACTGACCCTCCCCCCTCCCCCCCTCCCCCCCTCCCCCCTCCCCCCAGTGGAACAAAACTGGTCAGCGGTATCTAACCAGAAAATGTCCTCCTTAGTTACCCAATCTTCTGTCAATGTGAGTATCTTTCCTGTAATACCAAGGGTTCTTAACTTTTTTAACAACCTTATGTGTGGCACCTTGTCAACGGCTTTCTGAAAGTTCAAGTAAGCAACATTCACTAGCTCCCCTTTCTCTACCTTGCTTGTTAATTTTTCAAAGAATTCCAACAGGCAAGATCTCTCCGTAAAGAAATCAGGATTACTTCGGTCTATTTTGGCTCCAAGCGTGCCAAAACCTCATCCTTAAAAATGGAGTTTAATACCTTGCCAAACACTGATGTTGAGTTAACTGGAGCCTATAATTTCCTGCCTTCATCTCCTTCCCTCATACAGTCATGTGACATTTGCAATTTTCCTTGCTTCCGGAACCATTCTGGAATCTAGTGATTCTGGAAAAATCACTACTAATGCCTCCACAATCTCTTCAATTATCTTTCTGAATCCTGTGGTGTAGTCCATCTGGTCCATTTTATCTAACTTCAGGCCATTCAGCTTCCCGAGCACCTTCTCCCTAGTAACAGCAACTATGCTCACTTCACTTCCTGACACTCAAATTTCAGGCATGCTGTTGCTGTCTTCCATCGTGAAGAATGAAGCAAAATACTTATTGAGTTCATCTGCCGTTTCTTTGCTCCTCATTACTTCCTCAACAGTGTCGTTTTCCAGTGGTCTGATGTCCACTCTTGCCTCTCTTCTACTCTTTATATATTTGTAAAGACATTTTCTACCACTAAACATATCATTACCCCCACCCCCACTGCTTTCCACAGGGGTCACTCCCCCTGTGATTCCTTTGTCCATTCATCCTTCCCCACTAACCTCGTCCCAGCACTTATCCCTGCAAGCTTCCCAATCCTCTAGCTTACCAATATTTTTTCTTATTTTGTATGCCCTCTCTTTTGCTTTCCTGCCAAAGGGTCTCAGCCTAAAACGTCAGCTGTACTTTTTTCCATAGATGCTGCCTGCCCCGCTGAGTTTCTCCAGCATTTTGTGCGTGCTGCTTGGATTTCCAGCATCTGCAGATTTTCTCTTGTTTGTTTATGCTTTTATGCTGCCTAGGCTTCCCTGGTAAGCCCTAGTTGCCTCAGGCTCCCTTTAGAATGTTGCTACTTCTTTGTGATGAACTGACCCCGCATCTTCCAAGAAGCTTCAGTCTTTGACGTACCCTACCATCATGTAAGATTATTGGAGCTTATGGCTATGATGTAGTAAATCGGGCAGCAGCTTCTGTCCGAGACACATGTACAGTTACTTGGATATCTGGAGCTGATGTCAGGATCATCTCACTTTTCAACACCACCTCCTGCTACATCCTTCTTGATATACTACACAACAAACTGACTGCAATATCATGTTCTGCACTATTAATCCACTGTCTATTACTTATTCAGAGATGTAATGCTGAACAGACCCTTCCAGGCCAACAAGCAATGCCACCCAGCAATCAACTCTTTAACACTAGCCTAATCACAGGACAATTTACAATGACCAATTTACCTACTAACTGGTACATCTTTGGGCTGTGGGAGGCAACCCATGTGATCACAGGGAGAGTGCACAAATTCCTCGCATAAGACCATAAGATATAGGAGCACAATTAGGCCCATCGAGTCTGCTCCGCCATTTCATCATGGCTGATCCATTTTTCTTCATCTCCTGCCTTCTCCCCATATTCTTTCATGCCCTGAACAATCAAGAATCTATCAACCCCTGCCTTAAATATACATAAAGACTTGGCCTCCACAGCCGCTTGTGGCAAAGAATTCCACAGATTCCCCATTCTCTGGCAAAAGAAATTTCTCCTCATCTCCATTCTATAAAGAGGCCCCTCTATCTGCTACTGTGTCTTCTGGTCTTAGACTCTCCCACCATAGGAAACATCCTCTCCACATCCACTGTATTGAGGGATTTCACCATTCAATAGGTTTCAGTGAGGTCACCCCTCATTCTTCTGAATTCTAGTGAATACAGGCCCAGAGCCATCAGACACTCTTCATATCACTGGCCTTTCAATCCTGGAATCATTCTCGTGAACCTCCTTTGAACCCTCTCCAGTTTCAGCACATCCTTTTTAAGGAAAAGGGCCCAAACCTGCTCACAATACTCCAAGAGGAGCCTCAGCATGCTCAACAATGTGGTCCTCTTGAAATGAATACTAACATTGTATTTGCCTTCCTCACCACAGACTCAACCTGCAAATTAACCTTTAGGAAATCCTGCACGAGGACTCCCAAGTCCCTTTGCATCTCTAGTTTTTGTATTTTCTCTCAATTTAGAAAAAATAGTCAACCCTTTCATTTCTTTTAGTGCATGGCCATATACATCCCAATACTGTATTTCATCTGCCATTACTTTGCCATTTCTTATCTGTATGTCCTTCTGTAGCCCCTCTAATTCCTCAAAACTACCTGCCCCTCCACCTATCTTCGTATCATCTGCAAACTTTGCAACAGAGCCTTCAATTCCATCATCCAAATCATTGACCTGTAATGTCAAAAGAATTTTTTCCAACTCAGACCACTGTAGGATACCAATGGTCACTGGCAACCAGTCAGTAAAGGCTCCCTTTATTCCCAATCTTTGCCTCCTGCCTATCAGCCACTGCTTTATCTGTGCTAGAATCTTTCCTGTAATACCATTACAGTTGTTAAACAGCTTCATGTGTGGCAGCTTGTCAAAGTCCTTCTGAAAATCCAAATACACAACATCAACTGATTCTCCTTTGTCTATCCTGCTTGTAACTTCTTCAAAAAAATTCCAGCAGGTTTGTCAGGTAAGGGTTCCCCTTGGGAAACCATGCTGACTACTGCTTATTTTATAATGTGCCTCCAAGTACCATGAGACCTCATCCTTAATAATTGACTCCAACATCTTCCCAACCATTGACGTCAGACTAACTGGCCTATAGTTTCCTTTCTTCTGCCTCTCTCCCTTCTTGAAAAGTGGAGTGACATTTGCAATTTTCCAGTCTTCCAAAACCATTCCAGAAACTAGTGTTTCTTGAAAGATCATTACTGATGGCTTCATGATCTCTTCAGTCACCCCTTTCAGAACTCTGGGATGTACACCATCTGGTCCAGGTGTCTTATCTACCTTCAGACCTTTCAGTTTCCCAAGTACCTTCGCTCCAGTTATGGTAACTTCACACACTTCATGACCCCTGACACCTGGAACTTCCACCATACTGTTAGTGTCTTCCAAAATGAAGATTGATGCAAAATACCTATTCAGTTCATACACTATTTTGTTGTCCCCCATTACTATCTTTTGGCATTGTTTTCCAGTGATCTGATACCCACTCTCGCCTCTCATTTACATTGTATATATCTGAAAAAACTTTTGGTATCCTCTTCAATATTATTGGCCAGCTTACATTTATATTCCATCTTTACCTTCTTAATGATGTTTTAGTTGCGTTCTGTTAGCTTTTAAAAGCTTTCCAATCCTCTAATTTCCCACTAATCTTGCTCTTTTATATGCCTTGTCTGTCATTTATGTTGGCTTTGACTTCCCTTGTATGTCACGGTTGTGTCATCTTGTGTCATCTTTCCTTTAGAATACTTCTTCCTCTTTGGGATGTATATATCCTGTGCCTTCTGAATTGCCCCCAGAAATTCCAGCCATTGCTGCTCCACTGTCATCCCTGCCAGTGTTCTTTTCCAATCAATTCTGGCCAACTCCTCTCTCATGCCACTGTAATTCGCTTTACTCCACTATAATACTGATGCATCTGACTTTAACTTCACAAATTTCAGGGAGAATTTGATCATATTATGATCACTTGCCCCTAAGGATTATTTTACTCTCAGCTCTCTAATCAGTTCTGGTTCATTACTCAACACGCAATCCAGAATAACTAATCCTCTGGGGGCACAACTGCAAGCTGCTCTAAAACAACATCTCATAGGCACTCTACAAATTCCCCCTCCTGTCATACAGCACCAACTGGATTTTCCCAGTTTGGCTGCATATTGAAGTCCCTCATGGCTATTGTAACATTGCCCTTTTGGCATGCATTTTCTACCTCCCATTGTAATTTGTAGACCACATCCTTACTTTTGTTTGCGTGTTGATATACACCTCCCATCAGGGTCTTTCCACCCTTACAGTTCCTTAGCTCTTCTGACCCTATGTCACCTCTTTCGAATGATTTGAGTTAATTTTTTACCAACAGAGCTTATCCTTTCAATACAATGTGTATCCTTGGACATTTAGTTCCCAGCTATCACCTTTCAGCCATGATTCCGTGTTACGTACAACATCATACCTGGCAATCTGCAACTGTGCTGCAAGTTTATCTACTTTATTCCATATGCTGCACATACTCAGATATAACAACTTCAGTTCTGTATTCATCCTTTTCAATTTTGTCGCACCATGCTCAACCTTTTGATTCCTAACTTTGTCCAAGGTCTTACCAACGTCTGCCTTCACAATCTCTCCACTAACTGTTCTGGCACTGATTCTCATCCCCCTGCAACTCTAGTTTAAACCCCACCGTACAGCATTAGCGAACCTTCCTACTAGGATATTAGTCCCCCTCCAGTTCAGGTGCAGAATGTCCCTTCTGTACAGGTCCCACGTCCCTGGAAGAGAGACCAATAATCCAAAAATCTTATGTCCTCCCTTCTACGCCAACTCCTTAGCCACGTATTAATCTTCCTAGTTCTAGCCTCACTAGCACGTGGCGTGGGTAGCAATCTTGAGATCACAACCCTGGAGGTCCTGCCTTTTACTTAGCATCTCACTGCCTGAACTCCCTATGCAGAACCTCCATGTGATTGGCACCTACATGGACCAGGAGTTCTGGCTGTTCACCCTCCCACTTAAGAATGCTGAGTACTCGATCCGAGATATCCTGGTGTCCAGCACCTGGGAGCAACATACCATCTGGAAACCTCATTCTTGTCCACAGTACCGCCTGTCCGTTCCCCTACCTAACGAATCCCCTATCACCACAGCATGCCTCTTCTTCCCCCTTCCCTTCTTGGTCACAGAGACAGACTTAGTGCCAGAGACACAACCACAGTGACTTTTCTCTGTTAGATCACCACCCCTCCCCCCAATAGTACCCGAAGTGATATGCCTAACAGACAGTGTCAGGATTGAACTCGCTACTCTGATGCCCCGAGCTGTAATAACATTGTACTTACTACTATGCTACGGCGGTGTTTCCCAGAATGCCTAGTCCACCATAGCCACTTGAAATGGCTAGTGCTGCTGTAATCATTGGGTGCTACAATGACGTGGTTAGCGCGACGCTGCGTTCTGGAGTTCGGAGTTCAAATCCGACACCATTCTGCAAGGCGCTTTTATGCATACTCCCCATGGAATGTGAGTCCAGGTGCTCCAGGTTCCTGCCACAGTCTGAAGGCATACCTAGTAGGTTAACTGGTCATTGTAAATTGTCCCGTGATTAGGTTAGGGTTAATGGGGCGGCATTGCTCAAAGGGCCAGAAGGGCCTACTCCACGCTGTATCACTAAGTAAATAAATAATCCAAAATTAGTGCAGGTAAAGTAGTGACAAGGGGCTGATATTGTGAGCAAGATAACCCACACTAATTAAAGTTAGCCTGTTCTTCTTAAAGGGCTGCCATAATGTGACTGGGAAAGTTGCTGGAATTTGATCTGCATGCGAATCTAATGTTGGAATTATCAAAGGTTGGATGGTTTGTTTTTTTATGATGATCGTGTACCTACGGTGGAGGAACATGCTTTCATGCTCACATTCAGAGGACAATAATATAATCAAATAATCCTGGAGTCAATCTTCATGGTACTGGATGCAACATGACAAGAGGCTGAGTGACCAGATAAAGATAAGGAGACACTAGAGACTACAGATGTTAGAAAGTGGAGCAGAAACTCAGCATGCCAGCTGGCATCCATGGAGATAAATGGACGGTTTGTTTGGTGTTGAGATTCTTCATCTGGGCCTAAGTTCAGGACCAGTGCATTCTCCTTTAAATACCACAGCCTACAATTTCAAAAATAGCCTCAAATTGTGCTCAACTCATCACTTGCATATTAACAGACTTTATCAATTGTGACCCATAGCTGATATTTGTATGCCTTGTCATCCCCTCCCATACTTAGTTCAGAGGACAACATTACTCACCTGTCCCAGTCTTGCTAGTACTTCAATCCTACAGCCACATCAGCCAGACTTTCTCTACATTTTTATATGGCGTACATGGATCTTCGAAAGTGTTTGAAAATGTTCCATATGACAGACAAGTCAAAAGCATAAAAACCCATGCTATCTTACTGAAAGCAGATATTTGGAGCCAAAATTGACATTGTGATCTTTAGAGATGAAAGTGAATAAATTTCTTACCAGTGCTATTGTATCACCAAAATTGCATATTTAACACATTTATACTGATGGCATAGTCAGCTTTCTTACTAGTTAACTGCACTGGTTTATTTTTACCTCAGCTGGCAGGAAGCAAATGGTAAAAAAATTAACAGCTTGTGACTGTTATAAGTGGGGTTCTAGAAAGCTCAATAACTGATGGCTTGATATCTGTAAAATAGCAGCAAAGAATGATTTAGACTGGTACCCAAGGAAGATGATGAAGTATGCAAATGGTAGAAACATTGACAAGAAAGGGGGAGGGGAGCACCCAAAGAAGATGAAGAGCAGGCAAGGAGTTATTGTGAGAGGGACACTCCCTCCACCTTTCTTTCTCCCTGAGCTTCCCGTCCCATGATCCTCTCCCTTCTCCAGCCTTGTATCCTTTTTGCCAATCAATTTTCCAGCTCTTAGCTCCATCCCTCCCCCTCCTGTCTTCCCCTATCATTTCAGATCTCCCCCTCCCCCTCCCACTTTCAAATCTCTTACTATCTCTTCTTTCAGTTAGTCCTGACGAAGGGTCTCGGCCCGAAATGTCGACTGTTCTTCTTCCTATAGATGCTGCCTGGCCTGCTGCGTTCCACCAGCATTTTGTGTGTGCTGCTTGAATTTCCAGCATCTGCAGATTTCCTCATGTTTGCGAAACACTGACAAAGTGGTTTGGAGGGAGAAGAAATGCTTTCCACTTCAGGGAGATAGAAATGATCCAGACAGTTGAGTTGAAGAAATGGCAAATAGAACTTAATACAGAGAAGTATGAGGGAGCAGAGTTGAGGGGTAGAAGCAAGACAAGGAATGGAATCAAATGGAAGGCATCAACAGATGTGGAGGAGCAATGACATCTTGAAGTGGATATTGATGGATCCCTAGATCCTTGAAGCTAGCAGGACATGTCAATAATTCAGTTGGGGAGGCATTTGATGTGCTTTCCTTTATTAGCATAGAGTAATTGGGCATGGAAGCAGGCCCTTTACAACAAGCTACCCATGCTGACCAAGGTGCTTACCTGCCAGTCCCATTCACCTGCATTTGACCCATTTCTCCCTTTTTTTTTTCTAAGCATTTACTTTTCCAAGTTGCTTTTAAAAGTTGCCAGTGTACCAGCCTAAACTATTTTCTCTGGTAGCCCATTCCATATATGCACTGCTCTCTATACAAATGCATACCCTCTCTGGGCCCCTTTTAAATCTTTCCCCTCCAACCTTAATCCTATGCCCACTAGTCTTTGGTTCCCTCTTCTTGGGGAAAAGGACTGTGTCTATCAATGCCACTCATCATTTTAGCACCTCTGTAAGATTTCCCCTCAGTCTCCTAGGTTCCTAGGGTGAAACCCTAACCTACCCAACCTTTACATATTACAACCCCTCTAGTGCTGGCAAGATTCTCATAAATCTTCGTTTTGCAATTTTCCCAGATTAATTACGTCTTTCCAATAACAGGGTGACCAAAAGAATATTTCAAAGTGCAGTCTCACCAATACATTATACAACAACAACATAATGTCCTAACTTCTATATATAATGTCCTATATAGATGAATGTCAGCATACCAAATATTGTCTTCACCACCCAATCTATTGTGATCTAACTTACAGTGAACTATGTGAACATTTTCCTTAGTTCCATAGTTCAAGTTTAATTGTCATTCAACCATACATGAATACTCATGAATACAGCGAAAGGAAACAGCGCTACAACAGGAACAAGGTGCAAACACAGTACCATAAGTCACACACAGCACTAAACACATATAGTACGTATACGATAGCACACACATATTAGATATCAGTAAAATACAGTCACACAAAAGATGTATATTCCAAGACCCCAAGTACATGAATGTTGCAGAAATCTGCAGTCAAACACAATACGGCTTGTCTTCTGCCAAGTGAATGCTAGGGGGCAGCACTGACTGCAGTCTGGAATCCACACCAAATCGTCTCTGGTGGTGCACACCGACGCTGAGACCTCTCTCCTGGGTGGTTGTAAACAGGCGACACCGCAGCTTGGGGCCTAGTCCTCTCGATGACCAAGGCTGCACAGCCCCCGCCCCCCTCCGTCTGCCAATAAATCGGTGAATCAGGCTTGCAGCATTCCACACTAACAATATCCAACAGGGTCTTGCATTCACAAGAAAAGGGACTAAGATAATCACTCGCTGTTAGACTATACACCTCCTTCGTGTACTAACACCTCTCTGTCACAGACAGCATCATGGTCTCACCAAGTCCAGCTCCCTCAGTTTCTCCGCCAACGAGCAAGTTGTTGATGGAGTAGACCCTTTGTACTTTAAGTTCTTAATGTCCAGCAAGGTCTTGTGATCATAAAAAATATACTTAAAAAGGACAATAGCACCTTCGGTTGACCCTGTAGAAGCCACTGCAACTGAATGCGCCACCACCTTACTGGGCCCTACTATTCACAATATAGGTCCTATGTTGGTTTGACTTTCCAAAGTATAACACCTCTCATTTATCTGCCATTTTCCCAGTCCTCAGCTCACTTCAACATCCTGATGTAAGTATTAATAACATTCTTCATTGTCTACTGTTTCCTCCAGTCTTCCAAAATTTCATCTGAGCCTAAGGATGAATGAAGTACTTCTGCAAGCACCTCCACAATTTCTTCCCAAGCTTCCCACAAGTTTCAACAACGCATTTGGTCAGGCCCTGGGTATTTATCCACTTATTGTGCTTTAAGGCTGCCAGTACATCTTCTCTGGTAATTTGTATGTGGGCCAAGACATCTGAACTGATTTGCCTCAGTGCCTTAGCATCCATGATCTTCTTGACATTAAAACTGATGAGAAGCATTTTGTACAAATCATTCCTTTGGTTCCAGACATAGATGGCCTCACTGATCTTTAAGGGGACCTATTATTGGTCTTGCACATTCTTAACAAAATATATATTCAAAAAACCACAGCCCAGTGCTAATTGATTTGGAACACCACTAAGCACATGACTCCAGTCCAAGAAACAACCTTTTGCTTCCACTTTCACTCTGCTTCCTACAATCAAGCCAATGTAAATACAGTTAGCTAGATCACCCTGGATCCCAGGCAATCTAACCTTCCAAATTTACCTGTCACGTAGGACCTACCTAAAGTCCACTGAGACAACGTCCACCACTCTGGTCTTCTCTATCCTCTTTGTTACATGCTGACTATCCCTAACCAAACCTTAGCTATCAAAATACTGGTAGAACCTGTCCCCTTCAGTAACTTACCCACCGCTGGTGTTGGGCTCACCTGTCTATTGTTCTCAGCTTTAACAGAATTAACACTGAAGCAATTTCAAATCCAGTCATTGCAACTGAAAAGCTGCATGCTTTCTGTTCGTTAACTTTGACAAGAGGGAATGATGTGAAGTCAGCTGTCTCTGAATAAGAAATTTCAGTCTCTACCCACACACAATGGACAGTAAGATGCTGAAAATATCTCCGGTGCTGAAAGAAGCAAGTCAGTCACGTTGACAGTGCAGCTCTTGACCATCCCTAAGATTCTAATTGCCTGAGGCAGCACGACAGATTTCGACGAGAATATTTTCGCTGGAAGTGCAGGCACTTCACAATTTAGAGTCTCTGTCATGAAAAGTTTTTGTCCTGATTCTCCTCTTCTTCAAGCATTTTCCCTTTGTTCCCCTGGGGATTCTTGACATCCAACTCAGAAACAGAATGGCTCAGGGACTGTAAACAAATAGTTTGTGCTCTAAGCTTGACATAAGCTCGAAAATCTAGTTAAAGTTTAATTATCATTCAACCATACATGAATACCCATGAATACAGGCAAAGGAAATACTTTCCTCCAGGGCCAAGGTGCAAAACACAGTACCATGAGTCACACATGGTACAAGGTACATATAGCACATATAAAATAGCAGTAAAATACAGTCACCAAGTATATACTCTATATATGGTTTACATGTCCTTTAAATTGATGGTGCATGGGTATTGTTTTCAAGAACCAGGCCTCAGCAATCCTCAGACGAACGCACGCATGCATGCACGCAATCCAGCTTGTTTCCTACTGAACAAACCTGCCGGAGGGGGCAGCCCCCAGCCCAGCATGGACATCACGCAACACTGACTCCGGGTACTCCCCTCCCGGAGAGCTGCAACAAGTGAGCCTGTGGCATGAGGCCTAATTAGATAGATAGATAGATAGATATACTTTATTAATTCCGAGGGAAATTTGGTTTCGTTACAGCCACACCAACCAAGAATAGAGCGTAAATATAGCAGTACAAAAAACCCCAACAATCAAACAACAAAATGCAGAGTATGCCAGATGGAAAATAAGTCCAGGACCAGTCTATTTGGCTCAGGGTGTCTGACCCTCCATGGGAGGAGCTGCACGTTCGATGGCCACAGGCAGGAACGACCTCCTGTGCCGCCAAGTGTTGTATCACAGTGGAATGTGGCCGAAGTCCAACAGTAAAAAGTTCAATATCCAGTCTGCAAACACGTTCCTTGATCGTAATATACCCTGGATTGCACCATCCGTTGTTAGCCAGATCAGTAGGCACCCCACTCCTTCACGCCACTTACCACTCTCAGTGCACTTCTGGTCAGGCAGAACAGTATTACCCACCGAACTCCTCTTCCCCAAAATTCTCTGTTGTCTCGACCCGGTCCTCGTTCTTTGGCTTTGTGATCCCCCTCTGTGTGTTTTCCTCCGGATTTCAGCAGGGTTGTCTGCTGCTCTGTTCGCTAGGCCGACCGGAATTTGCTGGTCCATGGAATACACAATGCTACCTTGCTTCTGTCTCACCATAACTGAGACCATACCGTTCCCCTGCCTTTGGGAAATCCAACAACACTTGCCCTGCAGAGCTTCATTACATGAAATGACTTTCAAAAGTCCAAAACGGTTGCTGAAGTATAGCCACAGTCAGTAGAAATTGAAATATGTAATGTGCAATTGCAGACATCCCACCCTGCATAAAACTCATTTCAGTGAGGCAGCACCATCAATTTGCTGGAGACTCCCGGAACTTCCGGGAGTGGTGGGATGTCTGCAACAGAGTAGCTCCTTCGCAGCGAGCCAGCTAGTTTAAACAACATTAGCTATGCTAATGAACGAATGACACCTGTTAAGCTCACCTCAACATGTCTTTTACAGTCTTAACCCACCATGGGCAGTAGAAAATTCACCGTTGCAAACAGTGCAGTGAGCAACACTGTTATTATTTTTGACCCCCGTTAGTTAGTCTCTCTCTCTCTCTCTCTCTCTCTCTCTCTCTCCCTCCCTCTCCCCCTCTCTCCCTCTCTCCCTCTCTCTCTCCCCCCCCCCTCTCTCTCTCTCTCTCTCTCTCTCTCTCTCTCTCTCTCTCTCTCTCTCTCTCTCTCTCTCTCTCTCTCTCTCTCTCTCTCTCTCTCTCTCTCTCTCTCTCTCTCTCTCTCTCTCTCTCTCTCTCTCTCTCTCTCTCTCTCTCTCCTCTCTCTCTCTCTCCTCTCTCTCTCTCTCTCCTCTCTCTCTCTCTCTCCTCTCTCTCTCTCTCTCCTCTCTCTCTCTCTCTCTCCTCTCTCTCTCTCTCTCCTCTCTCTCTCTCTCTCTTTCTCTCTCTTTCTCTCTCTTTCTCTCTCTTTCTCTCTCTTTCTCTCTCTTTCTCTCTTCTCTCTCCCCCCCTCACACTTGCTCGCTCTCAAAAAAATTGATTTCCAGGACATTGTATATAATTTGCGGGCATCAGGGAGCCACTATTAATATGCGGGAGACTCCCGGAACTTCTGGGAGAGGTGGGATGTCTGCAATTGCTCAACATTGTTCACTAACTGATTGGGAGAGGGGTTCCTCCTGTCCCTTACTCCATGCTCACCTTTGTGTTTAGGAAGGGGCATTAAGCTCAAAGTGTTGCCTGCAGGCAGACGTGACCTACCAACTCTGCATAATTACGGGGAATATCTGCTGCATGGATTGATGCTCTCACCAAAATGATACGGTGGAGTCAGCCAAATAAAGTCACCACACCTCCTCTGTTACTTTTGTGGTCATCAATAACATTGACATTGAGGTCATTATTAATCCACGATAAGCGATAATTGTCATCTCAAATTCATAGAATCAGAGTTATATCGCACTGAAGCAGGCCTGTAACTAAGCTTAGCACATCCAAACTGACCAAAATGCCTGCCTGAGCGGGCCCATTTGCCTGCATTTACTCATGTCCCGCTAAACCTTTCCTGTCCATGTAGCTGTCTTTTAAATGATGTAATCTTACCCATGTCTGCTGCTTCCTCTGGCAGCACTGTCCACGTGTCCAGCACCATCTGTGTGAAAAGGTTTATCCACAGGTCTCCTTTCCCCTTATCTTAAATCTCTGTCCTCAGGTTTTAGGTAACCCCACTCTGGTTTAAAAAGAAGACTGACCCTTTACCTTTTCTATGCCTTTTGTGAGTTTATATACCTCCATACGGTCACCCTTCAGCTTTCTATGTCCCAAGAGGAAGAAAAAAGCACAACCTGCTCAGTCTCTCCTCATAACTCCAGTCCTCTAGTCCTGGTAGCATCTTTTTCAACTTACTGACATCCTTCATATAGTTGGGTGACCAGAACTGTACATAGTACTCCTAGTGTAGTCTCATCAATACCGTGTACAGCACAATGATGTCCCAAGTCTTGGATTCAATGTCCTGGCTGATAAAGGTATGTGTCCTAAATGCTGCCTTCAACTTGTCCACCTGTGTTGCCACTCTCAGAGAACTATGTACTTGTACTCTAGGTTTCTGCTTTTATATCCTATGGTCTTATGTTCTTATAGAAGCTGAATTAGGCCATTTGGCTTATCCAGTTTTCCTCTCAGCCCCAGTCTCCTGCCTTCTTCCCATATTCCTTCATGCCCTGATCAATCAAGAATCTATTAATCTCAGCCTTAACTGTACACAGACTTGGCCCCCACAGCTGCCTGTAGCAAAGAATTCCACAGATTCACCATTCTCTAGTGAAAGCAATTCTTTCTCATCTCTATTCTGAAAGGATGCCCCTCTATTCTGAAGCTGTGTCCTCTGATCTTATACTGTCCCACCATTGGATACCTCCTCACCACATCCGTTGTATCAAAGTCTTTCACCATTGCATCTGTCCAAGTTAAATTCCATCTGTTAATTCTTGGCCCTATTTTTTTATTGATCTAAATTCCATTGCAATCTTAGATAACATTTGTCGCTCACCACTTTATCACCAATTTTGGTGCTATCTGCAAACTTAATCATGCCAACTACCTTCTCATCCAAATCGTTAATATAGACCATGAGCAACAAAGACCCAGCATTGATCCCTGTGGTACAATATTGGTCACAGGCCTCTAATTCGAAAAAAACTACCCTCCACGATCAGTCTGTTTCCTTCCATCAAGCCAGTTTAGTATTGTTTAATAACCACTGTGATCTGGAATAATTAATAATGTAATGTTCAATTCAGTGCAAAAGATTAAAATAATGATTTTCTTTTTGTTCTTCGATCCCTTAGATGTGATTTTCCTTTCATGCCATCTGTGTGGTCTGATCTGATTTTCAGTTTCTGTACCTCATTTAATTCTGATTTATACCTCCCGGAGTGAAAGCTGGCACGGACAGTTCAGACGATGTTGCAGATAAATAACAAGTAGATGGGGAATTCAAGGCAGTTAAGGAAAGATCCCTGGCTGTGGCAGGATGTTTAATTATGAAACAAAGTGGGAATGGTTTTATCCAGCTGGATAATGGTGTAGTGGCTTCATAAACAACTGACAAACAGGACAAGGGTGGAAGCTAAAGGAGTGTCTTGAAGGAGGAGACAGATTGAGAAGTGTGGGGCAGAAATTTATGACTTACAAACAAAGCTGCTGACAGCTTGGCTACAAATGGAGAGGTAGAAAGAAAGCATTGGGGGGGAGGGTGGGGGGCTGGGGGAAGATGACCCTCGGCTGGAGAAGCATGCAGATTTTAATATCCGGAAAGATGAGAAGGGATGAGGAGGCATCTTAAAACAAAAAGAAGAATTTTAAAATTCAGCTTTGGTGGACCTGAAGTCATTGTAGATCAGTGAGTAGAAGGGCAAGGTGAATATGACACAGTCCAAGGAAGGTGAAGGAAACAAAAATTTGTAAAAGCTCAATTATGGTAGATGCAAAATGGGAATCCATCCAGGAAAGTATTACATAGTCGAAACCGGAAGCAACAAAGGCTCAGTCGCACGTTATACGATTGAAAATATGGAAGAAGTCACAATAATACTTAAAATTAGGGTGGCACAGAATTTTACCATCTACAATGTCAAATGATATCTTTCCCAACATTATTGTATGATGAAGTGTGGCCATATTTGTTACTGCTCCCCATTAATATTTAAATAAGTAGCTGGGACACTATCTGTTAAATAAATGTCTTTTGTTGCTCAGCAATTAAATTTGATGACATTGAGATCAGTTGATTTCCTCTTGTGGTTTATATTTAATATAATTTAGAATTTTTCAATTTTTTCTGCTTTTCAGAGTATCACCAGTTTTGACCTCATTTGCTTAATTATTATTTGATGTGATGGGTTCTAATTTTTTTATTTAATGCTGCTGTAATTAATTATATTGATCAGAATGGTGATTTAGTCAGGCTTCAAAAAAACAAATTTACTGACCTCCAGCAGAAGAGCAGCGATTAATTGAATTTTCTTCTCGTCTAGGGCTGGTGTCTCACAGAGATGAAATGTTTGTAGTTTTGCAATAGCATAGTTCATTATACACATGACCTCATTTAGAAGCACTAAACGTGTCACTTCAGTACATCATGTAATATGTGTTAAATTGGAAAAATGTAATGTACAGTATATGATTTGCATCATATGAAAATATAAGAACAACAATCATCAATCTATAAGCAGCGATTAACTGAACATTTTTCCAATCTACTATCTGTTTTTATTGTTATTCAGCTTATAATTCTGATCTTCTCATTGTCTTTCTTCATATTCCAGTTCAACTGGGAACTGAACTAGAGTTTCAGTGGTGTCACACCATTCCAGCAACCCAGGTGCAATCCTGACCTTGGCTGCTATTTGCACACTCTCCCTGTGATGGTGTAGAGTTTCTCCAAGTATCCAGTTTCCTCCCAAAGTGGTGCATGATGATTAGTTCACTGGATTATATAGATCACTTCTAATATAAAGATTTGCAGGAAGGTCAGAAAGGCAATCATGTGCATTTCATAAAGAAGATGTTCCAGGGAAATAAGTGAGGGAATGTGACTGATGGGATTACTCTAAGATCTGGCCCAGACCTGGTGAGGCAAATGGCTTCCTTTTTATGCTGTAAAGCAGTGGTTTCCAACCTTCGGGCTGCGAAGCATGCAGGGGTGCAGCGGTAGCCAGAAAGCACCCAGCACATCTTTAAGAAAAAAGCTGAAATAACAAGCTAATTAATTAGGTGCCACCCGGCATGTAAAGGTCAGCCCAGATCAGAGGCGATTGCCGATTGTGTTGCCTCTGATCTGGGCCGACATTTATGTGCTGGGCGGCACCTAATTAATTAGTTTCTTTATTTCGGCTTTTTTCTTAAAGATGTACTGCTTTCGGCTACCGCTGCACCACTGCATTCTTCGCAGCCTGGAAGTTGGGGACCACTGCTGTAAAGAACATTCAAAAAATGTCCAACATATGAAATTTTCTTGCCTTCCTGATTTTTCAGTCTACTTTGCAAGTGCTGCCGGGCACTAACCCTGGTGCCAGGATTGTTCACTGGTTATTTCTATGAAGCATTTAAACAAGGCCTGAATTGCACTGTTTAAAATGTTGTACAGTTCTTTGGAGCTTCTGTTAAAATAGCAATGAATCATAAACCTACCATATAAAATAGACATCAGAATTGCAGACGTGAATGCTTAATTCTGGAGTGCATTTTAAAAGGCCGTTAAAAAGATCTAGCTGTATATTGAAGCCTATGTTCGAAGTTTTATTTCATTTATCTTCCTTTTATGTCTGTTAGCACTGAGTCACAGAGGAGGCATTGTGCCAAGTGTTTCAGAGTTCCCTCTTCCTTGAACTTCTGCAGCTTTGGCACATTGCAACCCCACAGGAGTGTCCTAATTCTTCTGGTTTCTTTCTTGCAGAAAAGGTAATGTAGGCAGGTCAGACAGCATTCTCTTCATCTGGCAGCACTCTCCTTTTATAGCCACGTTTCCAGATTCAGGAGTAGGTGATTGCATTGGATGGAGAAGATGTGAAACAGGGCCACCATCACTGCCTCTGCCTGAGCTTCTGCAACTACAGGCTAGTATAAGACCAACTACTGCAGGTAGTAGATTACTATCTGTGTCTCTGTGTTTTCTACACCCACTTCATTCAAGATGTTATGCAATAGTTCCTATAGTACCTCTTCTCACTGTCATTAATGTATAAAATCTCCATCTGCCTATCATAGAGAGAAAGTGTGTCATGGAGTTGTACAGCATCACCACATTCATGCCTGCATTAGGTCCAAACCCTTGCCTTTTCAAATGCCTGTCTAAATATCTCTTAAACATCGTGATTGCATCTGACTCTACCACATCCTCTGGTAGTGGGTTCCACACTACATATAAAAAAGAACTATTCTCCCAAATCTTCTTTAAAATTCCTTTCCCACACCTCAGATCTACGTCCTCTTGTTTTTAAAACCCATCATCCAAAGTGTGAGGCAGAGCAGGGTGAGTGGTTGAATCTATCATTAACCTGCACTTTAGCTGCAGATCAGTTTTCCTTTCTCCACATTTATTATACAAGCCGGTGGATTTTACCAGCTATTTTTATTATTCAGAGGCTGAAATAAATGTTAAAATATTATGTGGCTTTGCAAAGATTACAAGCATTTTAAGCTCAGTCTGACCTACTTATGCTGAAGTTTGCGATCCTCCTCCGCTTGCACATAAGTTCTTGTCCTGCCCTCGGCAAGCTTCCAAAGCTCAAACACAATATGTAAATGAAGCTGATCCATCGGAAACAACTGTGCTTAGAAACGGATGCTCAGGTGGATTCTGATAAAGAACCATCACCCAACTGAAACTCATTTGGAGGTCTGATTGGAATATTGATGTCATTTTTTACAGTGAAGTAGACAAACTGAACATGATGAGAAAATATATTGCATTTATACCCAGAGGTTATACTGGCTATGAAGTGTATAATTTCAATTTATCTTGTGCATTATTTTTAAAGACTGGTACACAGTGTGTTTGAAACCAATGAATTTTGTCTTTCCATTACTTCAATATCAGTAAGATTTTACATGTTCATCTCAGTTTCTGCTTTGATTTACTTCTGAACTTTTTTTCCCTTGTCTTTGGTTATAAAGTACAAGGTCAAAAGACAAACCCAGCTGAAATATTTTTATAAACTAACATTTTACCTATATCTGAAACTTCCAACAAATTTAAGATTCTCCAAATGAAAGTGTCCTAACAGAGGCAGCTTGCAATGAACTAGCCAACCTATAGGTTTATAGGTACTCTTAATGTTTGCTAAAGTTTGTCCAACTACTTATATGGAAGTTATCACCAAGACAGTGAAAAGGGAAAAAGATAACAGATTATAAGGGCAGTTTAGCAAGATGCATAAAAATAAACAGATTGTGAGAACTTACGCTTTATGTACTATTCAAAAGGAATAGCAGGTGGGGTATTGAAAAGATCACTACGGCAACCATGGATGACAGTATGGGATATGAGATTGCTACAGGCAGGCTTCAGGGAGATATATACACAATATATGAATGTAGAAGGGTGTTGCATGTAAAATATAAAGGGAGTACAAAGAAGGTTCACCAGATTGATTCCTGGGATGGCAGGACTTTCATATGATGAACGACTGGATGAACTAGGAGTAAACTTGTTGGAATTTAGAAGATTGAGGGGGGGATCTGATTGAAACATATAAAATCCTAAAGGGATTGGACAGGCTAGATGCAGGAAGATTGTTCCCGATGTTGGGGAAGTCCAGAATGAGGGGTCACAGTTTGAGGATAAAGGGGAAGCCTTTTAGGACCGAGATTTGGAAAAACTTCACACAGAGAGTGGTGAATCTGTGGAATTCTCTGCCACAGGAAACAGTTGAGGCCAGTTCATTGGCTATGTTTAAGAGGGAGTTAGATATGGCCCTTGTGGCTAAAGGGATCAGGGGGTATGGAGGGAAGGCTGGTACAGGGTTCTGAGTTGGATGATCAGCCATGATCACACTGAATGGAGGTGCAGGCTCGAAGGGACGAATGGCCTACTCCTGCTCCTGTTTTCTATGTTTCTATATTTCTATACTATGAAAATAGAGTTAAAGTATGTCATCCATTTTGGTAGAAGAAATAGCAGGGCAAAATATTTTTAAATGATGGAAGATCGACAAATGTTGGCATTCAGTGGGATTGAGGTGATCTTACATGTAAACTACTAAAAATTAACATGTAGGTATGCAAATAATTCTGAAAGTGAAGAGCTTATTGGTCTTCACTGCAAGTGGATTGGAATGCAAGAGTATAGACATCTGGTTCCGATGAAATGGGGCTGTGTAGAGGCCACATCTGGAATGTCGTGCACAGGTCTGTTCTCCCTACTGAAGAATATTCACACTTGTGGTGGGGGCGGTGGGGGGAAGGGGGGAGACAGTGATTGCTCACCAGGTTGATTCCTGCAAATGTGGGATTGCCGTATGCAGTGACCTTAAGCAGGTTGGGCCTATACTTTGGCAACATTTGTAAAAATGAGAAGGGATCTCTTTGAAATGTAAAGCATTTTATAGTGCTTGAAAGGATATGAGTATTATAGGCTTCTCTTCCTTCCAGATGAAATATACTTGACTGGGATATCTAGAACCAGAAGCCAGTTTAAAAATGGAAAGATAGGATATACAGGATGAAAATCAAAAGAGACTTCTTCACCCAGAGACTAGTAAATCTTTGGAATTTTCTATTCAAGGTTCTGTCTCTGCATGTCTTAAAGAAAGCGATCAGTAGGTTTTGAATCATTTGATAAATCTGGTAAAATAGCAGTCCTTTAAGCGTGTCAAAGCCAAGGGAGGTGGTGGGGATAAGCTCCCACTACCTACTAAAAGCTCTCAATGGTGTGCGTCTCATATAGCCTCTGACAACTAAGCCCAGCTCCTGGCCCTCGTGTGTGCCTAAGCTACAAAGCTCAGTGGCACTGTTTCTACTGACAGGAGAAGGGGAAAAGGTGGGTCACTGGCACCATAAAACCAGTCGCTTCAGGCAGATGGGTCTCATCAGCCAAGGTTGGCAATTCGTCTAGAAGAAGGAAAACTCTGATTTCAAATCTCTGCTGCCTTGTGGCTGTGCTCACTCGTGGGGAAGGCTTCGGGAGTAAAATCAGAGGAAATGTGTTGGTCCATGGGCATGAAAATGGTTGGGAATCCTTGCTTTAGATTCATTAGCTGCATGGAGAAGGGTAGCCTGCTTCATGGGCAACAGCTTGCTCTCCATATTGTATCACCCTAACTCGCGTATTGGTTTGCGTATCATGTAGACAGCTAGGACACAATGTCCATGATCAACCCCAACCAACGAAGGGACAGTCAAGGTAAAATAGCCTTACTTTAGGAAAGTGGCAGGAAGATAAGAGATCTGCCAGTACCTTTTGTAATGGTAAAGGAGGCGTGAGGGGCACAAAGCCCGTTCCTTTTATGTGCCGGACCACCCATTGAAAATTACATACGTTGGCCTTGGATGAGAAAGAAAGCACATTTATAAGCAGCAAAAGTTGCAGTGTGTAAATAATGTCCAGCTGGGTGGCCCGTGACAACACTGCCTACTCATTCGTTTGATTGCAGCTTCCATTTCGTGTTAACCACATTGCTGATTTGCTGATTGCATCAGCAGGAGGTAACCTTCTGTTAAAACAACACTTCTCAATCATTCTGATGTTTAATTCAGACTTAGACCGAAAATACCATTCCAGTTAGCATTGAAGGTTTAAGAATCAAAGACAAGCAAATAATAAGGGAAAAGCCAAAGTTGAATGAGGCAAGTGATAACAGATCTGAATTGATACCCATGAAGCAATGCTGGGGCCTAACCGAATAACGTAGCACTCACTCAGAAACTTCAGGTCATCTCAATAGTTACACCATGACCCTTCTTAATGAAGGATCATTGTAACCTCTACAACATAGAATTAGATCAGTCAGCCTTAAAGGAGTGTATCCTTGTCTATGCTTTCAACAAGCTTCCTCTCACCTTGCCTTATCTCACACCTCCCCATCCAGTCTTCAAACCAGTGGGAAACCGACATTAGTTTGTAAAACATAGTGCCCTGTCAGAGCAGGATCATATCACAAGACTATAATCAGTACATGTGAACTGGAAGCCAGCCAGTTCTGTTAAAGCCAGAAACAGCAATCCTTTAGCTAATATGGCAGAAAAGCATTTTTATCAGATGATGTCAATTAACTGTATCTTGGAAAAGGTTTCTTTTCCTGACTTGTCATTGATATTACTGGGCATCTGGGTCAGCCATATTTTGGATGTCAAATGATGAAAGTTAGCAGATGGGGTGGAAGATGGCAGCGTCAGGTGATTGTACTTCGTTTAAAAATGTATTTACAAATTTGAGATCTAGACAAGTACATAAATATAATGAAGTGTTTTAAGTAAAGGTTTGACCAGATGGTGAGGAGACCATTGTTTAAGCCTCATCTGCTTCAGGGATCAAGATAATTTGCTATATTTATTATCCAACCATTGGAACATTGAAATAAAATCTATCTGATCTTTGGCTGAGCCAGGTTCTGCTGTAAGCACTGGCATATAAAGGAATGGCTGTCCTTGTCTACTTCAATCGTTTCTCAAACCACCAATTGCACAAAAGGGGCAATGCAGAAATTTTCGCCACCAAAACATATCATTGAGGATTTAATATGAAGAAACTAAGGGTAAAAATAACAAAGACTTGAGACTCATTGTTTCAAAGCAGATTATGCATCATGTACATCAGCATTATAATGCTGCTCTTTTCTCATATTTTTGTAAATCTGCCTGCTGGCTTCAGGTTAAATTTTCAGACTATGTACAACTTGATCTTTTAGGGTAAGCAACAGACTATATTTTGAAATCCATTTGGTCTCCAGTGCAAAAGCATAATAATCCTATTATGGGTTGTTCTCCTATTGATATCATGGATAAGGTTACAAGTTTTCAGTTCATCAGAATCTGGGCATACTACGGAAGCAGGCTACCCACTGTGAAGCTGGCTGAAAGACTGAACTCTAACAATATTTCTCGGCATGCGTTCTCTGCCATCTCATTTCTAGCAGAGAGCATTATGTTTTCTGGACTATTCTCATCAGCAGAGACACTTTGCTCTTTCTGCTTATTTCTGCCAAGCGGAATAAAATATGAAAATTTTGGATCAGAATGAAAGTGAGACAGAGACACTGATTTGGCTTTCAATGTGAAAATGCAACACTGGAAATGTGATTTCACTGAATTTTAATCTCCTTTTATTAATTTCCTAATTTTATTTTTGTTCCTACAAGATCCCACAGTTAATGAATATTGAAATCTTGTTAATTTTATTGTGCTAATTTGTAGTGGCTTGAAATTTGGAATTTGGGGATTGAGAATGGAAGGCTAGAACAATTGAATTATCCACATGGATTAACCCTCCACTGGCCTTCCTAGAAAATGGTGCTTAGGCCTAGTACAGACCTTCCCTCTGTTAACAGCTTAGTCAGTTGATCTATGAGTGATGTTAACACGTTATTGGAGTTGACAGTAAGCTGTATGTTTCACATGCCTGACCATTTGAAGAGATGGGTTGGAGGAGATTTCTGCATTATTGGAAAGTGGAAATTGGATTCACCAACACAATTAAACTCATCAGATAAAAGCTTCAAATTAAACTAAGAGATGAACATTTTGCAGAAATGGTGAGGTGCAGGAAAGCTCATATTACTTGATCTTCATGACTTTTAACTCTTAAAATCTGGTCTTAAATTACACTTAGCACATTGGTTAACTCCTACCAGCTCCACCCCAATCCTCAGCAACCCCTACTCTTCCCAACCACCTCTACACCAATGAATATGTATGAACCTATTATAAAAATATTAATTATACCTATTGCCAAAATAAAGGGTGTTTGGAGTATATGGAGATTTTAGTTTAGAAAATAAATTGAGATAGTTTCAATCAACAGGAATTCTGCAGATGCTGGAAATTCAAGCAACACACATCAAAGTTGCTGGTGGACGCAGCAGGCCAGGCAGCATCTCTAGGAAGAGGTACAGTCGACATTTCAGGCCGAGACCCTTCGTCAGGACTAACTGAAGGAAGAGTTAGTAAGAGATTTGAAAGTAGGGGAGGGGGGGGATCTAAAATGATAAGAGAAGACAGGAGGTGGAGGGATGGAGTCAAGAGCTGGACAGGTGATTGGCAAAGGGGATATGAGAGGATCATGGGACAGGAGGCCCAGGGAGAAAGACAAGGAGGGGGGAACTCAGAGGATGGGCAAGGAGTGTAGTCAGAGGGACAGAGGGAGAAAAAGGAGAGAGAGAGAGAGAGAGAGAGAAAGAATGTGTGTATAAAAATAAATAACGGATGGGGTGGTGGGGCATTAGCAGAAGTTAGAGAAGTCAATGTTCATGCCATCAGGTTGGAGGCTACCCAGACGGAATATAAGGTGTTGTTCCTCCAACCTGAGAGTGGCTTCATCTTGACAGTAGAGGAGGCCGTGGATAGACATGTCAGAATGGGAATGGGATGTGGAATTAAAATGTGTGGCCAGTAGGAGATCCTGCTTTCTCTGGCGGACAGAGCGTAGGTGTTCAGCAAAGCGGTCTCCCAGTCTGTGTCGGGTCTCACCAATATATAGAAGGCCACATCGGGAGCACCAGATGCAGTATATCACCCCAGCTGACTCCCTTCCAGGTGAGGCGACACTTTATATTCCGTTTGGGTAGCCTCCAACCTGATGGCATGAACATTGACTTCTCTAACTTCCACTAATGCCCCACCTCCCCCTTGTACCCCATCCGTTATTTATTTTTATACACACATTCTTTCTCTCACTCTCCTTTTTCTCTCTCTGTTCCTCTGACTATACCCCTTGCCCATGCTCTGGGTCCCCCCCCCCCACTTGTCTTTCTCCCTGGGCCTCCTGTCCCATGATCCTCTCATATCCCCTTTGCCAATCACCTGTCCAGCTCTTGGCTCCATCCCTCCCCCTCCTGTCTTCTCCTATCATTTTGGATCTCCCCCTCCCCCTCCCACTTTCAAATCTCTTACTAACTCTTCCTTTAGTTAGTCCTGACGAAGGGCCTCAGTCTGAAACGTCGACTGTACCTCTTCCTAGAGATGCTGCCTGGCCGGCTGCATTCACCAGCAACTTTGATGTGTGTTGCTAGTTTCAATCAAACTGGACTGCTTTGGCATTAATTTATAACCTTAAATATTACAATCTATTGGTTCAGTTTACTTTGTTTTAATTAGACACGAGAGATTATGTTTGCAAGCTATCTTGCTTGATATGGAGCCAGCATTTTACTAGTTGCTCTGGCTTCCCCTTGCTGTACATTGGCATTGCTCAGAGTTGAGGATGACTTGCATCATTCCAGGATGCTGAGGAGTAGGAGGTACCTCTCCCCTACAGCAAGTCTCAACACCCACTTCAGTGCATGTATTACTAAGTTCAAACACATCACTATGATAAGATATTTCAGTCACAATCTTGCTTGCTTTCCTAATTCTTTAAAATAATTTAACAAATCGATAAAGAAAGACAAAAGTTAAGACAGTAATGAAGGAACTAGATCTCTCTTCAAATTGGCTTGATTAATTCTTACATATTTAATAAAGCTTATCATCCCACATCTATTCTGCTCTAGCCAGATTCAACTGTCTGAAAGGTGAACACCACAGTTAAAAAAGCACCCTTAATGCAAAGAAGCAGATTTTTGTTTTTTGCCGTTTTATTCGTTGGACAGTCCATACCAAAGGTTCATAGTCTCAGGAGAATGGGTTGGTTATTCCTACAGATGAAATGAGAAACTTCTTCACTCTGGAGGGCTGTGACTTTTCAGCAATTCTCTGCCCGATGGGATGCTCAGCTGATGAATGTACTTCAGAGTTAGATCAATGGATTTTTGGGAATGGAGATAATAGAAGGACATGGAGATTGGAAAGGAAAGTGAGTTAGGCAGTGGTTGAAGATCAGTCAGAATCATACTGAATAGCCAAGTAAACCTGACAGTTTCATGCCCTCCTGCAGCTCTAAATCTTTGCGATCTTTTGACTCTCCCCGTTTGAGAATCAGAAGTAATTGCATGTCAGCTGAGGAAAGAATCAGATAAAATATGACTGATATATTCATTCTGAAGGTTTCCACATAAATAATGTTTCTTTAGTAAGGTCCTGATGATCACCACAACTGAAGGAAATTGGTTTGGTGAATGTAGAAAATATACCAAAGTTCAAAGTAATATTTATCATTAGAGTACATACATGTCACCACATACAACCCTGAGATTCTTTTTTCTGCAGGCATAATTAGCAAATCGATAGCATAGTAACTGTAATCAGGATTATTGAAAGAGCAAGACATAGGAGATCACAAACTGTGCAAATGCAAATATAAATAAATATCAATAAATAATGAGAGCATGAACTAACAAGATAAAGAGTCCTTACAGTGAGAGCATTGGCTGTGGGAACATCTCAATAGATGAGTGTAGTTATCCACTTTTGTTCAAGAAGGTTGAGGAGTAGCATCTATTCTTGAATATATTAAGAAGAGCAAGAAAACCATTTTAATGCTTATCATGTCACAAAGAATCATTTAATTTTCAAAACTAATTTAAACTGAGTTAAACATGAAGTTAAAATATTTGAAAACTTAATACCCTCTCCTGAAATAATTCCAACAATCCAAGCTCCATGCTTGATGGATGGAGGGTGAGAAATCAACCCATCCCCAGAAGGCAGATGAATCATTATAGTTATAGCAGTGATCTTTTTAAATGAACTATGACACTGTTTTGCAAGGTCCCTTTAAATGCACCAGCAACCCCCCCCCCCCAATTTTGCTATGCTATCTTGAATATCACCAGGGTTCCATTTCCTGCACCCTCTTTAAACTCATTTGCTTCACTAGAGTGTGTATGATATGACTGCGTAGTATAAACAGTAAGGCCACATGATGCGGGCAGCACTGTCTCTCGTCCCATTACACTGAGCAGTGGCACTCCCCAAGGCTGCGTGCTCAGCCCGCCGCTCTTCACACTACTGATGTATGACAGAGTCGCAGGGTCCTGCTTAAACTGTGTCATCAAGTTTGCAGATGACACAACAGTGGTCGGCCTCATCAAGAACGCTGATGAGACAGGGTATAGAGAGGAAGTGGAGCGGCTGGTGGATTGGTGTGAGAAGAACAACCTAAGCCTGACGTTGGAGAAGACCAAGGAAATAATTTTGAACATCATGAGGTGCAGGTGAATTATCCCCCTCTGCAAAAACATGGCTCCTCCATAGAGAGAGTTAATTGTACCAAGTTCTTGGGTGTTCACCTCATGGATGACCTCATCTGGTCCCTTAATATCACCTCTCTGAACAGGAAGACACAGCAGCACCTCCACTTCCTAAGAACATTGAGGCAAGCAAGACAATCTCCGTCATCTTAAATGTGTTTTCCTGGAGCACAACTGAGAGCATCCTGACAAGTTGTATCTCTGTTTGGTATGGGAGCAGCTGAACATTGGACCATAACTCCCTACAAAAGACTGTGACCACAGCTGAGAGGATTATAAGGATCTCCCTACCATCCATCGGGGATATTTATCAGGAGCGCTGCATACACAGGGCCCTTAGTATTATTAAGGATCCCACCCATCCATCCAGCTTCCTCTTTGACTTTCTACCATCAGGCAGGAGACTACGATGCATAAAAACAAGAACGGTCAGGATGAGAAACAGCTTCTTCCCCCAGGCCATTAGGCTTCTAGTTTATCTGTCCCAAACCTTACAATATTTAATTTATGCTCTTTAGGTTGTTATTTATGTGTGATTCATCTGTAATTTTTATCCTTACCTTCATAAATTATCGTGGTTAATGTGTGTTATGTGCTTTACACCCTGGTTCAAAGAAACATGGTCTCATTTCTATGTCTATTTTATGGTTGTATATGTTATATATATGTATATAGTTAAATGACAATAAGCTTGATTTGACTTGAAAAATAATTGTAAGTATGTTTTGATATTAATAGGAATAGCTGGAGTAGAGCAGAAAATCTGCCCATCCTTCATCATCAAGTGTGGCTGTTAAATGACTTTTATTGTATGTCACCTCCTTCCAGATTCTATCAGGAGCACATCTACCTCTCTGCTGTTATGCATTCTCATGCATACATAGGACACAGAACGGTACTGTACAGGAACAACCCCTCTAGCTTACAATGTCTGTGCTAACAATGACACCATTAAACGAATCCCATCCGTTTACAAATGATCAGTATCCCTGAATTCCCTGACTGTTCATGTGCCTGTTCAAGTGAATCTTAAAAGCTGCTTTTGTATCGTATTCCATCTCCAAGTCTGTCAGTGCAATCCAGGTACATACCATTTCCTAAGTTTTAAAAAAAACTTGCCTCACGTATCTCCTTTAAACTTTCCCCTTTTCACCTTAAAGCTATAGCCCTAGTCTTTGACCTTTCCACCCTAATCTTTGACCTTTCCACCCTGACTATCCACTCTATTTGTACCCCTCATGGTTTTATGTTCTTCCACTATACTGTATGGTTTAATAATATCGCATATCATTGTTCTAAACTCCAAAGCATACAGATCGAATATTTTTAGCGGTTCTTGATAGGGAAATCTTCCTGTCCCAAGATTTAGCCTACTGAATCTGCCTCACACCGACTCTATTGCCAGTATATCTTTTGTTAAATAAGGGGATCAAAACTCTGTAAGTTACTCCTCAACACTGCAATTACATAGAACACAGAACCACGGGAACTGACTCTTAGGCCTATGATGTTGTGCAGGACTAATTCAGTTGGTAATTAAATGCCTAACTGAGCTAATTACTTCCGCCGACACAAAGTCCATCCTCCAGTCTCAGAATTCAAAGTAAATTTATTATCAAAGTACATATATGTCACCAAATGGAAGGAAGTCAATAACAGACTACCCCCAACAGGACAGACAAGCATCAATGTGCAAAAAACAATAAACTGCATATGCAAAGAAGAAAAAAAGAGTGATAATAATAATAAAGAAGCATTAAATATCGAGAACATGAGATGAAGAGTCCTTGAAAGTGAGTCCATAGGTAGTGGGAACAGATCGGTGACAGAGCGAGTGCATTTGAGTGAAGTTATCCTCATTGGTTCAAGACCCTGATGGTTGAGAGGTAATAACTGTTCCTGGTGGTGCGGGTCCTGAGGCTCCTGTGTCTTCTTCCTGATGGCAGCAGCAAGAAGACAGCATGGCCTGAATGGTGACGGTTCTTGATGATAGATGCTGCTTTTCTGTGACAGTACTCCAAGTAGATGTGCTCAACAGGCTTTACCCGTGATGGACCGGGCCGAGTCCACTACTTTCTCTGCACGTACTTGTGTCTGTTTAATCAGTGATGCTGATTTAAAACCTAGAGAATTTTTGAAATAGGTAAATGGAGAGTTGGACACTGGTTGTATATGCAGTATTGGCCTTCCTCTTGGATAGACTAACGATGTAAAATATTTGCTGATTGTTTTGCCCCTACATTTTGCCAGAAGTTATTAATGGCTCCATCCGTCTAAGTAGACAATGGACGCGCCCGTTTTAGGGGGCGCAGACCTGGGCGATGAATATGGAGATCCTGGGCTGCCCAGACATCACAATCCCCCTCTCGGCCTCGCGGATGTGGTCCAAAGGAATGCGAAGCAGTACATTTGGCATCAGCTTGGCTGCAGGAGCTGCCGGGAGGTGACGTGATACGTCATCCAACCGCCTTAGGGGCTCCACTCCGGATTTGTGTAGGGTTTACTCCTTAGCCTTCTCTTCTCCCGAACATACCCACAAGGCAGTGGGATCTGTAACCCTGGATAGGGGCCCATACCAGGTACTGTCAGCCGGAGCCGGCTGAGCCCGGGACTCGTGTAAGGCAGGGTTGTCACGCCCTGCAGTAGTGACATATGGAGCCACTACCCACTACCCAACAGAAGTTATTTTCAGCATAAATATAAAGGAGTCAAAAATACAAGACTATAACAAGTGGCTAAATTATTGGCTGAAAAGTGCTAGTGTATGAAAAAACTGCACAAGGATACCTGAGTTGTCAATAATAGTGAATATAATTCAAAATGAGGTCTGAGTATCATCATGCAGTGTCAAAATATGGGCAGTTGTAGACAGGCATCAATATATAGCTAAGCTGATTTTTCTTTTCATTAATTTAATTCCCACCCAATGAAACAACCCCAGTGGGATTTTGTATAACCCATGAAATATAACACAATTTGTGGGATGAGATAGTGAGCCTCTGCCAACAGTTGGTTTTCTTTAGAACACTGATTAGTTGTACTTAAGATATGACAATTAAAAACAGGTAACAAATAGATATACACTTGATTTCTGAAACTAGAGAGCTGAATAATAAACCGATTAGAGAAAATAATGTTTGTTAAATCAGAGACCAAGTGGCTGTATTTAAGACACTAATAAGATTCTTATTTCAACATTGAACCCTGCAAAACTGTTTTCCTAGCTCCAGGACAGATAATGAGGGGAAATGGATGGATTAGATATAATTGCTTTACACAGAGGGAGATGAATATTTTTAATTGGCTGCCAGAAAGACTGAGTAGCTTAGTCATTTCTCTATGGAGTTGGAAAGGCATTTGATGAGAGAATGAATAGAAGAATATCAATAATAATCTATGTTCTCATTTTTGAATTATGGAGAAGATGAAAATGGGCCAAAAGCGACTTTTTACAGTTCTGTATTTGTTCTGTTATTCCTATTTCACTGTTCTCTTTTGACTTTCTAGTAATATCAAAGGAAGCAAATTACTTGATGCAAATTCAATGTTGGATATGTTAACGTATGTATGTTGCAAGTTATGCATATAGAATAGTTTCCTGACTGTCGTGACCAATCCTGATGCCTATTTTATATAACGTTGATGCTTTTCTACAACTATCTTCTGTCAACAAGTAAATGTGCCAACTGTATGGCAAAATATTTAGCATGGGCAATTCTTGATTATAACAGTTAAATATTTTTCATTAATATTTTAATGAACATTATTTATTATTAATCTGTGTAATATCTTGGCCATTGCAAAGGTAATTTGGCTTGTTTAAGAACTGGTGCGATATATACTGCGTGTTAGTAAAGATTTTGTCCAACTTATATACAATATGTTTCCTTGCAATTTAGTCACAATACTAATGTTTACTACATTTTTCAAGATGAAATATAAGGTGGAATTGTCTTATTAACAAATATTCCATTCTGCAAAGCCAATTTTGCAATTGGAGTTTTAATCTTTAACTGTTGTTGAAATTGTGATCTTCAAGGAGTCGTTTTCATTAGAAACTAATGCAACATCAAGTTTTTACTATAGAAGTAATATACAAAATGCTGGAGGAACTCAGCAGGCCAGGTAGGCATCTGTGAAAAAGAGTAAACAGTTTATTATTTAGATCTTATAGAATGTAGAACATAGAACATAGAATAGTACAGCACAGTACAGGCTCTTCGGCCCACAATGTTGTGCCAACCCTCAGACCCTGCCTCCTATATAACCCCCGACCTTAAATTCCTCCATATACCTGTCCAGTAGTCTCTTAAACTTCACTAGTGTATCTGCCTCCACCACGGATTCAGGCAGTGCATTCCACGCACCAACCACTCTCTGAGTGAAAAACCTTCCTCTAATATCCCCCTTGAACTTCCCACCCCTTACCTTAAAGCCATGCCCTCTTGTATTGAGCAGTGGTGCCCTGGGGAAGAGGTGCTGACTATCCACTCTATCTATTCCTCTTATTATCTTGTACACCTCTATCATGTCTCCTCTCATCCTCCTTCTCTCCAAAGAAAGAAGCCCTAGCTCCCTTAATCTCTGATCATAATGCACACTCTCTAAACCAGGCAGCATCCTGGTAAATCTCCTCTGTACCCTTTCCAATACTTCCACATCCTTCCTATAGTGAGGTGACCAGAACTGGCCACAGTACTCCAAGTGTGGCCTAACCAGAGTTTTATAGAGCTGCATCATTACATCGCGACTCTTAATTTCTATCCCTCGACTTATGAAAGCTAACACCCCATAAGCTTTCTTAACTACCCTATCCACCTGTGAGGCAACTTTCAGGGATCTGTGGACATATACCCCCAGATCCCTCTGCTCCTCCACACTACCAAGTATCCTGCCATTTACTTTGTACTCTGCCTTGGAGTTTGTCCTTCCAAAGTGTACCACCTCACACTTCTCTGGGTTGAACTCCATCTGCCACTTCTCAGCCCACTTCTGCATCCTATCAATGTCTCTCTGCAATCTTCGACAATCCTCTACACTGTCTACAACACCACCAACCTTTGTGTCGTCTGCAAACTTGCCAACCCACCCTTCTACCCCCACATCCAGGTGGTTAATAAAAATCACGAAAAGTAGAGGTCCCAGGTCTTTATCAGGACACTTCTGATTTTAGGCCCAAAATATCGACTGTTCACTCTTTTCCATGGATGCTGCCTGGCCTTCTGAACTCCTCCAGCATCTTGTGTGAATTACTTTGATTTCCAGCATCTGTAGATTTTCTCTTGTTTGTGTTTTGACTGTAGACCCCATTTATTATTTGAAAGTTGTTACATCCTTTCATTCCTAAGCAGATCGTGCCAACATCATCCAGAAACCTTTGCTAATTTGAGAGATACAACACAGGTGATAACCAACTAGCTCTTCTTTTCAGGATCCATTTGTTTGTATATTAGTCTGCCCATTGATGTTACGGCCTAATTAGTAATAGGATACTAATTAGCATGCAACAATTGAATTAGCTTTGATTGCATTTTCCTTGGAAAAACAACCTTGGATCAAAGTCCAACAATACAATTAATGAAATTGTTGAACCTAAACTACAAAACGTAAGTAAAAATACCTAAAAATAAAACAAAACAATTTATCTTGTTTAATAATTATAAGTAATTGTTTCGAGCAATTAAAGTCCATTTGTATCTCGGTATTTCTGCAAACAAATGGCTGAGGTAAAGGTTAGTTCTGTTTCTCTTCCCACAGATGCAAACTGACCTGTAGATCACTTACAGCATTTTCAGTTTTTTAAAAATTTGATTTTCACTTTATTGTTACAACCATTTACTATATTTTATTGATGATTTAAGTGGTTTAAATTGATGATTTAAGTCTTGATTGTTAGATAAAAGTTAGAAAGAAAAATGTTGTATGTATACAACTTTTACTTTCTGGAGAATGTCCCAAAATACTTTATTACCAATAATAAGTTTGTCAAGTACTTAATATTACAATGCAGGATAGAAAAACTGCCTGTGTTTTTTGGCTTGTTATAATCATAGAAATAAGTGTGAAATAATGATATCTAACTTTCCCTATTAATGTTGCTTGAGGAACATGAGTATAATGCCCAGTACAATATAGAGGAGTGCTCTGCTGTTCTTGTAATTGTAATGGGATCATTTGCATCGACCTTTGAGGACAGATGCTTCAGTTGATACTTCATTTGAAAGTTGGTGCCTCCAAAAAGGTCAGCCATTTCTTGTGTCCTTATGTGTTCATGTCTTTACGGTGGGAGCTAAAACAAAAACTTAAAAACTCAGAGTTGAGTATGTTTAACTGGATTGATTGCATTTTATGGTTGTGTTTTACCATCTTTAAAGGTGACATTATTTAGATCTGACTCATAGACTCAGTGTTAGTGTAATTTGCAAGCTCCCATGTGCTTGTGTTAAATCTGGCAGAGTGAATTGGGTGTGAATCTGACTGGGAAAAGAAATGAAACATTTTGATTCATCCCTCATTTGTTAGGAGCCTGGCTATGGATGGAACCTTACTTTTAAGAACATAAGATGTAGGAACATTATTAGGTTACTTGGCCAATCAAGTCAACTTCACCAACAAATCATGGCAGAGTATTTTTAAACCCCATTCTGCTACTTTTTTCCCATAGCCCTTAACCCTTTTATCATTTAAGAACCTATCAATCTCTGCCTTAAATACACTCAAACACATGACCTCCAAAGCCCTCAATAGCAACGTTCCACAGATTCACCACTGAAGAAATTTCTCCTCATAGTGGTTTTAAAGGGACATCCCTTTATTCTGAGGCTGTGCCCTTGGATCCTAGTCTCCCCAGCTAATGGAAACATCTTCTCCATATTCACTTTCTCAAAGCCTTTTAGTATCCAATAGGTTTCAGTAATAGGTTTTAGGATTGGAGCACGTGCTACGATGACTGTAGAATGCTGCTTCTGTGTTAATTTTACTGTTTGTGTTTAATGTATTATATTCTTTTAACTACATCAAAAGTTGTAATAATTTATATCATTACAATTAATATAATAGTTATGCTTCATATTCAAAGTTGCTACTTATGGTACAGGTATTATGAAAATATATGCTACTTCTCCCTATGACTCCACAGGGATATATAATAAATGTGAGGGGCTTTAACTTGGTCACTCCTCTAACTGTAACACCAGTAAACAGGAGGAACTTAGAAGCATTGATGTACAGAAGGATCCATGAGTTTAAGTTCAAAGATTCTTGAATGTAACAACTCGTGATGGGTGTGGCAAAGAAGACACGTGGCATAGTTGCTTTCACAAATTAAAAGTTAGGAAATTGTGATGGAGCAGTGTAAAACTTTATTTAGTTAGGTTGTAATCTGGAGAGTTGTGTGGTTCCCTATAGGGACAATGTGGAGGCTTTAGAGAAGGTGTGGAAGAGGTTTGCCGATATGTTGCCTAGATTGGAAGGTATAAGATACAGGAGCAAAATTAGGACATTTGGTCCATCAAATCTACTCCACCATTTCATCATGGTTGATCCATTTCCCTCTCAAACCCAATCTCCTCGTTAACCCATCATGCCCTGACTAATGACGAATCTATCAACGTCTGCCTTCAGTATACCCAATGACTTGGCCTCCATAGCTGCCTGTGGCAATGAATTTTACAGATTCACTACTCTCTACCCAAAGATATTCCTCCCATCTCCATTATAAATGGATGTCCCTCTATTCTGAGGCTGTGTCCTTTGCTCTTTGACTCACCCCTTGCAGGAAACATCCTCTCTACATCCACTCTATCAAAGCCTTTCAACATTCAATATATTTTAATGAGATTCCCCCCCCCCAACCCATTCTTCTGAATTCTAGTGAATACAGTATAGGCCCAAAGCCATCAAACACTCCTCATACGAAAAACCCTTCAATCCTAGAACATTTTCGTGAACCTCCTTTGAAATATTTCCAATTTCAGCATATCCTTTCTTAGATAAGGGTTACAAAACTGCCACAATATTCCGAGTGAGACCTCACCAGTGCCTATAAAGCCTCAACATTACATCCTTGCTTTTTTATTCTAACCCTCTTGAAATGAATGTTAACATCATATTTGTCTTCCTTTCCACAGACTCAGCCTGCAAATTAACCTTGAGGGAATCCTACATGAGGACTTCCAAGTCCCTTTGCACCTCAGATTTTTGTATTTTCTCTCCATTTAGAAAATAGTCTACACTTATTTTTCCACCAAAGTACATAACCATACACTTCCCGACACTATATTCCATCTGCCACTTCTTTGCCCATTCTCCTAATCTAAGTCCTTCTGTTGCCTCTCTGCCTCCTCAGAAACACCTGCCCCTCCACCTATCTTTGTATCATCTGCAAACTTGTCACAAAGCCACCGATTCCATCATTGAAGTCATTGGCATATAATGTAAAAAGGATCAGTCCCAACACAGAAACCTGTGGATCACCACTTGTCACCAGCAGCCAACCAGAAAAGTCTCCCTTTATTCCCACTCTATGCCTCCTGCCAATCAGCCAGTGCGCTATCCATTCTAGTATCTTTCCTGTAATATGCAAGGATTCTTAACTTGTTAAGCAATTTCATGTGTGGCACTTTGTCAAAGGCCTTCTGAAAATCCAAGTTCACAACATCCACCATTTCTCCTTTGTCTATCCCGTCTGTTATTTCCTCAAAGAATTCCAACAGATTTGTCAGGGAAGATTTCCCCTTAAGGAAACCATGCTAAATTTGGCCTAGTTTATCATGTGCCTCCAAGTACGCTGCAGCCTCATCTGTAATAATGGACTCCAACATCTTCCCAACCATTGAAGTCGGGCTAATTGGCCTATAATTTCCTTTTTTCTCTTCCATCCGTACTTAAAAAATGGAGTGATACTTTTAATTTTCCAGCCCTACAGAACCATTCCAGATTATAGTGAATCTTGTAAAATCATTATTAATGTGTCCATAATCTCTCCCGCCACTTCTTTCAGAACCCTGAGGTACAATCCATCTGGTCCAAGTGATTTATCTACCTTCAGACCTTTCAGTTTCCCAAGCACCTTCTCCCTAATAGTGGCAACTTCATTCACTTCTGCCCCTGACACTCTCAAACTTCCAGCTTACTGCTAGTGTCTTACACGGTAAAGACTGATGGAAAGTATTTATTCAGTTTGTCCGCCATTGCTACCTCTCCAGCACAATTTTCCAGCAGTCTGATATCTACTCTCACCTCTCTTTTACTCATTATATATCTGAAGAAACTTCTGGTATCTTCTTTAATATTATTGGCTGCCTTACGTTGATATTCCATCTTTTCCTTCTTTATGACCTCTTCTGTTGTTTTTCAAAAGTTTCGAAATCCTCTAACTTCCCACTAGTTTTTGCCCAATTACATGCCCTCTTTTTGGCTTTTATCTTGACTTTGACTTCTCTTGTCAACCACAATTATGTCATCCTATCTTTAGAATACTTCTTTTTCCTTGGGATGTATTTATTAGTTACAAGTTACGAATCTAGTCACACTTAGATTTTTTCCTCTCGAGTGCTGGAGGCTGAGAAGTGGCCTGGTACAAGTATATAAAATGCTAATAGGCACAGTTAGTCAGAGACCTTTTCCCAGTGTATGGCATTAAGGAAGGTTCAAAGGATATGTGTGAATCAAGTTTTTTTTCCAAAGTGTTGCAGATGTCTGGAACGCCCTGCCAGAGGCAATGGCTGAAACAAATATGATGGTGATGTTTCAGACATATTCAGACAACACATCAGCAGCCAGGGGACAGAGGGGTATAGGTCCTATCAGACAGATGGGATTAGCTTAGATTAGAATCATGGTCAGTGCAGACATGGTGGGCCAAATGATCTATTTGTTTTTGCCTAACTTTTCTAGGTCCTATCTTTTTCCTGCAAAGCAACTACCATCTCAGGTAGTCAAGTATTTAGTGGTTTGCCCAAATAATAAATCTGTAGTGCGGGTTGCATTCAATGCTTTGTCATTTTAGCAAAAGATTGCTTGCTTTTCATCATCTGCCATTCATTTTCTGCAATTTAAAATTCTGTATTTGTAGTCATGAGGTGTCTTTAAATGCTAGCATCAACATTTACGCAGCTACAGAAGCAGTGAGAAGATTGAAACCCATCCTGAGTGTTACTATGGCCAAGACCTGCAGCATGCCATTTGGTGAACAATAGCTTGTGTTCATTTTCTTTACTCAATTATTGTTTCTCTTCGGCTCTGTAACCATGGGAATATATTGTTTTGATTAAATTAGACAAATGATTAGACATCTCTGATGTTCCCTGAATGTAGTGCTTTTGATTTTAGGAGCAAACTATTACATTCAGTTCAATCCATATGTTCTAATCTATGGATATGTTAATTATGTGCAAAATATATCTGTGCCTATATTTAGTAAGTAGATAATGGGTATAGAAGCCTGAAGTTCCACACTATGAGGTTCAAAAACATTACTTTCCTTCAGCCATTCAGTTCTTGGACCAACCAGCAAGTTCCGTATCATTACTTTTTAGAAACACTATGAAAACTTTGCACTAAAGTGGACTTTATATTTTGTTCCAATTGTGTTTTCTTGTAAAAATTGTGTATAATTTATATATTTTTTTCAAATATTGATTATATGATGCTGTGTGCCTTTGATGCTTTTGGACGTAAATTTTTCATTGCAGAGTAGCACACACAAAATGCAGGAGGAACTCAGCAGGTTGTAACAGTTGACATTTCAGGCTAAGACCCTTCATTTGGACAGGAAATGAAGGGGTTAGAAGCCAAAATAAGAAGATGGGTGGGAGGGGAAGGAGTGCAAGCTGGAAGGTGGCAGGTGAACACGGGTGAGGAGGACGGTAGGTGGGTGGGAGATGAGGGATGAAGTGAGAAACTGGGAGGTGGTAGGTGGAAAGTTAAAGAGCTGAAGAAGAAGGAATCTGACAGGAGAGCAGAGCTGTCCATGGGAGAAAGGGAAGGAAGAGGATCACCAGTGAGAGGTAATAGGCAAGTGAGGAAAAGAGAAGGGGTAAGAGGGGAGCCAAGATGATGAATGGAAAAGGGGGGAAGGGGGCAGAAATTGTTGGAATTTGGAGAGATCAATATTTATGCTGTCAGGTTGGGGGCTACCCAAACAGATTATGAGGTGCTTCTCCTCCAACCTGAGAGTGGCCTCATCGTTGCAGGAGAGGAAACCATGGGACAACATGTTAAAATGGGTAGGGGAATTAAAATGGCTGGCCACTGGGAAATTCTCTCTGTTGCAAGTGGAGTGTAAGTGTTCAGCAACTTGCCCTCTAATCTACTGCCGCTGTGTTGCACATAAATCTGAAAGCAATGCTCTAAATGGGATTGCATAACTACGTTATAATGGCATGAAAAGTGCCATCTCTCATGTCCTAATGCTATTTTGAAATGTTTTTATCTTTAAACTATGATCTTCAATTGCAAGGATCCCTGTAGAACGTTGTCAAGTTTCCCCGCATAACATCACACTGCATTTGCTTCAGCGTGTGTTTTTGGTTTGATCTATGTATGAAATCTCAACCATTGGCAGTAAGCCTCAAAACTTCAATCTTGGCAGCCAGCCCCTAAACAACATACAAGAAAGCAAACAACATTCTTCCAAATACTACTTAAGGATTAGATGTTGCAATGATGAGAGGGTGTGGCAGTGTACCTAAGGAACAGAGGAGCCCACGCATGCTGTGTAGAAGTCCAGCGATGACATGCATTTGTGCAACGGTGCTTCAGAGATCCTCCAAGCACTCTTAGCAGTTGTCAAGGAGTAGTATTGCATGCATACAGCTTATGATCATTAGTTCTTTGGGAAAGTCTGCAATCTCATGCAGTCCCTGTGCTTGCTCTATCTGCCACTATGAACTAAAGTGCATTGCACTCGAATGTGGTGTTGAGTTGACCACCCCAATGCTGTTGTGATCAACATCCTGGAATAATGCTCAAACTAGAAAGGTGATCTTCAGAAGCAAAGCATTTCAGGCATAATGCGAGGCTGTACTTAAGGGCATTGAAGGACATAGATCTCAGGGAGGACAAGTAATTCAGCATGAGTTGTGCTTTTACAAAACAGGGTTTCTGGTGAAACAGAGCTCATAAGTGACAGTTGTTCTGTGAAGAAATAGAACTGTAAATTTTCAGCGATATGAGGTTAGAAAATCACACAAGATAGGAACGTTGAGGGCTGCTAATGCCATTTGAGGAAGTATTTCTCCTGGAAGACAGGTTCCAATACAAATGAAAACCACGCAAAAATATAAAGTGGCCAAATTTTCTAACGGATGATAAAATACCCAGAAATATGCATAGCATCGCATTACCCTCAGAATACCAACTTTTTGCATTCATGCTGTCTCTTTTAAAGTGGTACAAAAGCATTGCTGACTCAGAACTTCGTAAAACTTCCTCACTGTTGATTTTCACCACCCCTTGAAATGGTTTTAATATTTTTGTTGTTTTGTTACATTGCTAGGTAAGTAATTTATGTTCCTTGTCAGCAATCTAACAGACTGTGCCTCATTATTATAAGTCACAGTAAGTTAACTCATCTCCCTTAGATTCAGGTGGATGACTTTCAATTCCCCACTTTATATGCCACCTCTCACAGTTTTGCCCTCCTCCTTAGATGGTCTACATTAGTCAACTCCTGTCCCAACTGGACAACTTATTCTTCCCTGAGCTCATTACACCTGTAATAAAGATATTATTCATCCAAGTCAGAAAATTCTGAAGCCCTGTTACGGATCCTTGGAGAGCACAAGTTGTCATATCCTTTGTATTTAGGAACTTTCTCCCTACCTGCTCTTTCTCTTTTTGCTTCTGACCAATTGCCATCATATGTCACCAGATGACCTTCCGTTCTACATTTTTTTAAATAATCTGATGAGTGAGACATTATTAAATTTATTCAGTCAATCTATATAGCCCCTAGAGACAGATGCCTGCCCACCACAGCAATGACATCTTCAAAAAGTTCATCTACACTTATCAAACATGGTGTTCCCTTCACAAATCCTCACTGACTTGTTCCTGGGTGGCAAATTCCAAGAACTTAAAACAAGTGATGTTAAACGGACAGGACTGGGTTATTCATAGAACAGTTTATGAATCCAGAGAGGTTTGTAAAATTGATTTGTGGTACTGGTGTTTACAGTCTGCAACTAGTGGTTGCCATGGAGGGACCCATCTGAGGTTAAGTACAGAGTGAAGCAAGCTTAAGCATGATTTTTTGTCTTTGTTACGTACATGTTGGCAACCATCTGCAGAACAGAATCAAAAGATATAGAATTAGAACATTAAAGTGGATTTATTGTCTGCCAAACAATCTGATAATAATTGGGGAGTATTCCATTCCCTGATTGTAACGAGTTAATACTTTACAGAACATTGTTAACATGAAACTAACCAGGAAGCTCATCAATCATGTGTTCTGCTTAGTGTTTTGTCTATTATTATTTTTTAACAAGCTTTCAAATCAAGTTAGGATTTTTCTGGTAATGACCTCTTGTTTTCTGCCTGTATCTGTTAAGTTCAGGTATTATCATTCATACATTATACTTTGTACTTGAAATACAACAGAAATAGTAATCTGATAAAGTTGTATCAAATTAAATTATTTTCTAAGGAAACTATAATGTTAAGTCATCTAACACAATAGTGTATTTTGTTAATATATATTTAGTATAAAAGGAAGCTGAAAATTTAGAATTATTTTAATGTCAGTTGATTAATTTTTGACTAAAGCATTTCAGTGAGTCTCCTATAATATATTTGACTGTTATGGTTGTATTGTTGAAATATGTGCCAATTGAGAGATGTGGGAGTTTTGCAATAGTGCTAAATTTGTACAATGAAGAGTACGGTGTTAGGCAGAGATTGATGGTGTGTAAGTAATATGGGTCTGTTGCACTGAAGTTGCATTTTCTAACCTTGACTACCAATGTGTCATCATGAATTCTCACGACACTACTTCCAAATCCTTGGAGCTTCAGTCTCCCGTGATCCCCACTGCTCTTTCAGCATCTGCTGAAGAATGTTCTGGACTCCTCAGATACAACTTGTCCCTCCTACCTTCCACCTTTTGTTAGAAAGTCTTCACTATTTTCTGAGATTAATTTCAATAGATCAATTTTATGTTAGAAGCTGCATTGTTGTATTTAGCAATATGGACTACTTGAACTGGAATATGGCATATTACAACATTGGGCATTCTGTTGGTGCATGCAGCCAAGTAACAAGATGTTTAGCATTGGCTGCATACAGAATTTAATGATCTAGATCAGCTCCTGACCAGCAAACTGCCTGAGCTCGGTGTTACCTCCCTTTGGACCACCTTGATTTTCCCATTCTGGTCCAGAAAACAAAACTTCTTTGAATGGTTATTTTCCATCTGGTTAGTGAGGCCCTAACAGCTCAGAAATAGTCAGAGTACAAATGGCTGGTGCACTCCCAGAAAAGTTTTGCAAACTAGAGAGCCCATGTTCCCAGTAGTTATTTAAGTCAATAGTTTGTGGATGTCTTTGATATTTGCCCCATTCATAAAAGAGGAACTGTTTAAAGTTTGAAACTAAAACTAAAAAGTTACAATATTTTATTTAAAATAATTAAAGCACTAAATACTTGCACTCACATTAAACAAATCGAAAATAACTAAATTAAAGCAAATTTAAAGATCTGCCTACCATTCCGCTGGTATCTGATTTCTTTCATTTACTGAATCCACAATGCAGGCAACAGGATGCACTGGACTAAATGGGCAGATTTCCCACCCTGCAAAATATCAAACCTGGTAGTGCTACCCCATTAGATTGCAGGATTTGTACCATAAGCTTTCTGGGGTCAAAACTAACCTGAAATAGAATGTTGATTGATGTAGACCTATCAGCATTTGACCAGAAGATCTGTATCATTATAATGAATAGGCAACACAACCTTGGCATGTACTGTACTTTCACTGCAATCAGTGGGAATTGTCTAATCTAACTTGGAAGGTCTTTTCAGACACAACTGTCTCAACAGAAACTCCCCCCTGCCTCAGTTTAGTATCTACTGCAAATTTGTGTACTTTTACTGATTTTCTGAATTCAGGGAAGGAACACTGGTTCATCATTTCGCTAGCTTGAAAAGAATCAAAAGAAAATAATTCTTGGTAATTAACACATAATAAACTTCGTAAAATACAGGTGGTGCTCATGAGACCGTCTAATTATACTTCTTTCTCCCATCTCCCAAATCTCCCATCTCCCAAATCACCCATCTCCCAAATCACCCTGTTCCCTTAACTTCATACTTCTTTTCTATTTTTATTTTCAAAGGTTGAATAACACAAGTGTAGTGGCCCCTCTGCAAAGTTTCACTGCTAATATAATGGTTTCTCTGTAGCAGCAATGTTTGGGTTATGACTAGAGATAACAGGGCTTTGAAATGTATGTTATCCATTGGGAGAAAGGTTGTTCTTTGTGAGTCCGGAAGAGAGATTTTCATGGTCTTTTGTCGGCGAGAGAAGAAGGAAGACGTGTGGAGAGAGCTGGGAGACCACCGGATGGAGTGGACTGGGAGCGAGGGTCAGAAGTTCAGCGATGCTCGGAGCAGGTCGATGGTTGATGCATAGCCATAGCAGTGAGCTCCAATGTGCACTTTTGACTTTTTCCTTAAAATGGGCCCTTCTACTTTTTATTTTCTTTATTAGCCCTCTATCCAGATTAAGACTTATAAAGTTCAATTACTTAATCATCACTACCTTACTTTCCATTTTTATATTTTCTATTTATGATTTATAATTTAAATTTTTAATATTTACTATCAATTTGTAATCCAGGGAGCGGGAAGCACAGAATCAAATATCGCTATGATTATACATTCTAGTATCAATTGTTTGGCGATAACAAAGTATAAAGTATAATTGCATATGGTGTAATGTCGGATATTTTGTGGTGTGGATTTGTAATACGGCAACACATCACATAGCATCCACACAAACGAGATTTCTCAGCTTGGCGGTGCCAGAAGTTGTTTTCCCCTAGACGAACACGTGCTCGCTGAACCTGAGGGTTACAATTGTGGGGGCTTGACCGGGCTGACAAATGCAACGGCCCTCAACCCGGAGCCCTGATCCTGATACAGAACATCCCCTAAACCCTCTTGGCTGGCATCTGTGTGCAGTACATATGGCAATCGGGGGTCCACAAAAGCCAGCACCAGTGCTTGGGTCAACAGCTCCTTCAATGACTGAAAGGCCTCTTCACGGTTTACATCCCACCTTGGTCTGAAGAGCTCCAATGGTTTAAAATACTCTCCTCCCTGCTGTCCTTTTTTCCCTTCCCTTTCTTCCCCAAGGGAGGGTAACCGCACAAAAGCTGATTCAAAGGGTGACTCACTTTCATGTAGACTTGCACGAACCTCCAATAGTAACCACAGAACCCGAGGAACGAGCGCAGAGTGCTCACAGTCTGGGGTCTTTGCCAAGTGGTAACTGCCTCTATCTTAGCTAGATGAGTAGCTACTCCATTTTATGAGACTATGTGCCAAACATAGCTAACAGACGTTTGGCAGAACTGGCACTTGTCCAGGGAAAGTTTTAACCCTTCAGCTTTCAGGCGACCTAGCACCTTCAGCAACCTCGCTTCATGTTCTTCCAAGGTGGATCCAAACACTATAAGGTCATCCAAATATACCAACACCTGAAGCAAATTCATATCCCCCACCATCTTCTCCATGACCCACTGGAAGGTTGCAGGAGCTCCTGACATGCCCTGGGGCATCCTTTTGAACTGGAGGAATCCCAGGGGAACATATAAAGGCCATCTTCTCTTTGTCAGCCTCACTCGTGGGGATCTGGTAATATCCACTCCTGAAGTCCAGCACACTGAACCAGTTCACACCACTCAGACAGGCCAGCGCATCTTTGACCCTCAGGACCATATATTGGTCAGGGACAGTACGCCTGCTCAGAGTCCTATAGTCTGCACCCATTTGTACCTTCCCGTTCTTCTTCTGAGCCACTACTATTGGGGACGCACAGGGGCTTTGGGACTGAGTGATGATCCCAACTTCCCTCAACTTACACAAATGCTGCCGCACGTCTTCCACGTCTGCAGGGGCCAGTCGCCGTGACCTCTCTCTAAACGGGGTGTCCTTGGTCACCCGGATAGTGTGATAAGTGCTCTTGGAACAACCCACATCAAACTCGCCAGTGGAAAAGACACCTTCCAACTTCAACATCTTCTCTACCAGCCTCCTTTTCCAACCCAGCGGCACCAGGGAGTCCCCAAAGTTGAATGACTCAGCAGTCAACTTTCCTCCCTTTTCCAATAGTTTCTCCCCAGTGTGCCTCACAGGGGCACTGGACATTACGGTCACTGGGAACAGGTGTGCCAGGGGCAACCCCCGCTTGAAGGTGACCTCGCTTTTTGTAGTGTTCCTGACAGTCACTGCTATCTTGCTCACCTGTACAACCAAGGGCTTCTGCAGCTCGGGCCTCACCAGTACCCCAGCAAGAAATTCCGACTCCCCCTCCCCCTCGAGGTCTTCTGGAGCATCCACTAAGAGGACCTCTCCCTCAGGCACTCCGGGAAATTTGGGGGTCTCCATCACTCTTACTACCTCCCCGGGCCGGACCACCAGTGGCTTCGACTGGGTGAACCACACAGTCCCTCGTTTAAATTCGGTATCAGGCCCAATGCAGCCATGCACTTCACAAAAGCAGCTCGAAACACTGGGTGCATGGACAATGCCTCCAGAAAGCTCTCCCCAGCTTTCTCCTTGTAGGCCCCCATAAGCCTCCTCACAAGAGGGGTGTTGGTTCCCACCAGAATTGAAACATCACCCTTCTCAACGGGGTCTGGACAAGCCAGCACTAATGTATCAAGGACCTCAGACACTCCCACATCGTCCTCCAAGAACTCCAGCTTCACTGACGAATAACCTGTGAATGGCTAATCACCGGCACTGAGACCCCAGACCTCCAGTGCTCTGAATAGGGTTAAGGGTAAATGCTTCAGATACTGGTTGTCAAACAAACGGTACAACAGTGTGACCTGCGACCTGGTGTCGAGTATGGCTTTAGCATAAATACCCTCTATCTGTAGCGACACACTGGAGCACGGACCCACTAAGCCTTCAGGAATTGGGCCTTCCGCTTTTGGGGGATCCTTGATATACTGCTGGGAATGTATTCCCCCAGAGACACCAGGCCATTCCCTCAGTAAGTTTCCCGATGCCTCTCCCTGCTTGGGCACCCGGGAGCTCACTCTCCAAGGGCTTTCCTGCCACTCACATTCCCACCTGAAGTGGCCCTCTTCAGCACAGTTATAGCAGACGATACTGGCCTCCCCTCTTGTCGTGGAACCCTGGCCACTCACAGCCCTCTGCGTAGTCTGTCCCCTTGAGGGGGTCCCCCTCTCTACCCGTCCTATCATATGGGGGGCCCACCCCCGCTGTTAACACCCGGGACATCTCAGTTCTCAGCTCTGCCACAATCTCCTTTACCATTCTTCGAGTTGGGCTAGCCGCAGTCACTTCACCACCCGCACCTCCGATGCACTCTCCTTCTCCCGTACCTCTCTAATCAGCTCAACAAAGGAAGGAAGAGGGCATGTCTTATGGGACTGTTGGAGAGCCAAGCAATCACGTCCTAGGACTCGGCACCCTTGGCTATTTGGTCCATTCTTAACTAATCCACCTCAGCCAACTGAATGACCCCTCTGCTCTGCATGCAATTTAGCTGCCTCTCTACCCGAAACATAAAAGCAGAAAGCTTCTCCCCCTTCCACGACACACATTCTGAATCTACACCATGAGCTCCAGTGGGCTTCCTGTCGAGCTACAAGCGCTGTCCGATGCATCAAGATACTGGACGAGGGTAGCAGAGAATTGGCGAGTCTTCACAGCTCTCACCACATCAACCACCAACCACCTTCAAACTTTCGACTAGTCTCTATCACTTTACATCATCAGAGCAATTCCACTCATCTAACAGCTGAGAAGTCTGCTCTGCCCACGACTCATCCTCCTCTTCCCCCTCGGCGGGCAGTGGGTATGGTCAAGTACTATTCCAGAGAATATTCTTAGCTTCCTGTGGGGACCCTCTGCCTGTGCACTATTCACCAGGGAGGTAAGGGCTGATGCTAGCTCAGAACTCTCACTCTTCACTGAGGGACAGGGACTAATTCAGACGTTTCAAATCCGACCACTCTTTCCCCTCACTCCTCAGAAACGATAGAACACTGTCTTTGAAGTGTCCACCCCCAGCTACATCCATACCAGCACAGATTTAAATACACAACCTACTGGAAAAGGGGAGGTGCAATGAGACCTGGGTGTCATTGTACACCAGTCATTGAAAGTGGGCATGCAAGTATAGCAGGCGGTGAAAAAGGCGAATGGTATGCTGGCATTCATAGCAAGAACATTCGAGTACAGGAGCAGGGAGGTACTACTTCAGTTGTACAAGGCCTTGGTGAGACCACACCTGGAGTATTGTGTGCAGTTTTGGTCCCCTAATCTGAAGAAAGACATTCTTGCCATAGAGGGAGTACAAAGAAGGTTCACCAGATTGATTCCTAGGATGGCAGGACTTTCATATGATGAAAGACTGGATCAACTGGGCTTATACTCTCTGGAATTTAGAAGATTGAGGGTGGATCTGATTGAAACGTATAAAATCCTAAAGGGATTGGACAGGCTAGATGCAGGAAGATTGTTCCCGATGTTGCGGAAGTCCAGAATGAGGGGTCACAGTTTGAGGATAAAGGGGAAGCCTTTTAGAACTGAGATTAGGAAAAACTTCTTCACACAGAGAGTGGTGAATCTGTGGAATTCTCTGCTACAGGAAACAGTTGAGGCCAGTTCATTGGCTATATTTAAGAGGGAGTTAGATATGGCCCTTGTGGCTAAAGGGATCGGGGGTATGGAGAGAAGGCAGGTACAGGGTTCTGAGTTGGATGATCAGCCGTGATCGTACTGAATGGTGGTGCAGGCTCGAAGGGCTGAATGGCCTACTTCTGCACCTATTTTCTATGTTTCTATGTTCAATGCTCAGGGCAATCATGCAGCATCCAACGGAATCAATCCCCCAAATGGAGCTCACCGCTACAGCTATGCATCAACCATTGACCTCCTCCAGGTATCATCGAACTTCAGACCCTTGCTCCCAGTCCACTCCGCCCGGTGGTCTCCACACGTATCTTCCTCCTCCTTCTCTCGCCGACAAAAGGCCACGAAAATCTCTTTTCCAGACGCACAAGAAAGAACAACATTTCTCTCATTGGATAAACATACATTCCAAAGCCCCATTATCTCTAATCATAACCCAAACATTGCTGCTACGGAGAAACCATTGCATTAGCAGTGAAGCACTACAGAGGGGCCATTACAGGTCTGAAGTAAGAGCCTCGTGAGCAGACCTTTTGCTGATGCTCTTCAGAAGTCAATAGTGCACCATAACATAAGGCCATTCCACTGGGAAAGTCTACGGTGACTTTCTCTCAGAAGTCGAGAAGGTTGTTTAGTCTTTATTTCCACTTCTGCTGATATTTCAATTTCTAATCAAGATTACAGGTTTAAATAAATCAGTATACCATGGTGGGCTGAAGGGTCCATACTGTTTTATAATTATTTCTGTTCTATGCTCAACTATCATTAAATTCTGGTAACGTAAGGTATATAAAATTATTGTCCAGATATTTTGCCACTTTCTTGAAAATACATGCCAGATTCGATTGCTTCCTGCCAAGAACTCTACATCTGTGCAGAGGATGCACCTTCTCCCTGTGACTATGTGCATTTCCTCCAAGTGCTCTGTTTTCCTCCCACATCCCAAAGACGTGGAGTTGCTCACGGTGGTGTCTGAAAAAAGGATGCTGTCTAAGTTGCACACCATCTTGGTCAATGTCTCCCATCCACTACATAATGTACTGGGTGGGCACAGGAGTACATTCAGCCAGAGACTCATTCCTCCGAGATGCGGCACAGAGCGTCATAGGAAGTCATTCCTGCCTGTGGTCATCAAACTTTACAACTCCTCCCTTGGAAGGTCAGACACCCTGAGCCGATCGGCTGGTCCTGGACATTTCATAATTTACTGGCATAATTTACATATTACTATTTAACTATTTATTACTATTTTCTATTACTATTCTATTACTATTTATTATTTCTATGACTATTACTATTTATTATTTATGGTGCAACTGTAACGAAAACCAATTTCCCCCGGGATCAATAAAGTATGACTGTGACTATGCTAGGTTAATCAGTTACCGTAGACTGCACCTAGTGTGTAGGTAAGTGGTAGCGGAGTAGGAATCTGGTGGAGAGAGAGTGGGAACATAGGAATCGGGATAAGATCGGCGTAAAAAATGAGTGTATGATGGTTTCTGCAGACTCCGGCAGCCATGCTATCTCTCGCAATGGCTCTATTACATTTACAGTATCTCACAACTCTTAGAGGAAGGGTCCCAGGGTAAGTGTCTTCCCACCAAAGGCTTATCTCCATTTACCTTTCTCAGGTTGTCAAAGATCCCATCTGCATTGATACTAGCCCCAGAACCATCTGATATCAAAGGACACAACATTAATCTCTTCTACAGTAAATACCCACTTTCAACATACTTCCCTGAGGAGCTATCAGATTGGCTGAACATGAGATACTCATTCGAATTCAAATTTTTGTAATATCTCTGTTACAAAGGAAACAAAAATGTGAGGAAATATATCAGTTCTTTATACATCTCTTGTATTTTTGCTACTATTATAAATGAATAAATACTGTGTATGTTATCAGATTTGTTTAAAGAATTCCATTGACTTTCTGTTAAGGGGTAATTGAGAAAAAGACTGCTGAACTTCAGTACATCTGTGATTCTATATTTTGAATAGATCTTGCAATCAGTCATTTCTTTTCATTGTGTGCAAGTACACACACCATATTGACAAAATGTAAGCAAGTAAAAATGGCAGTCCTGTGATTTTAGACATCACTGGCAAAAAAACAGGGTTAGTGTCTAGCTAATCTGGAATGAATGATGAATGAAGCAACCACAGTGAGTGGCGTACTGCTAAGGCCTTTGATGTCTTGTTGTCCGTGTGCCTGGAGCATGGCTGCAGGTTGTATACTGTAGGTTAAAGAGAGCAGTTTGAGTGTGACGATGATTCTTTGTCTGTTTAGCAACACGGGGGTTGTGGGACATTTCCATCTGATCAAACTGTAGTAATGGAGAGAGAAAATCAGAGGCAATATCACAAACGGATGGCTTACCACAAAAATGGGTAGTTTGGTTGCAGACAGTGTGTGTAACATAAAGATGGACACATAAATCCTGAAAGCTGCATTGTGCCTATGTGGAGGATGAGATAGTGTTTCTCAAGATGGTTTTGGGGATTGCTATAATTGTTCACAAGTAAGAATGAAATTTGGGAATTAAACTTGCAGGCAAAAACAAGGACCCTCCTGTGACCCAGTATGCATTTGGTTTCTCCATTGTAGAGGAGACCTTATTGTGAGCATTAGGTGCGGTATTGGGACTGGAAGAAGTGCAAGTAAATTGCCACCACTCCTGGAAAAACTAGTTGAAGATTCGGCCGATAACAGACATGGAGCAAAATAAAACTGCACAATGTGCTCCTTTTGTTGTTCCAATTAACTGAAGAATGATTTACTTATCCCAAAAATTTACTGAGTGAGTGCTCTGTCACAATAATTGTTCTTTCCTGTGATCTGACAGGAAAAAATTATACATCTCATAACTTGCAATTCTAGTGAATAATTGTACCAAATTCCAAATTACCTCCATTACCTTTATATTGTTTTCATCATCCTTGCCCTACTGCTCTCCAATCACATTGGACCTTTCATGCCTTGTTTCTATTGAGGAGGCCAACAAGCAAAATTTTGAAAAATAAATAGCCAATTAATTTTATTTCAGGATCTAAGCATTAATTAAATTGATGAGCTATCTCGTGTTACTTATCACACATATGTGTATATAGATCAACTGCTTGGTGACTAATGTTCAGTTAAAAGTAGGTCCCTGAAATGCTGATACAAGCGCGTTCTTTTTCAGTACTTTTCAGTGGAGTCAGTTTGCATTTGTTGGACTTGAAACTTGTTCTATTAATCATTCATCTCAGCCTGTAGATGCACAGAAAGGCTTATTTAGCTGACACTTAATGGTAAAAGTAAGTCAATGAGTTACCCTCTTTTAGCAGGTAGCTTATGAGTAATATAGTGTCTACATTGAGTAAAGATACAAATTGCAACTTTTTTGGGACATTACACATTAAACACTGTGACTGAATTAATGGGGATTTTCTACTTGTTATGGATCTTCGAATGTGACAATATCAAAACATTCGGAAAAGTTGTGATTAAAAGTTGATGCAAAAATGAGTTTGTTTCACACTCTGCTTTATAAAAGAACATGATTTTCCAACCCTTCACTGCCTGTATGTGAAAGGCAATGCAAAGATGGGCCAAATGTAGGTATATTTGGCATTTCTGCATGAACTTGTGATGCTATTTTGACAACAATGACCTGTATTTATATTGTATGCTTAATGCTTTAGGCATCCCCTGATGTGTTGTAAAGATATCCAAAGGGAGTTGAATTCAAGAGAATAAGGAGATTAAAGTGTCTGCTACTGGAGTTGGGAAGATGTGAGAGGAGGTAAACAGAAAACTAGAGTGAGAAAACTGAATAAACCCAGGCGTTTCAGAAATGGAGGAGCTTTCGGAGCTAAGGAGGTGTAGAAAGATTTCAGAGTTTAAAATGTACAACAGAGAGTAGTAAGCAAGTATTACAATATTACGGTGAGAAAAGTTGCTTGAAGTCTTCTGGTTTCACTCAGAGGAAGGAATAGGATCGTATAGACCAGGGCAGAAGAAAAGTGCATTCCAGGCTGTTAGGAAGCATAATTCACTTTGATCTTTACAATTAAAAATCATGCTAGAAATCTCATTGTGAATAGTGATTATTGCATCTTCATTCGACATTTTGAGCTTTGGTTAGATATTCTTTATTTCTCACAGTTTTAATTTACACATATTCAGTTCCATTAACAACAAGAATCAGTATGTTTATAAACTCATGAAATACCAAAGGGCCACAGAAAATGGGCATACCTTACAACAAAATCATCCATCCTCCTTAGTCTGTGATTTAATGAACCGTGTAAGTTTTGTAACCAGTCCAATATAAAACGAGCTCTGTGCTTGGAAATGTGATTGCCTGTCCCACTTCCCCCTAATAAAATCCAGCCTCTGACAAGCAAAATAAAGTAGTCTAGTTGTCTTGACAGCAGGCGCCACAGGAGTATATAGTTAATGATGTTAAAATTGTATTCGGTGTGCCAAATATTCTTGTATAGAAATTACTGTCTTTTTTTCACTTACAAGACTACAACTAGCAAAGCCAACATTGATTGTGCATCCTTAACTGGCCCTGTCTTTGTGAATGCAATGGTGAGCTGAAAGATGGTGCTGGCGATGTTTAGCAGGCAGCTCACAGAACTATCGTATAGATAAACTTAGGAACTACAATCACTGCAATCTTCAGCCTGTAAGTTTCCTTTAGGAAATGTACTTTTGAACTATCTAAGCAAACTAGCTGAAGGATTCGGTGAACTTAACTCTCGAAAATGCAGGTGCAACAGGGACAGCCATTGCTGTGGGCAGACACTGCGTCAAGGCCCGAGAGTGGAAAATGAACCCATGCTCAATGCCATTACTCTGCACTGATTGAATTGTCAAGATAGATTAAAGCATCCAGGACCAAGAGCAGAAAACAAACCATCTTCCCAGTATTTGACAAATCTCCCTCCTTCTTCACCACTATCATCAAGTAGGAGGTGCAGGTGTCTTGGGTCCAACGTTGGCCAGGTTCAAGAGCAGTCATTGGTAAAAGGGAAGGCAATATTTTTCAAAGCCAGAACGGTGTGTGACGAGGATGTAACAATCTGATAAGCCACTGTCTTTTCAGTGGTTTCAATCTCCTGTTTGGAAAACGTTGTTGAAGAAGTCCTGGCAAGTTGCTGGTACTATGGAATAACAAAAGGAGAAAGTGAACCTTGAAGCTTGTTGCTGGAATGCATATTTGGGGATTAGACTATTGGGGAAAGTCAATGAGCCAAGCAGTATTTGTGGGGGGGGGGTGATGGGAATTTCTACAGGGGCACAATTGAGAGCATCCTGACTGGCTACATCACTGCCTGGTATGGGAACTGTACCTCTCTTAATCACAGGATTCTGCAGAGAGTGGTGCGGACAGCCCAGCGCATCTGTAGTTGTGAACTTCCCATGATTCAGGACATTTACAAAGACAGGTGTGTTTAAAAAAAAAAGGCCCAAAGTATCTTTGGGGATCCAGGTCAGGCCAACCATAATCTATTCCAGCTGCTACCATCCGGGAAACAGTACCGCAGCATAAAAGCCAAGACCAACAGGCTCCGGGACAGCTTCTTCCACGAGGCCGTCAGACTGATTAACTTACTCTGATTTGAGTGTATTTCTATGTTACATTGACTGTTCTATTTATTATAAATTATTATAAACTACTATGATTACACATTTAGATGGAGACGGAACGTAAAGATTTTTACTCATGTACGTGAAGGATGTAAGAAATAAAGTCAATTCAATTCAATTGTCCACATTTCAGGGCAAGACTCTGGACCAGCACTAATTGACAGGACTATACTTCTTCCTCCTTGAAGGGGCTGCAGTTATGCAAACATGACAAATATCCTTCCTTTCCCCCACTTATGCCTTGTAGATGGTGAAGGCCCCAGGGAGTTGGAAAGTGAATGATTCACCACAGCATACTTATCCTCTGATCTGCTCTGAAGACACAGGATCTACTGGATGTGACAGTTTAATTGTTTCTGGTTAACTGCTCTGCCTGATACGTTAATGATGGAGATAGTAACATATCTGATTATTGAAAGAAGATGGTTAGACTCTCTCTTGTTGAAAATCATTATCTTTAGACATTTGTGTGAATTGAATATTACTTGGCTTTTGATTAGATGAAGTACAAATGCAATCCAGAGCTGTGACATACATATGTGATTTGATTTATTATCTATGACTGTGAGTTGAATTTAATAAGGTGAAATGATCATCAAATTCACTGTAATGAAAGAGACGTCATTAATGAAGGAGCTGAAGATGGGTGACCTAGGTCTCTTTCTTGAGGAATTATTGTCCGATGTCTGGGAGCTGTGATTATTAAACACTGTCTTCTTCCTTTGAGCTTTTTGGATACTGGATGGATTTTCATTGTCTTCAGATTGCCACAAGATTTTTAGATGTTTAAATTACTGTTTTACATTGTCAAATTGTCTTTGATTACAATGCTGAAAAAAAAAGAACAGATTATCCAAGCAGTATCTTGCCAAAGGAGATGAGTCTTGGTTTTTTTTTGGACTTTAGATGTTTGAATAACTTTGCATCTTGCAAATGTTGTAGCTAATCTGTAATAATTTGGCTAACAGCAGGGCCAATTCTGGAAAATGTATATATTTAGCTTGGGCTGTAATCTTTGATACATGCAAAGCACTCATCTGTATCACAATATCTCTGGAGTGGTTGCAAACTAGTTTTGGTAATGATGTGGATCTTAGCAGAAGGCCTAGGTGGATCATCCACTCAGACTCTTTGTCTGTCATTGCCCACATACAGTTCAGCTTTTCCTTTTGCTCCACGCTGGTTTTTCAGAAAACCTCTCCCTTCCATACGAAGGTCTATTCATTTTCTTTTTAAAACTGCACAAGTAAGACTCCTATTTCTTTTCATTTCTAAGTTACTAATAACTGTAATGTGAAAGATGATTCAAATGCAGAATATTTTTGAGTACACAGCAAGGCAATTGGAACTTGAAAGAATAAACGATTAATAATTTTAGGCTCAGTATGTGAACATTACGATTTTCAGATTCATTGCAAAATAGCTTATTTTAACATGCATCTCTTTTCCTTATTCTTTTTTTTAACATTTTAGACCTTGCAATGTAGTTTTGGAGAGCTAAATTGAGGCAGTCCATCAAGCAATAATCTTCCAAAAGCATTGTAGAACAACATGCAGTTATTTTGACTACTGCTGCTACTCCCAGTTCCTGTATAGAGCTCTTGGCTAAAATGACATAGGAGCCAGATTGCTCCCATCTAATATTTCTAAATTTGAATCCATATTCATACCATATAAAATGTCTTTGAGGGAGTGATTGTGAAATTAGCAAGAAGAAAATTGTACTGTGCCTGTTTTGAACAGAAATGAACATCCCATAGCAGCTCATGACTTTGAAAGAAAGGGGGCTTCATTTAAATTTATACAGTTTGTCTAAATTCAGTGATAATGGATTGGAGTCCTGTCTCAAACCTTGCACAACATTTTTATTCCCAGATTTAAAAAGGAAATATTGATTTTGGCAAGAAGATTGACTCCAAAATGTATAATTTATTTTTTATTAATTGCAAAATGTTGCAAATTTGCAGTGGCAGAAAAATCTGTTGCTCTGGGTGGAATGTTAGCAGCTGTAGCTTTAAAATTAAACTACAATTTTCAATCCTGACGATCCTGACTAGATGAGAATGGAATGGTGGAACTCTCAGGTGGTGAGGTGAGCCTCTGCCTCAATATTTCTAAGTGGATCTTCCCTTTCCATAGTAACCCAGTGTGGACAGAGTTCTGGTGATTTCCTGCCTGCTCCATTAAGAGATAATCTCCAAATTACCAAGAAGTAACTAGAGGTGAACCAAAGGATTGACTACCCATTCAATTTCTCATCATTGGAGGCTTTAAAATGGATATTGGTTTACTACAAACAGATTGGCCAAGAACTATAAATCCATACTGAGGGTGCTAATTATAAATTATCAATGAGGGCTGTTTTTCTATTGTATATACTTCTCACTGCAAGAGGGTGCATGAATAAATTTTGCTATGGCAACTGTAGTTTGAAATTATTGGAGGTTTTCAGGAAACAATAAAAGTGAAATTGGCTTCCTTGGGTTGTGAGGAAGAGACAAGAAAAAAATTGACAGCCTGTTTCATACCCAAAAAAAACAGAAAATGCTTGAAGCACTTAGCAAGACAGCCTACACTTGTCAGCATTTGACAGTAAAGTCTTTCTATTGATGCTGCCTGACTCACACAGTTTCAGAACTTCTAGTTTTTATTTCAGATTTCCAGCATCTGCAGTTCTTGATTTTCATTTACCTCTTTCTGCCCCGCCTATTGTTCTTTTCAATGGTCCGATCTCAACACAAACATCAATTTCTCTATTTGTTCAAAAACTTAACTTCTATCCTGATGGCTTACAGCTTGTAAGATGCCTAATGTGCTTTACATTGCACAAAAATGCTCTTTGAATTCCGGTCACTGCTTGTAAACAGCAAGGTCCCACAAGATAGTACAACAGTAATGATAAGACAATTTGCTTTAGTAATGTTGACTGAGCAATGGGCCAAAGCAACAGATACAACTTCCATAGTTGTCACAGACTGTATATTGGAGGTGGAGGATGCAGGTGCCATCAACAGAGATTTCTCTGTCATTACTTGTACCAAACTCTGATCTTGAAACTGTGTTTCATAAGCTTAGTTTATTAACTCACATCAGTGACTGAGGATGGTTTTCTACACCAAGAATTTTTACATCTGCCTGCAAAACAAAAAACAGCCGAGTTTAATATATTAACTGAAAGACAGCACTTGGAGTCATAGAATAATGAATAGAGCCCAGCCAAAGTGCCAATTTAAGCTAATCCCATTTGCACACACTTGGCCCATATCCCTCAAAATGTTTCCTATTAATTTACCTGACCAATTGTTCCGCACTCCAAGGAATAAATTTCTAGCTTGCTCAACATCTCCATATAACTTAGGTCCTCAAGTCTTGGCAACATTCTCATAAATCCCCTTTGCACTCTTTCTTTCCTATAGCAGAGAGACTAAAGCTGAGCGCAACACCCAAAATTCAGATTAAATTTATTAACAAAGTACATATAGGTTACCATTCATTTTCTTGCAGGCATTTACACAAAAATAAAGAAATGCAATGGAATTTATAAAATACTATGCATAACAAAATCTGAAAACCAAAGTGCAATAGAAGAGAAACTATATAAATATAAGTTATAAAGAGCCCTTGAGGGTGAGTCTGTAGGTCATTGGATCAGTTCACTGTTGCGATGAGGGAAGTTTTCCATGCTGATTCAAGAGCCTGATGGATGTAGGGTAATAACTGTTCCTGAATCTAAAGGAGTGGGATTTAAGGCTTCTGTACCTCCTTACCTAATGATAGTAGTGAGAAGAGAGTATGGCTTGAATGCAGAGGTCTCTGATGATGTATGTTGCTTTCTTGTGGCAGTGCTCCCTGTAAATATACTCAGTGGCGGGGAGGGCTTTGCCTGTGATGGACTGGGCTGTATCCACCAAATTCTGCTGTCTTTTCTGTTCCCGGGTATTGGTGTTTCCATACTAGGCCATGATGCAAACATTTAGGATTGCCTAATGCGGACTGGTTCATGGACCTATGGGTTCTTCCAATTGTGGTTGATAATTTGCTAATGTTGAATGAGAGGCTCTTGTTGTGGTACCACTCAACCTGATTTTCAATCTCCTTCCTATATGCTGCTTTTTCACCACATTTGATTCGGCCAACGACAGTGGCATTGTTGACAGACTTAAATATGGCATTTGAGCTCCCCTTAACATCACATTCATAGGTATAAAGTTAGTAAAACATGAGACTAAACACATAACCTGGTGGTGCATCTGTGCTAATGGTGACTACGGAGGAGATTTGTGCCAATCCATGCCAACCTGAGTCTGCCACTGAAGAAATTGAGGATCCATTTGCACAGGGAAGCATCAAGGCCCAGGTCTATGAGCAGAGTGATGAGTTTCGAGGGATGATAATGTTGAATGCTGAACTGTATTCATTGAAGAGCATCGTGATGCATGCATCCACACATACAGGTGTTCGAGAGCTGAGTGAAATGGCATCTGCTCTGGACCTGTTGTGATGGCAGGCAAATTGGAGTTGATCCAGGTGACTCCTTCAGCAGAAGTTGATGTGCTTCATGACAAACCTCTCAAAGCACTGCATCATAGTGGATGTAAGTGCTACTTGACAATAGTCATTGAGGTAGTTTACCATATTCTTCTTGGGCATTGGTATAATTGAAGCAGTTGGGTACCTCAAACTGCCTAAACAAGAGGTTAAGGATATCAGTAAACACTCCGGCCAGCTGAATAGCACATATCTTCAGCTGATTAACATCTGGTCAGCTACACCTCTCTATTGTAGAGAGTTAACCTTTGTGCGTGTCGAATGACTTCACCAGCACTGAGACCTTGAACGTACATGACTGGGACCATGAGAATGCAATGTGACAACGGGAATGAAACTGTGACAAGATGGAAGTCAAGTGAACACAGGGATGGGACCCATGAAGTGTGGTGACAAGTGACAATTGGTTGTTGTTCAGTGGTCTGAGCTCAAATTAACATATTGCTCCATTTACTGCAATGTTTCATATCAGTGGAATGGGTATAAAAGTAGAGTAGTCTTCAATGCCTCACTGATGGGCTGGTCAGGAATGAAGTCGTGGATTGAGTGAGAGGTGTGCTGCCCTGTGATAAGTGTTTTAATGCTTGCTGTTCTGTACTAATATACAAACTTTGTACTTCTATGTAGCTAATTGGACTCCCTGTCTTTCTGCCTTACTAAGATGTCTCCATGATCCGTGTAGTGTAATGTTATAGCAATCTGGGCCCAATGCTTTCCATGGGTTTACCCTGCTGAAGGGTATTCTCATGTCAGCCTCAGACATGAGAGGTGAAATCACAGAGTCATTAGGGATTGTAGAAATTTGTGATGGTGTGTCTTTGTTTTGTTGGTCAAAGTGAACATAAAGGCCATTGAGCTTATTTGGGAGTGAAACCTTGTTGTCACTGATGGTGATTGGTTTTGCTTTGTAGCAGGTGATGTCTTTCAAGTCCTACCCCTGCTGAGCATCTTTACTTGAATCAAGTTTAGACCAGAATTGCCACTTTGCAAGTGCAATGGCTTTCTAGGAGTCATACATGGACTTCCTGTACTTTCCTGTATTGGCGGTCCCGAACATTGTCAATCCAGGCCTCAGCAGATTTTGAATCTCTTGGCTTCTGGTTGGAGAAGATTCTGAATGAATTTGTGGGGAAATATTTGTCTACAAGTGCCTTTATTTTTTTTAAGTCTGGGCCAATTATAGTGTATTCAGTCTCGTCCTCTCCAACATTTTGTAAAATTGCAATGTAACATCCCAACTTTTATACTCAATGTCTTATCTGATAAATGCCAGCATGTCAAAAGCCTTCTTCACTACCCTTTCCACCTCTGATGTCATTTTCCTGGAACTATGTATGTGTCCGCTGAGGTCCCTACTTTCTTCAACGCTGTCCAGGCCCCTACATTTCACTATGAAAGTCCTACCCTGGTGTGACTACAAAAATGCAAAACTTAACACTTATCTGGATTGAATGTCACTTTTAAGCCTCTTCAACTCTGCATTGAAGTATCAGCATAAATTATGCACTCACATCTCTGGCATGGAACGACCAACACTGCTGACAGAAAGACCACACTGCTGCCATTGATGCTGACAGCTTTGGCACTGCATCAGCCAGTGTCCTCACTGACCAACTAAATTATTGCAGAGCTTGTTAAATGGCAACAATCTGTACATCAGTGTTTCTCTTAAATTAACTGCCTGAGTCAGTGGTGGAGGCAGATACGTTAGTGAAGTTTAAGAGACTACTAGACAGGTATATGGAGGAATTTAAGGTGGGGGGGTTATATAGGGTTTAAGGGTCAGCAAAACATTGCGGGCCGAAGGGCCTGTACTGTGCTGTACTATTCTATGTTCTATGTTAACTGCCTCCTTTCTCTCTCTCTCTATTTTATTTATATGTATATATATAATGTGTGTGTGTGTGTGTGTGTGTGTGTGTGTGTGTGTGTGTGTGCGCGCGCGCGCATGCGCACACGTTTTACAAAAGACGTTCTTCTATTCCTGTTGCTAACATATCCAAAACCTCTTGGAATAAAGGCTGTGATACGATTTGCTTTCTAAACTGCCTGCTGCCCCTGAATGTTTGCTTTCAGTGACTCTGTACAAGAATATCCAGATCCAGTTTTGCATCAATATTTCAAAACCATCACTGTTTAAACAATAATAATAACAATAAAACAGGAAATACTGGAAAGAAACCACTCAGCCTGAAGCATTAACCTTGCTTCACTTTCCACAGATTCTGCCTGTCAAGCTGAACGCTTCTACTTTTGTACCAGATTTCCAAACCTGCAGCTCGTTTTTATTACCATTTCAATAAATATTCTATCTTAATGCTTTTCCTACTAAAATGGATAACTTCACATATATACACAGTATCAATCACATATTTGCCCACTCACATAGCTTACCTAATTCACCTGGCATCTTCTTTGCCTCACAACTCACAATTGCACTCAGTTTCTTAGCCTCTTTGTATTTATCTCCATGAAACCATGATGCAGGAGAAGAAGATGGCGGCGCGACGCAGCACGCGCAGCTCTGAGGTGAAATGATATCATATTTGTTAAAAAGGGGCCGTCCACAATTCTGATTTGATGGAGACAGCCGTGACAGCACCGAGGAGCATCTGGAGTAACTTCTGAAATGCCCGGTTCGCTGCCACTGCTACTGTGCGATCGAGAATCTCCGGAGGGAAGGCCCCAAAATCCTCGGCTTTGCCTGCTGCTGGCAGCCGGCACTGGGGTCGAAGCGTTCGGCAGAGATCGTGCTCGGTGCTCGGTGTCGGAGGGCTGGTCAGAGCTCAAAGTTTTCAGACGACTCAGAGTTGGACTGTGGTCGGGTATGGCAGGGAGGGTTTTCTTCCTTCTCCTGTCTGCATGAGATGTGGGACTTTTGAGAGACTTTGAACTTTTTACCGTGCTCATGGTCTGTTCTTCTATCAAATTACAGTATTGCTTTGCACTGTTGTAACTATATGTTATAAGTATGTGTTTTTGTCTGTTTTTCAGTCTTGGTCTGTCCTGTGTTTCTGTGATATCACACCGGAGGAATATTGTATCATTTTTTAATGCATGCATTACTAAATGACAATAAAAGAGGACTGCGTGTCCTCATAATCTAATCTAATCTAAAACCATCTCTTTGACCAAACTAGATGGTGCTCATCCTATTGTGATCTTTGGCTCAGAATTCTCTCTCCCTTCTCACCTTGTGAAGTGTTCAGGAGCTTTTCTCTATGGATCAACTTAAATGTGTGTCCTTCTGTTGCTATAGAAACAAAACGCAAGTGTAACAGTTAATTGATGTGCAATGTATAGGTACTTTGGTTTGTTGAGTTCATTGGTTGTGCTATAGCCGAACTCAAAAATGGTTATAGTATCATTTCTATACGAGTTCCTTATTCTGGTAAGTAAGGTATCTGAGAATTAAAAGGATTTTGACATATCTAACCAGAATCAATTGCATTCAGCACCCACTTTTTTAGGTACGGCAGGTACCTAATAAAGTGGCCACTGAGAGTATATTCATGGTCTTTCTGCTGCCGTAGCCGATTCACTTCAAGGATGTGTGCTTAACCCGCTGCTCTACTCTCGCTACACTCATGCTAGGCACAGCTCAAACACCATCCATGAATTTGCTGCTGACACAACTATTGTTGGCATACAGGAGTGTGATAAATCAACTGGTTGAGTAGTGTCAAAACAACAAGCTTGAATCAATGTCAGTGAGACGAAGAAATTGATTGTGGACTTCAGGAAGCGGATCACACACGAGTCCTCATCAAGGGATCAGGAGTGGAAAGGGTGAGCAGTTTCAAGTTGATAGAAGAACTCAGGCTCAAAGTTGATGACCTGAATCTGAGTTTCAAGCACTGCAATGCATCAGGGAGTGGGAGAGTTCCTGAATGCTGTGTTTCAGGAGGCAGTCATGCCCATCAGATTAGCTACTTCAAATTCAGTATAAGGCCAGGAACAAAGGAGTATGACTGTGAGTGAGTGAGCCAGGAGAGTGCCAGCAGAACCCAATAGATCAGAGACTGGTGCTCCTTGTTGGCTGAGAGTGGGGGCTCGAGGGGAAATCTTATTTGAAATTCTTTGAGGAAGTAACGGGCAGAATAGACAAAAGAGAGTGGACATTGTTGACTTGGATTTTCAGAAAGTCTTTGACAAGATGCTGCACATGATGCTGCTTAAGATAAAAGCTCATGGTATTACAAGAATTCAGTCATATTATGATCACTGCCTCCTAATGGATCCTTTACCTTAAGCTCCCTAATAAAACCTGATTTATAACATAACACCCAATCTCAGAAAGCCTTTTCACAAGTAGGCTTAAGCACAAGCTGCTCTAAAAAGCCATCTCATAGACATTCAACAAATTCCCTCTCTTGTGACTTGACACCAGCCTGATTTTCCCAATCCTCTTGCATTCTGAAGCCTCCCATTATAATTGTGATGTTACTGTTATTATATGCCCTTTCCAGTCAGCCAATCGTCTATCCATGCTGAAATCTTTCTTGTGGAGCAAAAGCTGGCAGCTGACATGTTCGGTGGGGTGGTGGAGTGGGTGCTGGTGACAGGCAGCTGAGGAAGGGGGATGCGTGGGAATGGAGACCTCCCAACTTCTGATGCTGTTCTATCTCTCCCCCCTTTCAATTATCAGCCTATCACCCCCCCTCCCCTACTTGGATCTTCTTATCACCTACTAGCTCTTGGTCCACCCCTTACCTCCACCTTCTTCCACTAGCTATCTCCCCTCTATCTGCAAATCTAGAAGAAGGGTCTTGACCTGAAGTGGTGACATCCATTTCTCTCCATCGACGCTGCCTGACTAGTGATTTCTGTGTTGCTCTGGATCATAACATTTGCAGTCTCTTGTGGCTCCAAGAGGTTTACTATCTATTTACTTACTAGATTAGTTGATTAGTTTAGTGGATGATTACATACATTTCAGAATTTTTTTCCCAGAAATCTCTACCATAGTGGATACTTATTGAACTGTCACTCTACAGTATTCTGATGTGTAAAATACTATTTTTGTTACTGAGCTGTGTGTTATCTCAGCAATTTTATTTCCCTAAGTTTCAATGGCTCATAACTACTGCCTCATGATCATGAAATATGAGCATGAACAAACTCCCTGGAGGCTGGGAACCTCCTGACTTCTGCAGTGTTACCAAGAGAAATGGAGCTTTTACACATCACAACTGTTTGTGTTTTGTATGACTCACACAAAGATCAATTGAACTTAATTACGTTTACTCGGAGATGGTGGGAGGGGAGGAACACGGGTCAGCAAGAAGTTGGCATTTCACTGCTCAGTTTTCCAGATGTCCCAGCATTTTTCCTGTGAGCTTTGACGTCCATGAAGTGCCCATAACCTGACTGTGAACAGGCACATGAGAGCATCCTTGCTTTTAAAATAGAGCCTTGATTCTATTAAATACATCAAGGACAGTTGCTTTTGACTTTGGTGAGATATTTTCTTCCAGGCTATCAACATCTTCTTTTGGACTAACTTTTCTGTAATCATCCTGAAGCCCCCTCTGTCATTGGTTGTACATTCAATGTTTATCTGCATGGCTGGAAATTTTCGAGTCCACCAAGGAGAAATATTTCCTTAAGTAATCAGTATCTGACAGCACTAATCTCGACTGAGCCTAGAAACCTGTTAGCAAAGGCTAGAGGCTGCTCTACATGCAGTTCCATAAGAGAATTACTTTATCTTTCATTCATAGACTAAAGGAAAAGACAGGAGAATAAATTCCTTACTAAATTGAGATTGTTAATAGACACTAATGATTAAGATAGACTGATAAGCTCCAGACCATCAGAAGCTTAGTCGTCTGCTTCATAAAACAAAGGAAGGGATTTTTTTTCCCAAACATCCTCATGTTGCCTTGTTTGAAACTAATGATACACCATAAAAGGCAAAGTAAGATAGTGTTCTCGATTTTGGAAATTCCTAATTTTGTTATTTTTGGAGATGGCAACAACTTAACTTGATATGCTTGATTGTATTATGGAATAATAGTGTTTAAAGACCTTAAAAATATTGACCCATCCTGATAGAAGGAGAAATATGTTTTGCATCAAAGGTAAGTTTTCAACTGTCTAGAAAATGTCAGACATCCATAAAAAGCAGTTGTAAGCCACTTATAGCACAAAAAAATAAAGCCAGAGTAGTTTGAGCTTCACAATGCACATGGTAAAGAAGTTGGGTGGAACATCAAGAAATTTGCAATTGGTCATGACTTTTCAGAACCAAATATTATCAAGGATTCCTGGAACATTTTTTGCCTAAGTGCCACGCTAAAGAAATAAATTGTTCAGAAGGATGTGTATAAGTCTGCCAACATTGTAATTTTAATCAAAATTGTAATTTTAATTTTAATCAAAATTGACATTCAAGTTCATCTAGCGTTAAGGTGTAACTGACTGTAAGTATCACATGCATTAATAAACAGAATCCTCTTTTCCTCTGCAGAATCCCTGGTCTATCAGTCCCATACTTTGCTCAGCAACTGTGCACCAAAATTAAATCTAACTTAAAGCTAAGAGCTAGCAATCTGAAGTCATCTAGCCGATGGCTTTAAGATTCTGACTTTAAATCTATCATCGTACGTTAAAATGCTCAGTTGCCCTGACATAGTTTCAAAACACCATTATGGGTGGGGGCATTCTGGAGTTCAGAGTTCGATTCCGGTGCCTGTCTGTAAGGAGTCTCTGGAGAGCATGAGTTTTCTCCGGTCCTCCCATTTCCTCCCCACAGTCCAAAAATGTACCAGGCCATTGTAAATTGTCCCTTGATTAGAATAAGGTTAATCCAGTTTGTCAGGGGCTTTTGGGATGGCGTAACTTAAAGGGCCTATAGGGGCTATTCTGCACTGTATCACTAAATAAATAAATACCGTCGTCCCTTGGTATCCGCTGGGAATTGGTTCCAGGACCCCCCGCGGATACCAAAATCCACAGATGCTCAAGTCCCTTATATAAAATGGTGTAGTATTTGCATATAACTTATGCACATCATCCCATATACTTTAAATATAGGGAGGGAGGAGAAGATGGTGGTGCGACGCAGCGCGCGCGGCCATTCCGAATGATATCGTATGTGTTAACTAGGGGCCATGCACAATCCTGATTTGATGGAGACAGCCGTGAGAAGCATGGAGGAACACCTGGAGAAACTTCTGAAATGCCCGCTTTGCTGCCACTGCTAGCATGCGATCCAGAATCTCTGGAGGGGAAGGCCTCAGATCTTGGCTTTGCCTGTTGCCGGGGCCAGGGTCGGGGTCAAAGCGCTCGGTGGAGATGGTGCTCGGTGTTGGAGAGCTGGTCGGGGGTTTGGCGTTTTCGGACAGACCCAGAGTCGGACTGTGGTCGGATGCTTCCAGGATGCTGCATTGGCAAGTTTGCGACGCTGGAGGTTCACCGTCTGCGTGAGGTGATGGGACTTTCAAGAGACTTTGAGACTTTGCCGTGCCATGGTCTGTTCTTATCAAATTACAGTACTGCTTTGCACTGTTGTAACTATATGTTATAATTATGTGGTTTTTGTCAGTTTTTCAGTCGGTTTATCATGTGTTTCTGTGATATCATTCTGGAAAAACATTGTATCATTTCTTAATGCTTGCTTTACTAAATGACAAAAAAAGAGAATTACATGTCCTCATAATCTAATCTAATCTAATAATCTCTAGATTACTTATAATACCTAATACAATGTAAATGCTATGTAAATAGTTTTTATACTGTATTGTTTAGGGAATAATGACAAGAAAAAAAGTCTGTACATGTTCAGTACAGACACAACCATCGTAGCTCCTCTGGGAACGCTGAAGCTGCCTCGGATCAGCCGATGCCGATTCTCCCGTGATCTTTAAGTCCTTGAAGCTGTAGTGCTTTACATAGCTAGCCATTCACCCCTTACTAGCCTTAAACTCCTTCCTCTCGCTCACAACACAAATAGTGAACGAACGAGATGCAAGGCGAAATATGCTCAAACAACGAGTGTTGGCGAGAGACTGAGGATCTGTGAAATGGCGGAAGGCTACAGCAGGGTATGCCCACACATCACTTCATTCACATGGATTCAGCATAGTGCTCGGTGCGCGGCAAATTCAAGTTTTGCTTTTTGGAACTTCTTTTTAATATATTTTCAATCCGTGGTTGGTTGAATCCGCGGATGCGGAACCCGCAGATACAGAGAGCCGACTGTATATACATAGCTCCAAGTCGGGATTTGATAAGGGGAAGCCCCATTCTAGAATTTTCAAGACCGCTCTCTTAGATAGGACAAGGCCAGATGACTTTCCAAGCTAAACTTGCTGAAACATGTCTGCATGCAGTTAACAGCCCCTGTACACTCATTGTGTTCTCCTTGAGCAATGATACACTGTGGAAGTAGGAGATATACACTGTATACACATATTAATCATATGTTATCCTCTTAAACATTTCTTGAACCTTCACAAATATCTCCACTCATTGACTTCAGCTGTGGTTCACTTGGCTTTCTTCACACTTCTCGTGAGTCAGAAAGAGATTGTGAAGCTTTATCAATTTCATGCCTCTCTTCGGGGAGGAACTCTATTAGCATCATTCCTTTTCTCATTTACCCACACTCCTGTAACTTATCCTCTCTCAGACCTGCCCTCCAACTGCCTACCGATTTTGTTTTCATTCGCCTACTAATATGTATTCTACAGTAGACAATTCACCCACCTTTGAGATCCAGGAGGAAGCAGGAATCACCTGCATCACGAGAGCACCCAAGGTCAGGACAGAACCCAGGTTCCTGAAGCTGAGTGGAATTGCAATGCATTTTAGCTCCCGCTACTCGCTGGATCTAGCTGAGGCAAAGTGCTTACCAACTGTTACAAGTTGCTGTTAGTGTATTAAGCTGAATGTGAATGAGGCCCCACTGCAGTCATGGACAAGACTACTCTTCCTGCTTCCTCCAGCCCCTTTTGTAGTTGCCACTGATATTCGGACCTACTTTGCTGACTGTTAGTATCCCCATTCTATAATTCCTTACTTCTGCAGTGGGACAGCATTTCATTCCCCCAGTAGATTAATGTTTTCTTGTGTATTTTCTCACCATATCTTTGCTGCTCTGGTGAAAGGTCATACACCTGAAATTTTAACTGTGCTTTTCTTTCCATAGATGTTGCCTGCACTGCTAAATGCTTTTAGTATTTTCTGTTTTTTTTTACATTCGGGTTTCAGGAAGGATATGAAGATTTTGGAAAGGTTACCGAAGAGATATGAGCTATTAGGAGAGGTTAGACAAAATTGGATTGTTTGGTCCAGGTGATGGAGGCCGAGAAGAGACCTGATAGGAGTTTATAAGATAATGAGTAGTATAAAAAGACTACACAATCAGAATCATTGTCCCCCAAGGAGAAATGTCAAGGGTAGTTAAGAAAGCTTATGGGGTGTTAGCTTTCATAAGTTGAGGGATAGAGTTTAAGAGTCGCGATGTAATGATGCAAATCTATAAAACTCTGGTTAGGCCATACTTGGAGTATTGTGTCCAGTTCTGGTCGCCTCACAATAGGAAGGATGTGGAAGCATTGGAAAGGGTACAGAGGAGATTTACCAGGATGCTGTCTGGTTTAGAGAGTATGCATTATGATCAGAGATTAAGGGAGCTAGGGCTTTACTCTTTGGAGAGAAGGAGGATGAGAGGAGACATGATAGAGGTGTACAAGATAATAAGAGGAATAGATAGAGTGGATAGCCAGCACCTCTTCCCCAAGGCACCACTGCTCAATACAAGAGGACATGGCTTTAAGGTAAGGGGTGGGAAGTTCAAGGGGGATACGAAAGGATGGTTTTTTACTCAGAGAGTGGCTGGTGCGTGGAATGCACTGCCTGAGTCAATGGTGGAGGCAGATACACTAGTGAAGTTTAAGAGACTACTAGACAGGTATATGGAGGAATTTAAGGTGGGGGTTTATATGGGAGGCAGGTTCTGAGGGTCGGCACAACATTGTGGGCCGAAGGGCCTGTACTGTGCTGTACTATTCTATGTTCTATGTTCTATATTAATGGATATACTTTTAAGTTGAAAGGGGGAAAGTTTATAGAAGTTATGTGGGGCAGATTTTTTTTTTAACACCAAGTGCCTGGGATGGGCAGCCAGGGGTAGTGATGGAAGCAGATACCATAGTGGTGTTTTAAATGCTGTTACATAGACACATAATGTAAGGATGTAGATCATATACAATTAGAACATATTTAGTTTAACTTGGCAAAGGCAATATAGGTGAAAGTGTCTGATCCTGTGCTATACTGTTCCATGTTCTACGTTTACAGCATCTGCAAGTTTCATTAGCAATTATTGCTTTTTTTCCTCCTGCATCAGATTGTGGCCAATCCTCTAATCCTCTGGTGAATCATTGCTGACAGTTTTTCTGCCCAACATGCCTTCTTACACCCTTGTATTATGATGCGTGTAGCAGCACCAGTGCAAATCCTCCATTCATTAGAGGCACATTGTTTTGGATAGTAACTTCTCCAAGACATATTTTCATCCCTGTACTACTGATAGACGGTCAGACATTTCTACACCAGCAGCGTGTAAGCTGGTGGCCCAACGGGACTTTAAGATTAGCTTTATTTGTCACGTACATTGAGACATACAGTGAAATGCAGCAGTTGCGTCCAATCAGATCATCAAGTGCCATCACATTTCAGGCACCAACACAGCACGCCCACAGCTCACTAACCGTAACTGTACATCGGCAGGAATGTGGCGGGAATTCAGGGCACCCAGCGGAAATCCACACAGTCAAGGGGAGAATGTACAAACTCCTTATAGACTGTGGAGGGAATCAAACCTGGATCTTACAGTCGGTAATAACCGCTAACTGCTATGCCACCGCGCCAGGAGAGAAAAAGAATTTAAAGAGCCAAGGAAAGATACACAGGGGGAGAAACAGAGAAACATTCGTGGAACAGAGAACGTAAGCAAAAAGCAACACAGTGTGGGCAACACTGCCATCAGATAAACAGGAAGGTTCATCGTGGTCATCGTCACAGTCCATGTCAGAGTGAAGCATAGTTGGAGAATTATTAGTCAACAGCTGCCAACAGCTTCCAAGTTCTGCGCAGAAATCCCAGACTTGCTGGCACTCGTGCAAGGAAATGCTGGCAGCTTGCTGCAAAGTTAATTCAGAGAAAGACCGGGGTAGGAAGAACATAGGGTATGTTCAGTAATAGGCTGGAGATCAAGGTTGTTTGGGTAACATAATTACTTTTGGTTCCATCTAGTTAATAGATTAACTGGGGAAGTTAGAGAAAGAAAGGAAGAAAAGATTATGCTGGTACTATGAGATGCAGAACATAGCCTTGCAGTAAATACACAAACAATTAGTTCCTATTAATGAAAACAGCAAAACTAAGGTATCATTGCAAATGGATGACCAAACGTTAGAAAAATAGAGGGCTATGGGTAACCCTAGGTAATTTCTAAGGTAAGGACATGTTTGGCACAGCTTCGTGGGCTGAAGGGGCTGTATTGTTCTGTAGGTTTTCTATGTTTCTATGTTTCTAGAACTAGCCAATTCAGAGATGAACCAGGAAGGCTGCTTGAAACTGTTGAATTTAATTTTGAATCCATCTAGTGCAGGGGTTCCCAACTTTATTGTGCCATGGACCAATACCATGAGGATGTAACTAGTAGAGTGGATCGGGGAGAACCAGTGGATGTGGTATATTTGGATTTTCAAAAGGCTTTTGACAAGGTCCCACACAGGAGATTAGTGTGCAAACTTAAAGCACACGGTATTGGGGGTAAGGTATTGACGTGGATAGAGAATTGGTTGGCAGACAGGAAGCAAAGAGTGGGAATAAACGGGACCTTTTCAGAATGGCAGGCAGTGACTAGTGGGGTACCGCAAGGCTTGGTGCTGGGACCCCAGTTGTTTACAATATATATTAATGACTTAGACGAGGGAATTAAATGCAGCATCTCCAAGTTTACAGATGACACGAAGCTGGGCGGCAGTGTTAGCTGTGAGGAAGTTGCTAAGAGGATGCAGGGTGACTGGGATAGGTTAGGTGAGTGAGCAGATTCATGGCAGATGCAATTTAATGTGGATAAATGTGAGGTTATCCACTTTGGTGGCAAGAACACAGGGAAACAGATTATTATCTGAATGGTGGCTGATTAGGAAAAGGGGAGGTGCAATGAGACCTGGGTTTCATTGTACATCAGTCATTGAAAGTGGGTATGCGGGTACGGCAGGTGGTGAAAAAGGCGAATGGTATGCTGGCATTCATAACAAGAACATTCGAGTACAGGAGCAGGGAGGTATTACTGCAGTTGTACAAGGCCTTGGTGAGACCACACCTGGAGTATTATGTGCAGTTTTGGTCCCCTAATCTGAGGAAAGGCATTCTTGCCATTGAGGGAGTACAAAGAAGGTTCGCCGGATTGATTCCTGGGATGGCAGGACTTTCATATGATGAAAGACTGGATCGACTAGGCTTATACTCTCTGGAATTTAGAAGATTGAGGGGGATCTGATTGAAACATATAAAATCCTAAAGGCTAGATGCAGGAAGATTGTTCCCAATGTTGGGGAAGTCCAGAATGAGGGGTCACAGTTTGAGGATAATGGGGAAGCCTTTTAGGACCGAGATTAGGAAAAACTTCTTCACACAGAGAGTGGTGGATCTGTAGAATTCTCTGCCACAGGAAACAGTTGAGGTTAGTTCATTGGCTATATTTGAGTTAGATATGGCCCTTGTGGTTAAAGGGATCAGGGGGTATGGAGAGAAGGCAGGTACAGGGTTCTGAGTTGGATGATCAGCCATGATCGTACTGAATGGCGGTGCAGGCTCGAAGGGCCGAATGGCCTACTCCTGCACCTATTTTCTATGTTTATACTAAGCAGGGGGTCCATGGACCCCAGTTTGAGAACCCCTGACTGTAAGATGAACACCTGACTCAAATTTATTTTAGGCATCACTGCAGTAGTATAGGAGGTCAAAGGTGAAGACATCAGAATGGGACTGAAATGGTGAGCTAAGGTGACGGGCAACTGGAAGCTTAGTGTCATCCATGCAAATTGAATGGAGATGTCCAGCAAAGCAGTTACCCAATTTATTTTCTGTAGCTGCCTTCATTTAAGTATTAACTAGATGGAACAAAATCAGTTACCTGAACATCCTCTGACACTCCATTTTACAGATACCCCGCAAACATTTTCCACTCCTCACCATCCACCAATCCCAGTTTTTTGCCATGGACAAGGTGCTTGCAAGAGTCTTTGCTGATGTTTAACACTTCCTTCTAGGCAGACTTTAAGCATAACCTTGAACCTTTTCCTAATCCAAATTCCAGAGTTTTCCAAAACTGAGGAATGATCTTCTTTCCATATTATTTATCAAACTCAGGACACAAATTAAGCTGAATCTTCAGCATATATTTCAAACAGCTGGGTTTTAATTTCTCTCACTTATTGGGACTCCTGCCAGTCCGTTTCTCCATTCTGGCATAATGTACCATTTTTCCCAATGTTTTCATAGTGCACTCATAACCATTTTAGTTAATTTGATACATTCAACTAGCCAGATTCAGTTCTTTTCTCAATCTTGTCCTTTAACCTCAAGCATGTGTGCCTTGTAGGGGTTTCATTCCTTTTCAACAAGTCAGTTTTAATTTTCTTAATGTATTAGCCCTTGTCAATTCATATTTAGGCAGAGACCATCTTCCTCACATTCATTGATGCTCCCCCTTGTGGTGTTGAACTGCATCTTTATGTTTTGCCAGATTAATGTTACATCAGCCCATTCTAAAATTTCTACCTAAATGAGAGTGTCAGCATAGAAAAGCACAATCTCCTCCCAGATCACAGTCACCTATCACACTTGACACATTCTTCCAAGGCAGGAAAAGCAAATTTGCAACCTAATATTTGTATAGGTAGCTGCTAAGAACTCTGAAGAAATGCTTTATTACTAATAGTAAAGCACAGGCCTGAAACAGTCAAGTGTTAGTTAACCAGGAAGCTAGTTTTATGTTTGTCTTTATTACCAGAGTCATGGTCCACAGATCTCCAGCATTATCTTACAGGCTGGCAGCATTTAGCAAACGATGTTTATTTGGTAAAAATTTTTTGACAATAAATTCTTGATTTTGACCATTTAACAGGAGATTATTTGCGCCAAGTTTAGGAGTGTTGAAAGTTTGCTTTTAAATTTAAAGTGGTGCTGGGTCAAAATTAAGATCAAAAGCAGATATTTGTATACAGTTCCAGAGCTGACACAATTAATTTTTTCATTGTACTCTCTTTCAAATGAATTTAGGTTTTGTTGGATCTCTCTGTGAAAGCAGAGTACAACTTGATTGTTCATCCCACTGGAAAACTTGTGGGTGAGTTCCACACAAATGGAAACATTTTACTCTTTGGATTTGAAATTGGTGACAGCATAACTTTAGTAATATAGCATTGCGAATTTTCATACGTAGTATTTGAGGAAAGTAAGTTGTTTTCAATTTTCACTTCAAAGGTGTTCTTATTAATGCAGGAAATACAAATCTATCAGTACACATTTCTCTGTACATTAATTGTATTGTCAAATTAATGCTTTATTTTATAATACATCAATCAAGAATCCTTGTTTGATTTAGGGTCAACTTTATTCACAATATACATTTACATGCACGGTGAATTCCAGTTAGTAGAGCCATCAGTTAATCAGGGCAGCCATTATTTGAGACAACGCTTAAAGAACAAAAATTTATTAGGAAAATAGCCAGGATGCCTTTTGTTTATTTGTAACACTATACCACTTAATTGGGGCAGGAAGTTGTTGCTGAACGGTTTCTAACTGGAGTCAGTCATGTGCATTTATATGGCCCTTAAACACTACACTGTGCTTCCAGCAAACAGTTTTCAAGTAGCATCACTTGCACGTGTTTATCTTCTAAAAGTAGCAATTTGTGTCACTCATAGTTAGCAAGAGGTAAGCAGTAAGACAATTCAAAACTGCTTTGCTCAATGTGGATTCAAGGATACAGGTTTGAAGATGCCAGAAACAGCCGGCAGTGAAAATGAAACGATTTCACTAATTCAACAAGTTAGGAACTATCAAGAATTTGAAGATATCAACAATTATCTTGAATGTTACAATTAAATGAAAATTTGGAAGGTACAATCGTCAGCAGGATTGTATGTAGGCAGTCCATTATCTATACTAGGTGTCTGCACTGATTTTATTTATTTACTGACGAAGAACGTCACGCGGATGAATTCCTCCACTGATAACTTAGGAACTAATACATATTTTTATAGTATTGTGATGTTATAATTTGTTCTGTATTGCATTTAAATAATTAATTACTCAGTTTGTCTTTTTTTATATCTCTTCAACGATTTCCATGAAATTTTGGGTAATTGGGGCAGCTGCTTAATTGGGCCAAAATGCACTGGTCCCAATTTGTCCCAATTAACTGTAATCTACTGTATTTCGAATTTGCTGCGATGTGTAGGCATGGTATACAACAAAAATAGCAATATTCAACAATTATAAAGAATAATAAATTATATAAAATAAAATTAGAGGTTAAAGGATGGATATGGAATAAAATATGCATAAATGCACAAATATCAGCATGTATATACAATGTAAAAAGCATTATAAAGAGTGGTTTCTAAGTGGAATGGTTGATCGGTTTAACTTGCCTGTGGGAAGAAACTTTGCCACACATGTTGTTTAAATACCTGCTTTTTGGCCTTAAATATTAATCTGTGCAGGAACAAATCTGTACCCTGAAGTCAGCTCATACATTTGCCGATTTCCTTCTCTTCATATGAGCGTGCAGTTTTGGATCCAAAACATTCACTGGTGATGAAAAGCTCTGTACCTGTGTTACTTCTGGTTTAAGGAAAATTATATGGTAAGGTTCCTTAAAAGAGAAATAAGGGCTCCTCCGGCCCCTCCCCATTAGGAGTTTTATATAATCTGAAATGACAAAGATGATAAAATTTAAGATGAAGTCAAGTCCATCAACAAGAACAGAAAGAGAGTTGCTGACATCTTCTGCATTCTCAGCTTCAGGAACAGTGGGATTCTTTCCTTGCCAATTAATTGCACTGGGGTATCCTTTGATGAATGAGCAGGTACATAGATTATTAATGCATGTGCAGCCTAATGCAATTACTGATTGCTGTTGTGTGACTTTATAACCTTGTGAAAAATCCAAAACTCTAGCCAGAATTCTTAACTACTGTTTAACATGTGAATGCTGCAAATATTTTGCTTAATCTCTTCAAGAAAGGAGAACAGATGAACACTCACAATGCGCTGGAGGAACTCAGCAGGTCAGTCGGCATCAGTTGAAAAGATTAGTCGACGTTTCGGGCCGAAACCCTTCGTCAGGACTCTTCCCACCCTGCCACATGCAAAAACGCCATTCCCTATTCCCAGTTCCTCCGTCTCTGCCGCATCTACTCCCAGGATGAGGCTTTCCGTTCCAGGACATCTCAAATGTCCTCTTTCTTTAAGGATTGTGGTTTCCCTTCTACGGTGATTAATGATGCCCTCACCCGCATCTCCTCCATTTCCCGCACTTCGGCCCTCAATATCTTCCCGCCACCACAACAGGGACAGAGTTCCCCTTGTCCTCACCTACCACCCCACCAGCCTCCGGATCCAGCACATTATCCTCCACAACTTCCGCCACCTTCAACAGGACCCCATAACTAAGCACATCTTTCCCTCTCCACCCCCTCCGCTTTTTGCAGGGATCGATCCCTCCGCGACTCACTTATCCGCACGTCCATCCCCATGGATCTCCCACCCAGCACTATCTCTGTAAGCGTAAGTGCTACACCTGTCCTTACACCTCCTCTCTTGCCACCATTCGGGGCCCCAAACAGTCCTTCCAGGTGAGGCAACACTTCACTTGCAAATCTGTTGGGGTCATCTATTGCATCCGGTGCTCCCGGTGCGGCCTCCTCTACATCAGTGAAACCCGACGCAGATTGGGGGACCACTTCATCGAGCACCTCCACTCCGTCCGCCAAAACAGACAGGATCTCCCAGTAGCCACCCACTTCAACTCTGCTTCCCACTCCCATTCAGATATATCCATACATGGCCTCCTCTACTGCCATGATGAGGCTAAACTCAGGTTGGAGGAGCAACACCTCATATACCGTCTAGGTAGTTTCTAGCCCCTTGGTATGAACATAGAATTCTCCAACTTCCGATAATTCCCTCCCCCTCCCTTCCTCTACCCCTATTTCGCATCACCTCCCTCATAGTTCCGCCTCCTTCTACTATTGTTCTCCTGCCAATCACCTCCCTGCTTCCCCTCCCCCACCCCTTTGTCTTAAAAATTACTGCTTTTTTCAACTACCAGCATTCTTCAAACCCTCCCCAAAGTTCTTCCTTCAATCCTGACGAAGGGTTTCGGCCCGAAACGTCAACTAATCTTTTCAACTGATGCTGACTGACCTGCTGAGTTCCTCCAGCGCATTGTGAGTGTTCCTTTGACAAGAGCATCTGTAGATTATTTTGTGTTAAGGAGAACAGATGAGTGGACATCCCAGAGCCAGCAGCTGGAACTTAGTATGGTGTTAGCATTGACTGTTTATTGAAACACATGGAGCTCCATGAGCACTTGTTTCATATATGCAGCATGTAGTACCTTCATCTAGGAAATGCATGTCATTTATCAAATATCAGTAGAAGATTTGTCGTAATGTAAGCACCTGACCCATTCCAAGTATTGAGGCTAAAAACGACTGAAAAGTTTCTGAGCCACAGGATATAATATACACAGTCCTTGGGATGTTTTCTTCCAGTCTATCAGTGGTCACAACTTCATGAGTCCTCATGCTCATGGTGTTAACATTCTGATGTTGGGAGAATAAGTTTTCATTTTCTTTTGAATGGTCATCAGAAGGAAACAACTAAACTATGGTAGATGAGATATGACCGACTTGGACGTCTGAGTGCCCATAAATGTCAGTTTTTCACTGAGCCATTCAAATACGAGCCCCTTTGACAGAGAGAGGTTGAAGGGGTTCTGTGAAGAGAAGAGACATGGAGTTTGATCACCAGGTAGTGGAGCGGGAAATGGGAACTGGGGGAGATGCAATATAGATCCAGCAAATGGCTAAGGGCCAAAATGATTATTAATTTAGAAAAGAACATAGTCTTCTCCTCAAACTGGCAGCACAGCCATGATAAACAGGGGAATCCAAGATGAGTATTCATTATGATTTTCTACACATAATGTTATATATTCAAGAATCTGTGTGAAAAATAAGCATCAAGGCAATAAAGTTATCTTCTTTTGTCACCGAATGGTTGGGAATCTGAAATATGGCCAAGCACCCCACCAAGTGGTAGGCAGGGGCAACTAATGAAGCAAGCTTTTGTCAGTACATTGACGTATCTACCTTTAAACAAGTGTTGAAGAACATTGCCAAATTTAATTCAAATCATGTTTATTGAGAGCAGAATCCAGCAGCTTAATACAGTGAAAACCAAGCTCCAGTTTTCAGTTATAAAAAATCTACAAGTTAGTTGGCTTTTTAGGTATATTACTGGACTAATAATCTGTAGATAGTAGATAGAAACATAGAAAATAGGTGCAGGAGTAGGCCATTCGGCCCTTCGAGCCTGCACCACCATTCAGTACGATATATTATAAAAAAACAAGCATCAATAATCCTCTCAGGTAGTCTTGGCTTTGAGAATAACTTGCTTCTACTCCAGTTCCATGGATCCTGGGGTGACTGATGATGTCAATGTGTGAACTGCTCTCCCATAGGTGAGGCAGGTAAGTGGGTAGACAGTGAGGTGGTGTTTTCCCTCCACTGTTTATATTGGGTTTCTATCTGATGCCAATGCATGGATGTATGGTTCTGAGGAGTACCTCAAATGTTCTTTTAAATAAGAATATAAGAAATAGGAGTAGGAGTAGGCCATATGGCCTGTTGAGCCTACTGTGCCATTCAATAAAATCATGGCTGACCTGGCCATGGACCCATCTCCACCTACCTGCCTTTTAGATGGTCATGGGCCAGATTTCCCAGCAGTAAGTGGGAATGTTGCATTTTCTTAGCGAGGTTATATACTTGCATATTTTCTTCTGCTGACCTGGTACTCTGAAAGAGCTTGGAATAGAGAGTCTGTTTGAGGTATCAGGTGTCAGGCTTGTAAGAATGGAGGCAGCAATGGTGAGACCTCTCCAGTTCCTTGAGGTATCTGTATAGGCAGTCCACAAAAACATAAAGGAGAGAGGGGCTCACTGCTACCTTCAAGATGTCTTGAACTTGGCTGGAGAACTTGATCTGCAAATGCCATTTTCCTCCACTTATTTAGAGTCGTTCTGGCACATTGAAAACAGCAGTGATCTTCATCAATGACCATTTTTCCTGAGAAGAGCCTCTTTTCAGAAAAGATACTATCAATAATCGTTACCATGAATCTCCACTACTATTGTTAAAAGAAACAGAAAGATCACCATAATACCCCTTAGGGAAGGAAATCTGCTCTCCTTATCAGCAGTAGTCCCTATGGTTAACTCTTAATTACCAACTGAAATGACTATTTGGACAGTTAGGGATAAGTACACTCTGTGGCCACTTGATTAGACACACCGATAGACCTACTCATAATGTACTATCTAATCAGCCAATCATGTGGTAGCAACACAATGTATAAAAGTATGCAGACATGGACAAGGGGTTCAGTCTGAACTTCAGAATGGAGAAGAAGTGTGATCTACAGTATGTGACTTTGGCCATGTAATGATTGTTGGTGCCAGCTGGGGTGCTTTGACTATCTCAGAAACTGCTGATCCCCTGGGATTTTCACACAACACAGTCTCTAGAGGTTATAAAGAATAGTGCAAAAAAATCTATTGAGTAGCAGTTCTGTGGGTGAAGATGCCTTGTTAATGACAGAGGTCAAAAGCAGAATGGCCGGAAGAATATAAGCTGACAGGAAGAAAACAGTAAGTCAAATAACCACATGTTCCAACAGTGATATGCAGAAGAGCATCTCTGAATGCACAATACGTTGAAACTTGAAGTGGATGGGCTACAGCAGTAGAAGACCATGAACATACACTTAGTAGCTTCTTTAGCAGACACCTCCTGTACCTAATGAGGTGATATTATAACCATTTTTGAGTTCTCCTGTCGCACAACAAATAAATTCAGCACAACAAAGTACTTGTACATTGCATACCAGTTAACTTTTACACTTCCATTTTGTTTCTATAACAACACAAGAGCACACATTTAAGTTGATCCATAGAAAAGAAAAGCTCCTAAGCACTTCACAAGGTGAAAGGGGTTTCTGAGCCAAAGATCACAATAGGATGAGCACTACCTAGTTCAGTCTGAGATGGTTTCATGGAGATAGATACAAAGAGGCTAAGAAACTGAGTGCAACTGTGAGTTGTGAGGCAAAGAAGATGCCAGGTGAATTAGATCAGCTGAGTGAGTGGGCAAATATGTGACTGATGTCATGGATGAATATGAAGTTATCCATTTTAGTAGAAAGTGCAGTAAGACACAATATTTATTGAAATGGTAATCGAAAGAACTGCAGGTTTAGAAATTTGGTACAAAAGTAGAAGCGCTCAGCTTGACAGGCAGAATCTGTGGAAAGCGAAGCAAGCTTAGTGCTTCAGGTTGAGTGGTCCTTTTCCAGTATTTTCTGTTTTATTCTTATTATTATTATTTAAATAGTGATGGCTTTGAAATATTGATGTAAAACCGTATCTGGATATTCTTGTACATGAGTCACCAAAAGCAAACATTCAGGGGCAGTAGGCAGTTTAGAAAGCAAATTGTATCATAGCCTTTATTCCAAGAGGTTTTGGACATGTTAGCAATAATGTTCTAGTGCAATTGTACAGGCCTAAGTGAGGCTCCACCAGCAGCATTGAATGCTGGTTTGGTTTCCTTACCTAAGAAAGGTACTTGCAATAAAAGGAGAAATAAAATGAAAGGGTTACTAAATTGATTCCTGGGTTGAGGGATTGAAGTACAGGGAGATGGTAAGTCAATTAAGTGTATATTAACTAGTTCTTGTAATTTGAAAGGGGGAAAGTTTAAAGGAGATTTGCGAGGTAAGATTTTTACAAACAGAGTGGTAGGTGTCTGGAACCACTGCCAAGTGAGGTGGAGGAAGCAGATATAAGGGCCATGTTTAACATTCATTTAGATAGAAGCAAGAACAGGCAGGGACTAAGCGGGTGTGGACCATGTGTAGGCGGAGAGGATTAGTTTAGATCACTGTTGACATGGTGGGCTGAAAGGCCTGATTCTGTGCTATACTGTGTTGTGTCTGAGAATAATGAGAACTATGTTCAGTGTTGTGTCTGAGAATAATGAGAACTATGTTCAGTGTTGTGTCTGAGAATAATGAGAACTATGTTCAGTGTTGTGTCCGAGAATAATGAGAACTATATTCAGTGTTGTGTCTGAGAATAATGAGAATTATGTTCAGTATTGTATCTGAGAATAATGAGATGAGATCTTACTGAAGTATAGAGAAAACTCTGACAGGACCAAGTCATTGTGGATGCGGAACGATGTTTCCCTTGGCTGGGGAGTAGGTGTGGGATGGGTTAATGTGTTATAGAATCATATGAATATATGGCAGAGAGTACAGCCATTTGTCCCAATGTGCTGTGTCAGCCAAATGGAATAGTTATGTCAATCCTACCTCCAAGGTCTTGGTGCATAAAAGCAAAAGGCACATCTTGTGAAATGTGAAGACTGTTTCTTTTTCCAATAACCCTTCAGAACTCTTTTGAGTGTTTTCCCTCAAATTTCCTCTAAAATATTTCCCAGTTTCTATTTCCAGATCTCTCGTTGTTCTATAGAGCTTATTTTTAATATTCTCATCAGTCTTCAGATGCTGATTTTTCAGATAAATGTATGTTTATCAGTGAAGGAAAATATTCAATGGCTGCCAACTCATTGGAATCAGAGACTGTAATATAGTAATCACCCTCCGGGAAAGATATTCATTTTCACTCTTTTTTAGTTAAGCATTTATGGGTGTTTGGGTGTTTCCTACTGCAATAGAAGAATAGGCTATAGATTCTCCTCTCTACTGTGGAGTTCTGGCAGAATATTTTTTTTTTGTTCCTTCTCCTCGCCTACTGGTTTAATATTGCAAAATATTGGCCAATGTTTGCTGAAACTTCTGGAGTTGAACCACACTCGTACAAGGGAAACACTAGCCTTTAAAACTGAAGATCTTTAGAAATGTTAACAATATTTCCTCCTGCCCTGTTACTTCTAACATACCTCGTAGATCGTTATGTCAGTGAATTAGCAAACTACATATGTTATTGAGGGGTATGAGTTCAAATGTCATAGCAGCAAGGGCATTTAAATATAGTTACTTCTACAAATATTGTAATTATAATGTTACTTTTAGTAATGACGATTATGATGTATTTATATATAAATAACAGACATAGGCATGTGATGATGTAATCATGTCATCATACACGTGATGTAAGATCTAGGTTTACTCAGGTCATTATAACAAGAGTTGATTGGTTGACTGGCAACCCCCAATACACAATAGCTGACAGCAATGAATTTCAGAACAATAGTTGTCCATTAGCTTCTGTGTGAAATGATATTTTGAAGAAACTGTTCAAAGTATTTATTGAGTACTGCTGATCAAAACCACTGAAACAGGGCCTCAAAATTCTGCTGTCAGGGAATAAGAAGTAGAGATCACAGTGAATCAGTTAATCAGTGCACCCTGTGCAGGCGATGGCAATAAAGCAAAATTCATTTTCTTTCATTTTGTTTAGTGCTGAAAGAGAGAGAATGAAAAGGTGAGAGAGAATGTTCTTTCAAGATTTTCTAAGGAGAATCTAATAGAGAAACTGAGCAAAGATACCATGGGGAGTACAGTGTCAGTATTCGAGCATAGGATTAAATAGCAGCTGAGGACAAAGATATATAAATTGATAAACTGGTTTAATTATTGTCCCGTGTATCTGGATACAGTGAAAAACTTCGAAGTGTACAATCATGCATGTTAAGTCCTTCACATCATAAAATGAAAATGTCCTTCACAATTAGCATTCCCAAAATAGAGCATTATACAGAAAATATTCAGGCACTTCATATATAAGAGAGCATAAGGGACCTCTGTAGAGCATACAATAGATGGTGTCAAGATTGCTTCAATCCACAGCCATTTAGGATGGCAGAGGTTACAAGTTTGGTATGAGGGATCAAAGAGCAATTGTAGGCAGACATTCACATTGTGAATTTCTAGATGACTTGGTTAGAATTGCGGGCTAGATGAAGAGCAGATTTACTCCATTTAAGCATGCAGCCTTACATTTGCCTTAGCTTACAAGAAACAATATAAATGGCAGTTAAGAAGTGTCAAAGGATTTCTACCAACACCAGTCACAAATATAATAGCTCAAAGTTCAAAGTAAATTTATTATCAAAGTACATATACTGTATGTCGCCATATACAACCCTGGGATTCATTTTCTTGTGGGCATACACAGTGAATCCAAAAACACAATAGAATCAATGAAAGACTGCACCCAAGAGGACGGACAGACAACCAATGTGCAAAAGACAACAAACTGTGTAACTACAAAAGCAAAATAAGTAAATAAACAATAAGCATTGAGAACATGAGATGAAGAGCCCTTCAACGTGAGTCCATAGATTGTGGGAATATTTCAGTGATGGTGTGAGTGAAGTTAACCCTTCTCATTTAAGAGCCTGATTCTTGAGAGGTAATAACTGTTCCTGAGCCTGGTAGTATGGGTTGATGGCAGCAGTGAGAGGAGAGCGTGGTTTGTGTGGTGGGGCTCCTTGATGATGGATGCTGCTTTGCTGCAACAACATTCGGTGTAGGTGTGGGGAAGATTATCCATTACTTTTCTAACATCTTCCATTCAATGACATTGGTGTTTCCATAACAGGCCACGATGCAACTAATCAACCAGTAGCTTGTAATCAGAAGACAGCAGCCAAAGCACCATCCTGAAACAGAACCAGCACTCTTTAAGTGCAAGTGGGGAAGCTTCCTATTACAGATGCAAAAAATCTGTTTCTTTAAGCCAGGGGTTCCCAACCCTTTTTATGCCATAGACCGAAGCAAAGGGTCCATGGACCCCAAGTTGGGAAACCCTGCTGTAAGCAGTCAAATTGTTACATGTGTCAAGACACAATGCCATCATCATTCATATGATATAAGAATATATGGTGGTTTTTTCAGTCCACAATGATATATATTTTGAAATCTGTCGTGTTTACTCAGTTTGGCCATTGTATATACTTTTAAACCCACAGCAATGTAATTGACTCCTAGCTGCCTGTGAAATGGTTCGATGGATCATTTAGCTCTGAGGCATTCATGGATGGATTTTAAATGCTGGCCTTGTCTGCAATGTTTGTGTCCATGTATTAAGTTATATTTTATGGCCAAATACAATCAAGGAATGAAAGGGCTATCATATGAGGAGCATTTGATGGCTCTGGGCCTGTACTCGCTGGAATTCAGAAGAATTAGTGTTTCTCATTGAAACCTATTGAATGTTGAAAGGCCTAGATAGATGGACTCGCAGAAGGTATTTCCTTTAGCGGGGGTGTCCAGGACCAGAGGGCACAGCTTTAGAACAGAAGGACAACCCTTTACAACAGAGATGAGAAGAAATTTCTTTAGCCAGAGGATGGTGAATCATCGTCACTGACAGCTGTGGTGGCAAGTCATTGTGTATATTTAAAGTGGAGTTTGATAGGTTCTTGATTGGTAAGGGTGTCAAATGTTATGGGAGAACGCAAGAGAATGGGGTTGAGAGGGCCACTAAATCAGCCATGATGGAATGCGGAGCAGACTCAATGGGCCCATTTCTGCTGCTATGTCTTATGGTCAAATTATGCAGCAGCAAGCTTGATTGTATTGAAGCGTATTTCCCAAATGCTGTGTTCACATTCCTAGTCTTGCTACATTCATTTATAATCTATTGTCTATATTTTTGGTGGGATCTTGAATTTATTGCACTTTTGATTTCAAAATATTGCAAATAATTCTGTGACTCCAAACACCTGGGATAAAGCTTTGCTTGTGGAGAGAGTGGGTGTGTGTTAGTTTTATGTAACCTTGATTCTTTGACCTATGCTTTATCTAAGCAGAGCTCTGCATAAGGATGACAGGAATTACTACAATAATCTTGGCTGACATTTCATTGCATTAGCTGGACAGCTCATGTGCTGAGAAGTAACTTAATCAAGGACCTTTCTACCTGCTCCTCTGGTTCAGGTGGATTTTGAAGATCTGATAGTACTGACAGTGGGTAGGAATCACAATAACTCATTCAACTTTGCTCCGCAAATCAGAATTAGCAAACACTAAATCTGAAACTCAAGGGATACTACAAATGCCGAAAAACTTGTACAACACACACAAAATGCTGGAGGAACTTGGCAAGTCAGGCAGCATCTATAGAGGGGGATAAACAATTGAATTTTCAAGTCAAGATCCTTCATTGGGAATGGAAAAGAAGGGGGAAGAAGCCAGAAACTAACTAAATCTGAGCACTGTAGTGTCCCAAAAACAACCAGTGCCATTTCTTTTAATGAGTTTGAGAGAGGAACTTTGGAGAGGTCATTTCTTTGACTGTAGGGTCTTTTACATACACATAGAAATTTGAATAGAAATTTGACTTAACACTTCAAAAGAAAATGAATATAATTTTCACCTTGAAATTAATGATTGCTGATCTATTATTCACAACGCAAAATATCCTTCATATTGATTTGATGTGATGTGATGTGTGAGCGCACAGCATCAGTCCTGTTTCTGCTTGTAACCACTCTAACCGTGGTCCCCAGTACTCACGGTAATCATGGACCTTGTTAAAAGACAAGCGAGGACCTACAGAACTTGGATCACGTAATGTCATTTTCTATGTACAAGTACATTTAACTTCTATCAAAAATCATGCTTCTTCTAAGAATCATGTTTCCTCTGGCCTCTAACACAATCCTCCTCTTCAAATGGATTCTTCCAGTCATTTGCCCTTCTTTTTATTAAATGGCCCTACCATCAGTTTCATTCTCCCAATCATCACTCTCTCTATTGTCTCTTGCCAAACTGGAGTTATGCCTTGACTATTAGAGTGCATATAGAAATATGAAATACTTATTTACCACTTCTCGTCATTCAGCCATCAAGGATGTTGGACCTGGAGATGATATTTTCCAGAAGGTTCTACAGAAGTCAACAATGAGGTGTAAAGTTCATGATTATAGCCATTTTATTTGGTGTTCGTAACAAAGAACAGTAACCAATGTAACAGTCAACAGTGGGGTGCCACAGTAGCTTAGCCATTAGGGCGACACTGTTACAGGTTGGGACGTCAGAGTTCAATTCTGGCATCCTCTGTGAGAAATTGTTTATGCTCTTCCAGTGTGTACATGGGTTTCCCCCGGGTGCTCCTGTTTCCTCCCAAGGTCCAAAGACACACCAGCTAGTAGGTTAATTGTTCATTGTAAATTGTCTTGTGGTTAGGCTAGAGTTAAATCAATGGTTTGCTGGGTGACACAACCTGGTGAGCCTGAGGAGTCTTTTCTGTGCTGAATCTCTAAGTAAATAAAAATAAATAACTAACTTACTCTGCTGTAAGAACTGAAGGAAGAAGACAAAGAATAAAGAAACATTGGCCGTCTTATACTGAAAACTACCTCATACTAGCTAGATAAGGAAATTCTTTGATAAAAACAGCCAATGAGATAGTTGGATCTATGGCATGTCACAGCTTGCTGTAAAAGGAGCTACATAAAATAAAGAACCAGCTATTCTATAAATTACTAAAAATCCACCAAACATTTAGAAACAAACAGATTATATCAACAGACAAGCAAGCATGACGAAAGTTAAACTACGAAAAAAGTGAAAATCTAGGCGATAATCCAACATGAGATAACATTTAAATGTTTAATGCAAGCAAAGAATTTACATTATATAAACATAATTCTGGAAACACTGCAGAGGCCTCTGTTGCCTCTCAAAACAAGACTGCAGGGTAGGATTGCACTTGCCCATTGCTACACCACTTTCAAGAATGTATACTTGCCTGTAGTTTGATAAATCCGACCACCTGACTGTGCTTCTCCTGCCTGCGATCAGACAGAGACTAAAGAGTGTGACACCAGTAAAGGGGACTACAAAGAGCTGTACAACTGGACTGTAAGAGTAAATGTAGGATTGATTTGAGATGGTGGACTGGATGACGTTCAAGTATTCAATGTATGTGTAATAGTCATTATTCACTTCATAAAGACAAGTCTGGATGAGCGTGTAACCACAAAAACATTCTGAGTCTTTCCCAATTTGAAGCCCTGGATACACCAGGGGATTCATATTCTACTGAGGGTTAGATCTGTGGCATTTAAGGCTGGTGACCTATTTTATATGAAGTCCAGCTATGACCTCTGGAAGGCCATTATGAATGCAGAGAGGCAATTTTGGATTAAGCGAGAATCACAGATGGACACCCGATGGCTGTGGCATGGTTTGCACAATGTAACATCCCACAAGGTAAGATTGGGTAGCATAACAGCAATGACCCATCATTCTTGATGAGATCAGTGCCTCTTAGGTAAAAATTGTTAGGGAGAACCGTTACACCCACATGTGCGCCACATCTCTGATACTACTGTAATTGCAGTCTCTGAGGCTGACACGAGGTTGAATCCATGAGGGGTGCCTGTTTCAGACAGCGTGCCTGGCCAAGAACTGTGTAGAGCAAATGGCGGGGGTTTGGTTACTAGGAGTGTTTCAGTTGAGTTAAAAGGTCAGTGGGTGGGACTGTTGGAGATTAGTTGGGGATCAATGGATGGGAGTGCTTGGGATTGTTCAGTTGTTCATTTGGCCTGGTTGTAGTTGTTGAAGGGAGAGATCACTGTGTGGGTGTGCTAGGGTCATGTGAATTGTAGTATGGTGGCAGTACTTTGTTTGCTTTAGTGATGGGGATTGGCTCACAAATTGCTTCAAGTAGGTTGCCAGGTTGATAGGTGGGTTTCAGGATTTGTACAGCAGCGCTAGATGAACAGGTACAGGTGCTGAGGCTGTCTCGACATGGGTGAGAGGCCAGACTAGGTGGTCAGGTACAGGGTGCAGATCCATGGGTCAGGGTTTGCGGGGGTGAGAGCAAATCAATGGGTATGTCACTGGAGTTAGGTTGGAAACATGATGGGTGGAATTCATATTTTGTAGATAGGTTGTTGGTGAGGATACCGGGAATGGATGACCAGATCTCTGCCTGCAGGTGCCAGGGGGTGGTTGGCAGAGTGCTGCGATAGGGTGGACAGAGCAGTAGCTGGGTCTTGCGCAAGACCCACATGGCTGGAAGAGAAGTGCAGTGTTACTTAAAGCACTGGTGCAGTCTACAGACATTCTGGTAAGTAGCTTACACTCAATGGAGCTCACGGAGGTGAGTACCAGGTGCCAGGTTCCACAGGCTGCCCAAGCAGATACTGTGCTGAAGGAAGCATCACATGCTTGAGTGGTGTGGGTCATACTGCAGGCATCATAGGCAGGCATGATCTGCCATTCATTGTAGCTGTATGTGTCTGAACTTCTCCACACCTTAGCATTTCAGGTTCACGGAAAACCCAGAAAGAAAACAAATTCCCTGCAGTAATCCCTGATCTTCCATTCTATTTTATTCTTCCTTGAAAATGAATGTTCTCTTTTTGATTCTTCAACATAAACATAAAGTTCATCCAAGTACAATCAGCTTAAAGGGCAATTGTCCTGATGGTCTTGATTCATCTTTAGTTTGTCACTCCAATATCATCGTTGCCTCAGGGCATTTTGCTTGGTTGCCAAGGAACCCATCTGAATGCAGAGAACCTCACTGCTTAACTGATTCCATGGTAAAGATAAGAATTCAGTGTCGTTTTAACATCCTACAAGGTGGGGTATCCAGGAATGACAATCTGCACATTCCGTTAGCACTACAGAAAGGGCAGGTGTCAGAACTACCTTCTATTGGGGTTGCTTTGTGCTCCATGGGAATAACTTAAGTTGTTACTACTCCAGTCTCTTCCTCTCTCTGAGATCAAAAACCATTTTAAAGTCTTCCTTGTCCAAAACGAATTGAGCTTCTGGCCCTCCAAATCTGGTGCAAAGTCTAGCAGTACATTATAACCATACTGTGCAAAAGTCTTAGCTAGAGAGCCTAAGAAAACTGCCCGGCAGATTATCGGCACACAATTGCCCACCATTGAGGACATCTACCATAAACGCTGCCTGGGAAGGGCGAAAAGCATTATCAAGGATGCATCTCACCCTGACCATGGACTTTTTACTCTCTTCCCATCCGGTAGGCGCTACAGGAGCCTCTGCTCCCGCTCCAGCAGGCTCAGGAAGAGTTTCTTCCCTGAGGCTGTGACCCCGCTGAACCTCACATCACAGTGCTAAGCAATATTATACTCATATTGGACTGTCTCAGTACTTTTATATTTGTATGCTGTAGCACTTACTTTTTATTTGCAGTTTATTTATAAATAATACTATTCTTTTGCATTTCTGGTCAGATGCTAATTGCATTTCATTGGCTTATTATCTGTACTCGGCACAATGGCAATAAGGTTGAATCTAATCTAATCTAAGACAGTACAGTACTTGTGGAGAACGAGTCTGTAAATCTGGCAGGAGCAATGGATGTTGGATATGGTGAGGGTGGAGCGCCACAGGAGGGGTGTGAGACAGGTGGCAGAGAAGGAATATCAGGGGCAGGGGGTAGTGCGGGTGCAAACACGACCAGCCCTAAGACACCAGGCAAGGTAATTTAATTCCAAACAATTGGTTTATTGATTATTACAGAATGTCTCCCTGGTGCTTCCTACTTCCTCTCCTCTTCCTTCCTGTTTTCCCCAACCATGACTCTTCTGTTCCAGTCTCCTTCCCACTCTTCCTCCACAATAGAGACCCATATCAGAATCAGGTTTATTATCACTCACATATGTCATGAAATTTGTTTGTTTTTTTTCTGCAGCAGTACAATGCAATACAAAAAAATAACTACAGTACTGTGCAAAAGTTGTAGGCACTGTAGCTATATAAAAATGCCTAAGACTTTTGGACAGTACTGTATATAGTAACTTGTCATAATACAGACAGGGACTCCCATCTTGCTTGTCAGGCACCTGGCAATTGAAATCTAACTGATTTTTATAAAATATACTTGCATGCTAATCAGCTACAGCCTATGAAATGAGGAATCAAGCTGCCAAAGTTGTTAGTTATTAATAAAGATATTTTTGTTCCCTTAATGTTCTTTAATTTGATATTCAGTGACAGGTATTTGTGTGCTATCTGTAGATATTTGTCAGGCTACATTTTGAACTGTCCTTGGGAACTCTAATTTATATGATCAAGCACACTGCTGCATCTCTCAGGGAACAGGTAGTAAGGACGCTGTTCTAACCAAATATAATTTGAAACACGTACAGCAGGCCCAGCAGCTTACTCTTCTGACAGTGATTCAGATCCGGGCTTGGATAATCATGAAGGGAGGCAGAAGATAGATGGATCAGATTCTGAAAAGGTAACCCTGAAATAAGGCTGCTAATAATTTGCGAACTGCAAGGTGTAGTAGAGTCGCCGCAACAGATGTTAAACATGTATAGTTATTGTAGTTACACTCATTAGTTGAGAAATTAGAACTGCTTTGTGATGAGAATCACAGGACTTAAACAGCTGTGTTAAGTGATACATAAATTCAAGTTGTATCATATCTTCAGAATTCTGTTTAAAACTGAAAGGACCTGTAACATCAAAAAATGCATCGTTATGTAAGAAGAGGTTGTTTACATCAGATAACAAGTTTTCATCCCCTCCTGAAAGCAACCTCTGAGATCTTTGGGATCAGCAGTCCATTTCCTACAGATTTCTTACCCTGAAGAAAGCTGAACCTCGACAATGGTTCACTTGAGTCAGTGACACAGCTTAAGGCTCTGGGAAGCTGCTTGCAGTTTGTATTCTGCCACCCTCTTAATGCAGTGCTGTGGCCTGGGACATCGTCGGCGAGTACAGATTTTCTATGTAAGTGTTCTGATCTCTGCATTAATCTATTCATTAACCGACTGCTGATTATTGTCGTTCTAATTGGTTTCATCGCCGATTTGAAATCTCATCATGAGGTATCATTAAAACTGAAGCATAATTTTGCTTATTTGCTTAGGCTTCAAACTCACTGCTTACTTTTGTTCATATTTGTTCAAGGATATCAATAAGCAAGTGTAAAAAAAAGAGTATTGGGTGGTTACTATGTAGATTTAATTTAAAATAGTAAAGTTAATCCTATTTAAAAAGTGAGGACAAGCAAGGTCAAATTTGCATGTTGTTGATAGTAAATCATAACCATCACTGTTACGAGCCGTGCTAAATATGTTGGTGCAGAACGAAAGATAAGCCTTATTTGTTGCTGTTTTGGAGCGTAATACTTAAACATAAAAGCTTCTTAGTCCAGTGAAATAGCTATTGAAGCATGTCCTTGCCATAGAGATTTGCAATAATATCCAGCAATGGTAGTCATTATTGATTCACACTAAAATTACTGGTGAGTTCCTCGTGGAGGAGATTCAAGCATGTTGTCATAAATGCTTGCCAATACTTGCAAACTGATGATTGCACAAACTGGGGAATGTTCACATCTGTTGCACTACCTAGTTTTCATATTTGTGTCAGTTACAGTTCATTCAAAGCAATTCTAACAGAGATAATTTTAGTCAATAATTTCCAATTATTCTCTCCCTTTTGAAATTTGCATATTTACATAATTAAATTATAAATGTATTTGTACACTATATTTAATTTTCTTGTTAGATCTTTCCTAAGCAACATAAGTGAATTTAATATTTCAATTCAATTAAAGTTGAATCAAATGTAATTATTAAATTTGTATTTGTGTTTATCTCCATATATGTTTATCATTAATCTTTAATATTAATCATAATGATAACTGGCAGTTCTTAACTGTAATCTGCATGACTATGTCCTTAGATCACTCACACTGCAGCCAGGGGTGCAGCCTGTTATTCACCAGCTCAAATGGCAATGATATTTCTCTAACTAAGGAGAGACTGATGTCCAAGAAAGATGTTCCATCATTACTTTCTTTAATAATTTGTGTTTGCTCCTTTTATTAATGTATTTTTCTTGAACAATGGACCTTACTGCTTAACCTTGACCATTTTAACTCACCTTATTCAGTAACGGTTTGCAGCTCTGCCGCAAAAGAATGATTTTACTTCAATATGCTTCTGATGTGCAACTTTATATCAGTTGTATAATATGAGCTCACATCAGAAGAATCGGAAGCCTGTGTTTGGAAGCTTTTTCAATGCAGGGTAAAAGTGACCTCAGGGAAGTTTGGATAAATTTAATAGTTAATTGGGTTCTGTAACAAATTCAGTGGCTATTGTAGTCTTGGTACCCAAAGGCATCATATTTAAATTCTAACTCCTGCAAATCTGCAATTGAATTATGTATTCTTAGGACACCTGCAATCCATTTCTAATTAAGAAGTTCAGGCAGCAATTGGGGGAGAAAGGTACACACCGAACCTCATCAATTTATGTTACACATCAAGAGAATTGACAGATTAAATAAATGTGTGAATTTGAAAATTCCTCCTTGGAGCAATGTTAAAAATTGAGGTGTGTTTACAGCACAGGGAAACAAGATGCCTGCTTGAATGTTACCAGTTTTAATTTTTATTCCGTTCAGTTTTATCTTTGCTGTATTGGCACTTGGGAAAATTGTGCACCTTTGAGTGTTAAAAATCTCAACAGATGTATTAAATTTCAGTTGCAGTGAAACTCAAATCAACCACAGTTATTTATAAATACAAATGAGATTGATTTGAAACCTCTTGTGACATTCTGAAGGCAAAATTAATGAAAATGTAAATTTGAAATGGTTGAGATTTATTGTCTGCATGATTTTATTGTCAGGTTTCTCAAGCAGTTTTTCAGGGAGAAAAGCTGCTTTAATGGTTAAAGTTAGAAAAAATATATAAATCCTAATTATACTAGTATGGAGATGCACACATACCTGAGATATAATCCAGGGTATGTAATCTGCATTAATCAACTTCTGAAGCTCAGCAAATGGACAATTGAAACAGGTTGGAACAAGGAAAGAGCCTGAAATTAGTTCCATTAATTGTCACAATTTTAGAACAAATGAGTTAGATTGGCTAGGTGATCTTTCTTTTATTGATACTTTATGTTACCTTTGTCATTTTGCTTTTCAAATTCAAAAATGCAAAAGTTAATAAAAAATGAGCCAGATTACATAAAGCAATATGATTTACCTTCATGCAAAGTGTATTTTCACAGGTCCGCAAACCCGGGGTGAACCACCTCATCTTTATTCCCCTTAGCATCTTGGTTGGATAATATCCCACATGAAAAACCAACCCTGTTTTTTCTGGTATCTTTAGTAACAGTAATGTCACTTCAGAAAAGTTATGCACAGTAAATGGTAGGGCACTGAGGAGTGTGGACGAACAAAGAGATCTGGGAGTTCAGATACATAATTCCCTGAAAGTGACTCACAGGTAGAGAGGGTTGTAAAGAAGGCTTTTGGCATCCTGGCATTCATAAATCAAAGCATTCAGTATAGGAGTTGGGATGTTATGGGGAGGTTGTATAAGATATTGTTGAGGCCAAATTTGGGGTATTGTGTGCAGTTCTTGTCACCTATCTATAGTAAGGATATCGGTAAGATTGAAAGAGTGCAGAGAAGATTTACTAGAATGTTGCCGGGTCTTCAGGAGTTGAGTTACAGGGAAAGATTGAACAGGTTAGGACTTTATTGAGGGGAGATTTGATTAAGGTTTACAAAATTATGAGGGGTATAGACATAGTAAATGTGAATAGGTTCTTTCCACTTAGGTTAGGAGAGATAAACATGAGAGGACATGGCTTTAGGGTGAAAGGGGAAAGGTTTTGGGGGAACATTAGGGGGAACTTCTTCACTCAGAGAGTGGTGGGAGTGTGGAATAAGCTGCCATCTGTTGTGGTAAATGCGGGCTCACTCTTAAGTTTTAAGAATAAATTGGATATGTACATGGATGGGAGAGGTCTGGAGGGTTATGGACTGGGTGCAGGTCAATGGGACTAGTGGAATAATGTTTCAGCACGGACTAGAAGGGCTGAATGGCCTGTTTTCTGTGCTGTAGTGTTCTATGGTTCTATCTTCATCCTGGGTTCTATCTTACCCTAGCACCAGCAACAAGATTGTAGTACAGCAGATCACAGAAGTGAACTGAGATAGATTGACACCCAACCAAAGATGTTAGGAAATTCTGATGGAGGGTCAGCACTTGAGATGTTAGTTATGTTTCTCTCTCCACAGGTGTTAACTAACTTGATAGGTATTAACAAGACTTTATGTTCCTTTATTTAGAGTATTGTGTACAGTTTTGTCATCCTGTCATAGAAAAGATCTAGTTAAAATGGAAATAGTGCAGAAAAAAATCACAAGAATGTTGCCAGGTCTAGAGGGCCTGAGTTATAAGGAAAGGTTGGCAGACTAGGTCATCATTGCTTGGATAGTAGGAGTATGAGAGGCCACCTTATGGAAGTATTTAAAATTATGAGAAGCTTACATAAAGTTGATGGTAATAGTCTTGATTCCACAGATTTAGGATGATGGAAGTATTTAAAAGGGACTTCACTCAGAGGATAGTGAATATATGGAATGAGCTGCTGAAGAAAATAGTTGAGGCAGGTACAATGGTTTCATTTAAGAAGTTCTTGGATATGTACCTGCAGGGTGGGGCTTAGAGAGATAATGGGCTCAACACAAGAAAGTGGGACTAGCTGGGTTAGCATGGACTCAGTGGGCTGAAGGGCCAGTATCCATGCTGGATTACTCTCTGACTTCTTGACAGGGTAGGACTTGAATTACACTCCTTCTGTTGTTGGTTTGGGCTGATGCATGTGTTTAGTATACTTCAAGAAGGCCTAATGCTCATTAGAACACTAAGTAATTGCTGTAATTTTTTAGGGAAATACTAGGGTATCAGAGTCATAGTCAAATGGCTATTTCAGCCCAAATCAGCCTTGATGACTGTGTTATCCAGTGAACTAATCCAATATGCCAGTCTTTGGCTCAATGTTCTCCAAGCTTCTCCAATCCAAACTTTAGATGGCTACAAAAGTGTGCTAATGTGTCTGCCTTAACCGCTATTTCTGGCAGCTCCTTTCAAATGTGCATCACCCTTTGCAAGAATATGCTCCAGATACTTAACCTTTATCCTTTCATCTTTGCACTCCCTCATAGAAAAAGACTCTATGCTTTAACCCTGTCTATATCCCTCATGCCCTTGTATATCTCAGAGCAACTTTATTATCAAAGTATGTAGAGTACATGTCATCATATACCACCTTGAGATTCATTTTTGCAGATGTTTACAGGAAAATAAAGAAATGCAATAGAATTTATGAAAAATTGCATAAACAAAGACTGATAAGCAATCAATATGCAAAAGAAGACAAACTGTCCAAATAAAAATAAATACTCTGTCAAGTCAGCCTCCTACATTCCCGGGAATAAGATCTTAGTCTATGCAATTTCTCCTTGTAACTCAGTCCCCAAGTCCAGGCAACCTCTGGGTAAATTTTTTCTGCACTTTTTCTATAATAAGGTGGCCAAAACTTTACAAAATACTCCAAACCTATACTGTAGTTGCCAAACGTTTGTCCAGTACTGGAGGCCATGAGGAACTCAACATCAGAACACATTCCCTGTCATCATGTTTGGGTCTTGCTGCTACTTAAGAATGCTAGAAATTTCTAGCAGTTTTCACATACTCTCTGTAAAAAACTGGCAGTAGGTCATGCTGCTCATGTCGGGTGTGCCCATGGAGGTTAAGATTCAAATTGTATTCACTTCACAGCCATTAACAAACTTTAAAAAGGTTCAACCAACACACATCAAAGTTGCTGGTGACGCAGCAGGCCAGGCAGCATCTCTAGGAAGTTAGTCCTGGCGAAGGGTCTCGGCCTGAAACGTCGACTGTACCTCTTCCTAGAGATGCTGCCTGGCCTGCTGCGTTCACCAGCAACTTTGATAAAGTGTGTTGCTTGAATTTCCAGCATCCGCAGAATTCCTCTTATTTGCGTTTATAAAGGTTCTTTGGAATTATCCTAGAGAGAAAATAAAAATTATCAGTTCTCGGTGTTATCCCAGAATATGTACTGAATATGACAGAATTCCTGAAGTCCATTTCCTCACCAGTCCCCTAATAAAATTGCTCGTATTCATTGCACTCCCATTCTAACTTTTTTAGTCCTACCACAATTTCTTTGTCTGGATTCTTAAATAAAGTGATTTCAAAGTCATCTTTCAGAATTGTACCTGGTTTTAGGAGAAAAGGAAAGAAAATCAGAGTTTTATTTTATGTTGAAGGTTCTAGTCTTGTAAGTTTTCACAAACAAAACAGCGGAGATATTTTCTGTTTAAGAAAAAACATGGCAACTCATTTAATGAACACCAAAGAACTGAACACAAAGCATGGTAAAAGTCCCTCAGGTAGTTACTTCATCACGTCAAACCAGTCCCTTTAGACGAACCCCAACCCAATGTCACTGCTTGTGAATTCTGTGTGTTCCCACCAATTACAACACCCTACACTCTACTTATTTCTGCTTTAGAATTGATTCTTTAACAGATCTTGAAAACTATACAAAATCATGAAGTAAAGAGATACTTCATACTAAAATATTATGTTATGCCACTGCATTTATAAAAGCTTGTCAACTGCAGTATTACTCAAAACAAGGAGAATAAATCTCAACAATAGAGATGTGTAGCAGTGGATTAATTTCATAACTTTGAAGTTGTTTCTCTTTGTGCATCAAAGTGTCACTGTCTGCCTGTGCAAGCGTATTGCAATTAGGTGCCAGATCTCCACCAGCATTGGTTGGCTGTTGGCCAATATTCTGTCACATAATATGTGCACCAGCTCCTATAATTTTCATTCCTGTGAGTCAATATCTTGTCTATGCCTGACATTTAACTTAAACAGTTCAGCTGTAACAGGAATGTTAATTATAAGGAAACATATATTTATAAACTGACCCTACCATGAAGCTGGTTAAAGACTTAAGTCACACAGTGGGAAAGAACAATAAATATTATCTTTTACTCTGTTGTGCTGAGCACAAGGAGGATCACTGTATGGTCTGCATAGTTTCTTTAGGGATAATTATAAATATAAAACAAAAAATGTCATTTGAAGCATTTCATTTTTCTGATTCACTCTAGACTTTGTTTATATTATATTCTGAAGAGCTGGGAGCAATGCAATGAATTCAGTTTTGTCAGTCTCTGAATGTTAAACCAACACTTTGATGTGTGTGCTATAGGGCTTAATCTTCATATGAGGGAATGTTTTGTTGGCAAAAGGCTCGTAGCATCATCTTTCTAAAAGATTTGTTTAATATACGGCTGTCTAAGCAGAAGCCCAGTCCTCCAGCCTGCAGATTTGTGTGCAATCCACACACTGGATACTCCTGCAAAGATCCTGAAGTGTGTGCATATATTTTTGTAAAAATAGAACATGATCACTTCTCTGTATCAGTAAGAAAGGAAACGGCATGGTGGAAAGATGAAATCAGAGTGTGAATACAGCTTTGTTCTTGTCAGGGCACGTTATTCCTGCAGTAACAAATACTGCTTCATGCAGCAGTGTAAGAAGAGCACGATTTACATATAAAATTCCAAATATGGTTCTATTCACATACGTCCAGGATCTTGATACTGATGCTGACAAATTTCTACTTCACAGAAAATTCTGCATCACGTCTTCAAACTGTGACATCAGCTCTGCCCACATTGTTACTTTAATATCGCCCATGGGGAATGTGTGGGTGCATGTGCCTTGTTCCAAATGGAACGCTCGCTCTGATATTCCTGGGTTTAATTTTAACAGGATATGCTCAAGGGATTTATTATTCTTTACAATTTAAGATGCTATTCATCGGTGTTCAACAGATTGATCCTTCCTTTGTCCTGGATTACCATGGCAATCACAAAGATTCTAATGTCCAACTGTGATGCCAACTCATTACAACTAGAATGACTGATGAAGGGTCTCGGCCTGAAACGTCGACTGTTTATTCATTTCCATAGATTCTGCTGAGTTCGTCCAGTATTTTGTTTGTGTTGCACGCAGAATTACTTGTCCAGGTTATTCCAACATCTCAAATATAGGAAAGGCAAGGGCAGTACTAAGCCAACCAGTGATTTGGTGGTATTTGCACTGGACTTCAAGGCGAGTGGTCCCAGGTTCAAATCCAGCTGACTCCTTGCATGCTTTCCATAGTGCTGGGTTGATCATCGAGCTGGCAACTCAGCATTGTAAATAAAGGACAAATACTGCACTAAGAAATGGCAAGGTTGTCGCCCGATGTGCCTCAAGGTGCAGAAGAAACAGCAACAAGGGCAGTAATGTAAAGGAGCACCACAGCCTGCAGGTTAGTCTTTGCCTCAAGACCTGCTGACATAGAAGTACATCGCTGTTCCTCCATCATGGAAGAAATCCTAGAATTCCCCCCACCCCGACAGTCCTTTCATCGGAAGGACTTCAATGATTCAAAGTGAATCACGACTAACTTGTCAAGTGGACAATAAGTTGCTGGTCCCCTGAAAATATTTTTTTTTAAAAAAGCGTTGATTATATTAGACTTAGTTTACATAGTACACTCGGTATAGTCAAGGAGCCGTCTGGCAGCTCCATTCTGAACGTCTGCAGTTATTCCAATCGTTTTCACCTATGATTTGTCTGATGGTTCTAATCAAGATGGCATCTTGATTCTTAATCAGATCTCGCAATATATAATTTTCCAATTCATCAATGTCATCAATCAGAAAACAATGAACACCTATATAGTGGCTTTCAAGGCCTCAAAAGCCCATAAAACCCTTCCAAATATTCATTTTTAGATGGCATCTAACATACTTCCACATTAAACCCACATCATTCAAAGCCAGCAGCCTATATTCTAACTTTCCTTTTTACCACTTTATTCTTGTCATTCACAGAAAGTTGCTGCTGGAAAGGATGGTATTTATTGTCAATCCTCAAAAGGTTTCCTAAGGGTTAATTCATCATAAGCCACAGGTCTAGGGTCGCAAGTATCGAGCCTGCTTATGCCACTTACATTTTAGTTATGAGACGCGCAGATACGTAAGAAAGTGAGAAGTTTTCTCCTCTAGTCCAATTATCTATAACTGGAGAGCATCGGTTTAACATCAGGGTTGAACAAGCATTTGAATCTGCAAGGCATAGTTGGCCTCAGATTATGCTAGCAAATGGAATTGGTATAGGTGGATGCTTAAGGGTCAGCATCGATTTGGTGAACGGGAGGCCTCTTCCTTTGTTATGTGACACTGTACTTTTAGGGCTCCCTGAAGTACAACAGAATCCGGCAAGAATGGCAAATTTTCTTCCTTAGAGGATTATCAGTGAACTGTGAAAGAATATTTATATAACAATGTGGTTGATTCATAATCATTATTACTCATACTAGACCTTTATTCCGAAGTTTAATAAATTGCTTGAAATTATATTCCCTAGAGGTCATGAGTTTGGGGGATTAATGCACCAGATCTAATGGTGCTCTAATATCGCAATAATCGTACCCTCCTGATACAGCAAAACCTCATTTAAAAGTTGCATCTGTATGGTTGCATTCTGTTGTATAGAATGTGAACACAGTTGTTCATATTGTGCGGTTGCACAAGACAGGAGAGGCCCCTTTCAGCCTATCAGATCCAAGCTGGTCATTTTGTCCATTTACACTCATTTTGTTTGCTGTCATTTTCTGTATTCTTCTACACCTTGTCAATACCACCTCCATCTCCTCTGGTGATGATATCCCAGATATCCAGTATTAAAAAGAACTTACCCTTCAAATCTATTTTAAACTCCTTCTTTTCACCTTACATCTACTTTTGATACACTTGCCATGGGAAGAAGACTTTATCACCTACCGTATCCGTGTCTCCTATTATCTGAATATATCTCTATCAAGTCACTCCTTAGTCTCCTTCACTCCACGGAAAACAAACTCACTCTCTCTCTATTAGAAGGTCCTCCAGTCCAAGAAGCAACCTGTACAACCACATTCTCCAGAAATGTGCGCACAGCTCCAAGTTGCAGCATGACATGCTAAATTTCACATTTTATGCCCAGATCTATGAAGGCAAGCACATTATATGCCTTCTTTATTAACCTATCTATTTGTATTTTCACTTCTAAGGAACTCTGGACTTGATCTCCAAGACGTCTCTATTCTTTAATATTCCTCAGTACTCTACCATTTACTCTATATGTCCTACCCATCTTTGATTTGCCAAAGTTTATAACCTTGCACTTGTCAGGATTAAATTGAATCTGCTATGAATGAAGATAGATCTTCAATCTACCCAACTTTCCCTGTTGTCGATCCTTGTTGTGGCTTTCGACAAACATCCTTGTTATCCACAACATCACCCATTTTTGTAGGAATTGCGTCTCCTGAAGCCTGACATCTACCCCTGCTCCCGATGGATATGGAGAGGTGTGTGTACAGTGGTACTTGAAGGGGAAGTATGTGATTCTGGACTTGTGTATCTACCTCAACAGGTTTAACTATTTGTTTTGAAATCTCTCAGGAAGTGATTACCATTCTTTTCTGGATCTTTACTACTGTAATCACTCAAGTTAATTGGAACTGATAACTTGAGTTTCTCCGTGGTTGCCGTATAAAGTGCTTCACGAGCATTGCTCAGCTTTTGGTATGTAGGTGAATTGCTCTCTTATGAAATTGAATAGACTTTATTTCTTACATCCTTCACATACATGTCGAGTAAAAATCTCAATGTCACGTCTCTGTCTAAATGTGCAATGTGCAATCATAGTAATTTATAGTAATTTGTAATAAATGGAACAGTCAATGTAACATAGAAATACACTCAAATCAGCGTGAGTAAATCAGTCTGATGGCCTGGCGGAAGAAGCTGTTACTGAGCCTGCTTGTCATGGCTTTTATGCTGCGATACCATTTCCCAGATGGTAGCAACTGAAATAGACTGTAGTTGGGGTGACTCGGGTCCCCAATGATCCTTCGGGCCCTTTTTCCACTTCTGTCTTTGTAAATGTCCTGAATCATGGGAAGCTCACAACTACAGATGTGCTGGGCTGTCCGCACCACTCTCTGCAGAGTCCTGCGATTGAGGGAAGTACAGTTCCCATACCAGGCAGTGATGCAGCCAGTCAGGATGTTCTCAATTGTGCCCCTGTAGAAAGTTCTTAGGATTTGCGGGCCAATATCAAACTTCCTCAACCATCTGAGATGAAAGAGGTGCTGTTGTGCCTTTTTCACCACACAGCTGGTGTGTACAGACCACGTGAGGTCCCCAGTGATGCGGATGCCGAGGAACTTAAAGGTGTTTATCCTCTCAACCCCAGATCCATTGACGTTAATTGGGGTTAGCCCATCTCCATTCCTCTTGTAGTCCACAACTAGCTCCATTGTTTTTGCTACATTGAGGGAGAGGTTGTTTTCTTGACACCACTGTGTCAGAGAGATGACTTCTTCCCTTGTAGGCCACCTTGTTATTGTTTGAGATTAGGCCAATTAATGTAGTGTCATTGGCAAAGTTAATTGGCAGTTTAGAGCTGTGAGTGGCAAAACACCCAAGTTGACCAATTTTATACTGTCTATAAATGATCACAAAGGGAGTGAGGGTCATGGAGCTAGAGTAGTGTTTCTTTTGCTCTTCTACTGTATGTAAGAAAATGCCAGATGACATGGGCGCTGTGTTGAAACCCCGGTCCAGATTATTCCAGCCTCAAGACTGGAGTTTTAAGACAATTCAGATTTGTCATCCACTGAGATCTGGGTATGAGAAAACCTTTCTCCAACCCCTCCTTACTACATAAGCCCTTGAATTACAAATCAAATTGAATGTAAAATATGAACCAAAAGCACTGGTCTTGGGACCTGGAGTAGTGATGAGGAACATAATAATTGTCTTGAAGCCAAAGTCCTCCAGATCATTCATTCATATCAGATTGTTCACAAGTGTTCACAACATTTCCAGTACACAAGTGTAAAGAAGAAAAAAGTAATTGTTACTCTGGATATGATGCAGCACATAAAATTTCACATTAAGATATGGAACACAATAATAAATAAAACAATGAATATATATCCATAAGATAGCTTATATGCATAGGTTGATTATATGTATGTACATAAAGTGACACTAGGTGCAAGAGTGTCTGTACATAGAGTGACTGATAGGAAATGATAAAGGAATGATGGGTTAGTGTGTGGGAGTGTTGATTAGCCTTATTGCTTGAGGAAAGTAACTGTTTTTGAGTCTGGTGGTCCTGTTGTGGATACTACATGGCCTATGACAGAGAAAGAGGGTATTTGGCCCCTCAGATCTACACCACCTTCAGAGATTTCCCATCAGTACCATTCCCCCATCCTCTATTGCCTTCTATAAACCATTCCCTCTCCAATACCTATTAATTACTCCCACATGCCCGTGATTATAACCATATAAACCATATAACCATATAACAATTACAGCACGGAAACAGGCCATCTCGGCCCTTCTAGTCCGTGCCAAATTCTTACTCTCAGCTAGTCCCACCGACCTGCTGTCAGCCCATAACCCTCCATTCCTTTCCTGTCCATATAGTTGTCCAATTTAACTTTAAACAACAACATCGAATCTGCCTCAACCACTTCTGCTGGAAGCTCCTTCCACACAGCTACCACTCTCTGAGTAAAGAAGTTCCCCCTCATGTTACCCCTAAACTTTTGCCCTCTAACTCTCAACTCATGTCCTCTTGTTTGAATCTCCCCCACTCTCAATGGAAAAAGCCTATCCCCATTAACTCTATCTATCCCCCTCATAATCTTAAATACCTCTATCAAGTCCCCCCTCAACCTTCTACATTCCAAAGAATAAAGACCCAACTTGTTCAACCTTTCTCTGTAACTTAGGTGATGAAACCCAGGTAACATTCTAGTAAATCTTCTCTGCACTCTCTCTATTTTGTTGACATCTTTCCTATAATTTGGTGACCAAAACTGTCCACAATACTCCAAATTTGGCCTCACCGATGCCTTGTACAATTTCAACATTACATCCCAACTCCTATACTCAATGCTCTGATTTATAAAGGCCAGCATACCAAAAGCTTTCTTCAACACCCTATCAATATGAGATTCCACCTTCAGGGAACTATGCACTGTTATTCCTAGATCCCTCTGTTCTACTGTATTCTTCAATGCCCTACCATTTACCATGTATGTCTTATTTTGATCAGTCCTACCAAAATGTAACACCTCACATTTATCAGCATTAAACTCCATCTGCCACCTTTCAGCCCACTCTTCTAACTGGCCTAAATCTCTCTGCAAGCTTTGAAAACCTACTTCATTATCCACAGCTCCACCTATGTTAGTAATATCTGCATACTTACTCATCCATTTTACCACCCCATCATCCAGATCATTAATGTATATGACAAATAACATTGGACCCAGTACAGATCCCTGAGGCACACCACTAGTCACCGATCTCCAATCTGACAGTTATTCACCACCACTCTCTGGTGTCTCCCATCCAGCCACTGCTGAATCCATTTTACTACTTCAATATTAATACCTAATGATTGAATCTTCCTAATCAACCTTCCGTGTGGGACCTTGTCAAAGGCCTTACTGAAGTCCATATAGACAACGATTCTCCTACTTGCCTTAATGCTTGGGGAAAGGAATTATCTTTGAGTCTGGTGCTCCTGATGTGGATGCTGCATAACCTCCTCTCTGACGGGAATGCTTGGTCACTAACCATTCACTAGTTGTGCAATGTTAATGGATTTTTTTTTTGGGATTCCGGTATATAGTTCAGGTAGGTGGAAAATGGAAGGGATTAGGACAGGGTCTTGAATACCTTCTCTTGGTGGGCAGGTGCTTTTGACATCTTTCTTCATTCTAACGTGATGTCAGTTTATTTGTCTATCTATTCATTATATATTTGTTTGTTTGACTTTTCTTCTCAGTAACAGGCCCTTCCAGCCCAATGAGCCCATACCACCCAATTATAACCATGTGTCCAATTAACCTACTCACCGATACATCTTTGTCATGTGGGATGAAATCAGAGTACCCAGAGGAAGCCCAGACGGTCATGAGGAGAATGTAGAAACTCCTTGCAGACATTGGCAGAATTGAACTAGGGTCACTGGTTCTGTAAAAGTTTAGGCTAAGCACTATCCTACTGTACCAATGAGTTAGATTCTGCAGATTAATGACACTTTCCTCCAGAGATGATATCAGCCGACTGACCCTTCACCTGATACAAAGTCCAAACATTAGAATATAATTGCCAAAGGTTGAGTTGAGTTGGGGTCTGGAATGAAGGATAGTTGAATAAACTGAGGAAGTTTTAGAACAATAACAACTTCCATTCTTATACGGCTTTTAGTACAGCTAAATCACAGAAATGTTATGTTGATCAACAGATGGAGATGTCATCAAGGAAGCTCAATCAACTGTGCTAAGTGTAGGAATGTGGGAAAGAATTTAAATTTACCCATGTTTGGAGGGGTATGTTAAACAGTGGCCAGTCACACAAATGCATACAAATGGATGTGTACTCATTGGATTCAACAGTTCACTGCAGTGCCCAGGGTTTGACAAGCTTACATTCCTAAAGACTGTCCATACCCCAAGTTTTTCATGAGTCAGAAATGAACAAAAGTGGCGTGTGTGGGACAGCTGTGATGGGCGAGAAAGATGTTACATGAAGGGTTCTGCCCAATCCTACCAGCTCTGCCCAGGATGTGAAAGTGCCTTGTTCCCACACAGCAGAAGATGCCTGAACCCCTGTAGGAACCAACAATTTTACTGTCTTTCCTCCAGCTGGTCCTCCAGACACCTGTACATTCTTATGGGGCGAGCACGTCAGGAGATGATGACCTGGGAAGGGCCTGTACTGTGCTTCCTATGGCCATGCTGCCTCAGCTTCCCTGCCCGGCACGTGCCTTGTTTGTAAGAGTCAGAAGCAGAGGCTCTGAAGGGGTTTCAGTTTTGAGTCTCTGAACATTCCTAGGAATGGACTCAGGTGGCAGGGGGAAGAAAGAAGGGGATTAAGCAAAATGGCAAACAATAGATGAAGAAAGCTTACAGAGATCTGAAGAAAGAAACAAGAACATGACCCATTAATTGAAGATGCATCAGATTAGACCACAGAGCTGAGAAATGATGGCCAAAATGGAACTCTGAACTTTTCTGCAGATGAATGAAAATATACATTAGTAATATGCAGGCTAAAGCAGTAAAAAAATTCTTTTAGTTTAAGAATTATTCGGTGTTCACTTGCATTATCCTTATTTGTCCAGTAGGTAACAAATATGTGACTATCCTGTGATTTGAAGGACCATGAAGTAGCATTTAAAGTGCAGGCTTCCACCCCTCTTTATAAATGACCCCATTCCTGGAACTTATGCTGAGACCGATTCTGAGGCTAAAACAAGTGACTGGAAGTCCCACATTTCCAGTGTGGAGCAGGGCTCCAATATTTATATGCTCATGTTTAATGACTGGGAAATGTAAATTCATTACCCCTCCCTCTATCATTGGTGCTTTTGAATCATTCTTCATCGCTGGAATCTGGTGAGCATTGCCATGGAAACAAACACCCTCTGGTTGTGAAGCTGTGTTCCTGGCATTTCTCTACAGACTGTGAGCATCTTCTGAGGCTGGGAAATGGTGCACCGATCAGTCTGGAGCAAGGTGACATGTCATGCTTTTATATAACCTAGCATCCCAAAGCAATCAATTTAATTTAACTTTCTATTCCATATTGAGACTCCATTATTTAAAAACAATATTCCTGTTAAATAACATTCTGTATATTCTCACAGGAAGTAATAATATTGTAATTTGTGCAGATAAAACATTAATCAATAATTAATTCAAGGAATATTAACTATTAGATATTTAGACAATTTTTAATGTATTAAATTGTTGCTTTCAGTATAAGTACCCTAATTTGCTTTTAACTTATCTGTAATATTTTTCTTAAATTAGTGCTTTCCTTGGAAATAAATTGTAAGCCAGTGATAAGTGCTGATTCAAAATGGATTAATCCAGGGGCTCTGCTGAGGGGAACTACAAACTTTGTAAATAGTACTGACCTGCTTGTTAAATGAGAAGACAGAGGTTCCCCCCCCCCACACACACCTTTAATCCGCCTTCAATCAACCCACTCTAATCAGTACTGAGAGTTGTAAAATTCAGCCTGGATCTACTTAACTAATCTAGATAGACGTGAGGTAAAACAGAGCAATAGAAGGATAGAGAGTAAGTGAGGGAGGGAGGGAGAGAGAGAGAGAGAGAGAGAGAAAGAAGGGAAAATTAGAATACAGGTGATTCTGAATGTTTTGTTTCTCCTGAAAATTGTTGCTCTCTGGTTATCTGACTCGATCTGTGGGGCCCTGTTCACATCAGGTGTACCACGTGACTCTGCAGCTACCAGGGAGTAATACAGGTAAAAAAAAAATTAGCTGGATCTAACTGCCTTTGCCCATGCATTATTAAATGAATGTAGAACGGGTTGCTTACATCATTGTGAATAAGGCTGAAGTTTAGCATTGTTGTGGGATTCAGTACTGAAAACAGAAGAACCTAGCAGCAGCTCTTCAAGGTCTTCCCAGTGGTAGTCCTTTTCAGTATTTATTTATATCTTAATGCTTGCGTAAGCCACAAGCTCAAAGTCTTCATTAAAGCTTGGTGTGTGATTGGGCACTACAGTGTCCATCTTAGCTCCAACTCCACCCCGGCAAGTCAAAAATATGTGATGTGTCTCATCCCTACTCTGTACTTATGACAATTACAGTGGAATAGAAGAATCAGCCTTTCTGTGGTGGAGATAAAGGACTTATCATTGTAAACAGTCTGTGGATAGATATTTTAAATGATATTTTCGGGACAGCCACTGCATCTTGTTAACAACAGCAAGAGTGGACATGGCTCAATGTGTTGGTATTTCATTTAACTACCGCTGTGCCTCTGTTAACCAGGCCAGAGAACTATATAGATTTGGGTAACTAGGGCAAGTGGACGTCTCCACCAAGCTCTCCATGCGGGTGGGGCTGTTGTTGGTTATCACAACTCTACATGTTGCCATGCTTAAAGCACCCAAGGCCAAAAATGTCTCTTGGGTAAGTACTTTATGTTCAAATTTGTGGCTGGAATATGGATATTTTATAGTTTAAGAATGCAATATTGTCATATTCAGCTGGTGTTTACTTTCAGACTTTTAATTGTAAATTAATAAGTTAACTCAAATCTTTTACTTTATAAATGCAGTTTAGTATTTGGCAAAATTTGCTGCTTTAGTAGTTTTCAAAACTATCAGACAAACTTTTGACAAGATATGTTTTCCTGATGTGTGATAAATTAAGATGTTCTATCATCTTAGTCACAGAGTAAACATAACCGTAGTGAAGGCGTAACTGATCTCATTCATTACAGTTTTATTATTGCATGGACTTCGATTTTTTTTCTAAAAGTAATGAAATCTCTGAAGGATATATATCTAATGATAACCTAGAAACTGATTAGAGATTCTGCAGATTTTATTTCAGATTAATTAAAGGGTCATGGAGTGTGATAATATCTGTTACACCTTTCTGCTCATTAGGCTAAAAGGACATTAGGGAAAATGGATTAATTTTATTTGTAAAAGAGATTTGAGGTAGATTGTGTTTGTAATGGAGGGAATGATGAAAAGCAGCGTACATGGATTACTCAGTCTCACAGGGATTGTTTCTGAAAATGAGAAAGTTGAACACTTTGAGACTACACCTGCTGAACCAAAAAATACAAGAAAACAGATGGATAGATTGTAAATCCGAAAGGAGTTTAGATTAAGCAAGCTGCATATACACACTCAATCCTTTCATTATCATCGTATATACCTTAATGCTTTTTCATTCAGTAAATGAAACCTCAATGGCTTTCTATGAATCTTTTGTTTTTTTTTATATTTATATATGTGCCATCTCAACCAACTCGAAATGAAAACAGTTCCTGCAATAGGGTATAAAGCAGGAAGAACAGATGCCAGTTCTAGTTAGAGATTAATTCTTTTAATATAAAGTGCTCCACAACCTAAATCCAAGTTGATTTGGTCATTCTTTGTGAGCCTCCTATTATGAGTTGTATGCAATAATTCTGTGATCCAGATGTTATGGTGATGGGCACCATGTTAACTTATTACATGACTTTAATTAAACAGGATGACCTACTTTGCTTTTCAAATATTATCAGTTCTGTTAGTGGGGATAGGCACTGTGTTTACAGTGAATTTTCAAGCTTGGTGGTCAAATATCATCTATTTGGAAATGGAGGATAAAGGCACTTTGAATTCAATATGAAAGTTAGTCAGGCAAGATTAAAAATTCTTGCTGAACTTGAAAATGAAATTAGATGATTGTATGTAATATTTAAGTGTGGCAATGTTTTCTGCATTCATCAAAAATTACAATTCTGGAGCTATCCTTGCAAATTAATGTGTTGAAAACAGTTTCAATACATTCCTGTAAAATTACCTTCCCCTTGAAACATTCTAAAAGAAAAATTATGAAGTGTTGTGAAATTTTGTTTTGACTCATCTGCTTCAATGACACATCACCAGTGAGAATGGTAATTAAAAACCTCTACCTACTCATAGTGCAAATTAAGAAGTGCAAAGAACGTCTTAAATAATGTACAACAGCTCAAATGTCACTAGAAATAACAGATGAGCAATTTTGTAGCTAAATTTACACCAGGAGCAACATTAATGCCTAAAGGGACAATATAATTGCAAGAATCGGTGGCATGAACTGGTGGGCATTTTTATCTCCCACCCATCGGCAATTTCCTATCTGAGCTGCCTGCCTTAGAGAAGCCAATGAAGATGGCAGATGCTTTCCAAGGATGCTGGGGACATGGGATTGAATCACCCTGCATGGCCTCAAAGTAACACAAGTGAAAGACCATCTGCTTGCCCATTGGCAAATGATGTTGCATATGGCAAAGGAGATACAGAAAGTGCAGACAGTATGGGTGCATCTCAGAGATAATCCTTAAAGAGTAATGTTGAAAATCATGTTGATGTTTAATGACTTGTAATGCAGAGTGTTCTGAAACTTCTACGGAAATTTCAATTGGATTTAAGATGAACAATTTTGGTTAATGGATATGGAATATAACATATATGCATACATACACATATGTTCCTCTCCATGCCTTGTGGTGCATCGGGCAGCGACTTTGCTGTTCCTTTAGCATTTATGTCTGTTTTTTACGAGGCCAAGTTGCTAGCTCACACCAGCATGAATTAAAAGTGTGCAGGGAGCCGACAGGATTTGAACCCAGGACCATTCACCTCGAAGTATAATAAGTATACAACTAGACCACCAGCAGGCTGATATGATGCATACTTAAGCATACATATATATATTTATACATACACACACACACACACACACACACACACACACACACACTTTTTATATATAGATAGATATGGCATGGTGGCACATGGCTGTACGGTACCAGTGGCCCAGGTTCAGTTCCCGCTTCTGCCTGTATGGAGTTTGTACTCTGTCTGTGAGACCACGTAGCATTTGTCTGGGAACTCCAGTTTCCTCCCACAGTCCAAAGGTATACCAGTTGGTTGATTAATTTGTCATTGTAAATTGTCCCATGAATAGGCTAGGATTAAACTGGGGGGATTGCTGGGCAGCATGACTTGAACGGCCAGAAGGGCCTATTCCACACTGTATGTCAATCAAAAAAATGTTTAAAGCCTGTTTTTGAGGTGAGGTGAGTGGGTGGGGAAGTTTAAAGGAGATGTGCGGGTCACAGCGAGTATTAGGCTACCAGTGGTTGTGGTGCAATCAGGTATGATCGTGGCATTTAAAAGACTGTAAGATACTGTAGGTATATGGATATGCAGGGAATGGAAGGATATGGATCATGTGCAGAGAAAGTGATTTAGTTTAACTTATAACCATTTTGAGGGCAGACATGATAGGCTGATGAATGTTTTATTCCTCTTTGTGAAGATTCGGTCTGTGGACAAGGACAAGAGAATGTGACTGCGAGTGAGGTGGGTGGTGGGATCCAAGTGACAGTGCTGGAGGAGCCTCAGTGCTTGCGCTTGCCCAACAGGTTTTTGCTCCCTGTGTGGATGAGAGTGGGGGCTGTAGGAAGGATGAGCAACCTAACTGTGGCACCGTAGTTCATGGGGCCATTCAAGAGGGGGGAAAGAAGAGAAATGTCGTGGTAATTGGAGTAGTAGAGTCAGTGGAATAGACAGAGTTCTCTGATGCAAGGACAGAGCATCCCAAAGGCTGTGTTGCCTGCCTGGTGCCCGGATTCAGGACATCTTATTTGACCTGCAGATGAATTTGCAGTGGGAGGAGAAAGATCCAGTTGTCTTGGTTGTGTGGGTACCAATGACATAGGTAGAATGAGGAAAGAGGTTCTGCTGAGGGAACTTGAGCAGCAAGGGACTACATTAAGAAGCAGAACCAAAAAGGTAGTAATCTTTGCATTACCACCTGAGCCACATGCAAGTTGGCCTAGGGTCAAGTAGATTAGAAATTAAAATGTGTGGTTCAAGGACTGGTGTGGGAGAAGTGGGTTTGAACTCATGGGAAATTGGCGCCAGTACTGGGGAAGGAAGGAGCTGCACCAACAGAACGGGCTCCACCTGAACTGTAATGGGACCTGGATCCTAGCGAATTGCATAACTAGGGCTGTGGATAGGGCTTTAAACTAAATAATAGGGCGGTGGGTTCAACAGATTGGAGAGGTATGGATCAAGTAAAAGGGGAAAGTGTGGATAAAGAAAGCAAAAGATAAAAAAGAGAAAAGTGAGAGTGGAGTTAAGAAAAGTCAAGTGCAAAAGAGAAAAAGATTACACGATTTTAAAAGCACAATGAGTGTAAGGGCACTTTATCTGAATGCCCGTAGTATTCAAAAAAGGTCAGTGAATTTGTGGCACAAATCAATAAAAAGTGGTATGATTTAGTGGCCATTAGAGAAACGTGGTTGCAAGGTGGAGAGGATTGGGAATTAAATATCAAGGATAACAGGTAATAAAGAAGGATAAGCAGGAAGGTAAGGGAGGTGAGTAGCGCTCTTAATGAAGTTTGAGATGAGGGCGATAGTGAGAGACGATTTAAGATCTAAGGAGCAGAATGTTGAACCCATCTGAGTAGAGGTTAGGAATAGTATAGGGAAAAATCACTGCCAGGAGTTGTCTATCAGTCACTGAATAATAACATTACAGTGGCACAGGCAACAAACAGAGAAATATCTGAGGCATGTAAGAACAGGGACTTCAACTTGCACATAGATTGGGTGAATCAAGTTGGTTGAGGCAGTTTTGAGGAGGACTTCATAGAATGCATTCATGATAGCTTCCTTGAATAACATGTCACAGAACCTACAAGGGAACATGCCATCTTAAATCTGGTCCTGTGCAATGAGACAGGTAAAATTAGTGATCTTGTAGTTAGGGATCCTCTTGGAAAGCATGATCACAGTATGACTTGAGTTTCTCATACAAATGGAGGGTGAAATAGTTCAATCTAAAATGAGTAAATTATGCCTAAACAATAGAGACTACAATGGGATGAGAGAGGATTTGGCTAGTGTAGACTGGGAACACAGGCTATATGGCGGGACGGTTGAGGAACAGTGGAAGACTTTCAAAGAGATTTTTCGTGGTACTCAACAAAAGTATATTCCAGTTAAAAGCAAAGATAGTAAGAGTGGAAAGAGCCAGCCTGGGATAACTAAGGGAATAAAAGAAGGCATCAGACTAAAAGCTCTTGCATACAAAGTTACCAAGAATAGTGGGAAACTGGAAGATTGGGAAAATTTTAAAAAGCAACAGAGTACCACTAAACGAGCAATAAAGAAAGGGAAGCTAGATTATGAAAATAAACTAGCACAAAATATAAAAACGGATATTAGAAGTTTGTATAATTATATAAACCAAAAAGGGTCGCTAAAGTGAACTTTGGTCCCTTGGAGGATGAGAAGGGGGAATTGATACTGGGTAATGAGGAAATGGCTGTGACTCTGAATGACTATTTTGTGTCGGTCTTCACGGTGGAGGACACATCTAACATGCCAAAGGGAGATGTTATGGATGCCGTGGGAGGTAAGGACCACAATAAAATAGTTATCACTAGAGTTGAGCAAGCTTGTGGGCCTGAAGATAGATAAGTCCCCTGGTCCTGATGGAATGCATCCCAGGGTACTGAACAAAATGGCAGAAATTATAGTAGAGGCTATGGAGATGATTTACTAAAATTCTCTGGACTCTGGGCAGGTTCCGGCGGATTGGAAGATGGTGAATGTCACACCACTGTTCAAAAAAGGATGTAGGCAAAAGCCAGGTAACGATAGGCCAGTTAGTTTAACATCTGTAGTTGGGAAAATGCTTGAAGCTATCGTTAAAGAAGAAATAGGAAGGCACCTGGAAAGAAATGGATCCATCAGTCAGACGCAGCGTGGATTCAGCAAAGGCAGGTCCTGCTTGACAAACTTACTGGAATTCTTAGTGGACATAAGGAGTGCAGTGGACAGAGGAACACAGATGGATGTTGTTTACTTGGATTTCCAGAAGGCATTTGATAAGGTGCCATATAAAATACTTATCCATAAGATAAGGATGCATAGAGTTGGGAGCAATGTATTAGCATGGATAGAGGATTGATTGACTAATAGAAAGCAGAGAGTTGGAATACATAGGTGTTACTTTGGTTGGCAATCAGTGGTGAGCAGTGAGCCACAGGGATCAATGCTGGGCCCTCAACTGTTCATGATATACATTAACAATCTGGAAGATGGGGCTGAGCGTAGTGTATCCAAGTTTGCTGATGATACTGAATTGAGTGGAAAAGCAAATTGTGCAGAAGATACGGAGAGTCTGCAGAGAGATGCAGATAGGTTAAGTGAGTGGGCAATGTTCAGGCGGATGGAGTACAATGTTGGTAAATGTGAGGTCATCCACTTTGGAAGGGAAAATGAAAGAGCAGATTATTATTTAAATGGTAAAAAATTGCAGCATGCTGCTGTACAGAGAGGGACTTGAGAGTGTTTGTGCATGAATCACAAAAGGTTGGTTTGCAGGTGCAGCAGGCTATCAAGAAGGCAAATGGAACATTGGCCTTTGTTGCTAGAGGGACCGAATTTAAGAGCAGGGAGGTTACGCTGCAACTGTACAGGGTACTGGTGAGGCCACGCTTGGAGTACTGCATACAGTTCTGGTCTCCTTACTTGAAGAATGCTTTGGAGGAGGTGCAGTGGAAGCTAACCAGGTTGGTTCCAGAGATGATGGGGTTAGACTATGAGAAGAGATTGAGTCGCCTGGGACTGAGGCAGGAAAGTTGTTTCCACTGGTAGATGAGACTAGGGAAAATAGCCTGAAGATTCAGGGGTGTAGATTTAGGATGGAGATGAGGAGGAACTGCTTCTCCCAGAGAGTGGTGAATCTGTGGAATTTTCTGCCCAACGAAGCAGTGGAGGCTACCTCAGTAAATATATTTAAGACAAGATCTATAGTTAAGACATAGCTTTTTGTATAGTAGTGGAATTAAGGGTTATGGGGAAAAGGCAGGTAGGTGGAGATGAGTCCATGGCCAGATCAGCCATGATCTTATTGAATGGAAGAGCATGCTCGATGGGCCAGATGGCCTACTCCTGCTTCTATTTCTTATGTTCTTATGTAAAACTGGATTTGTGTTTCAACACGCACAGAATGCTGCAGAAACTCAGCAGGCCAGGCAGCATCTATGGAAAAAAACACTGTCGATGTTTCAGGGTGACACCCTTCAGCAGGACTGATTTGTGTGGGATTAGTTATATGGGTGATTGATTGTTGATTAGTACTCAGATGGGCAAATGGCCTGTTTCCATACTGTAGGACTCCAACTGGTGAATAATTGTCGCACTGTGAGTTCATCACTGAACTTCTGCTACATATGTAGTGCTAGTCGTGAATGGACCTGTTCTCAGTATCTCAATGCATTTGAAGGAGCAGGTGCAGAATATTCTCACATGAATAAAAGTAGCTGTTTCACATTTGTGAGTTTTTAATCTGCTTTATCTGTGATCCATTCTTGGTGCATTCTGAGTGGAGTGACTCCATGAAACCTTTTTAGAAGCTGTCAGCAATAGTTTTTTGTTCGGAGGCTTTATCTCAAATCAAGTCTTCCACACCTATTCTTCCAGTGTTTTGAGCTAACAATGCGGCCAGGATATTGCAACAGAGAGTGGAAAACAGAAAATCTTGTGTGGATTTCCTCAGGTGTCTGATCTCTATTGGCTCAGAGAATAAAAAATTCAAAAGATTTGGACCTTTTGTTGCACTGTGACAGCTCACATCACCGTGTTTGGATCACTTTGCATCTCGTTCATGCCTACCCTTTGTGGATGCTGTAGAAAATTAAGAAATGGCCAGCACTTGTTTATCTTTGCTGCTATAATTGAGTAATTCAATGAATTAACACATGGAATAAATTAATTTTTAACTGCTGGAGAATGATTTTGCATCATTTGGGAAAAAATAGCTGACTGTTGTTGAGACACCTAACTCAGTAAATGAAAAAGGGCATGCAGTTGAACTCACTCACTTTCCTCACCTATCTAAAGTAGCCAGAAGTTGACTATATAGGAGTTTAAGACTCAGTTGAGTGGGAGGCAAAGAAAACTGGCCCAGATCAATTCTTCCATCCATGCCAACAGTGTTACAGTAATGATCAAAGCACCACCATGTTCTCTACTGCAAACTACATTTCTTTGGTGGCCTGGAAACTTGACCCTGTATAATTACTTGCTTACAAACCATTTCAAATCTCCCTAACAAAGAAGTTAACAGCACCATCATTTTTATATTCTTGTATGCATTTGGATGTTTCTAAATATTTCTGTTTAAACTGTATATTGATCCTGTCAAAGATATTAGCTTCAAACACAAGCCAATAATGCAAATGAGAACATTAACAGGAGTGCTTTAGAGGGATTTGGGCCAATTAGAGGCATATGGAGCCAGCTTGGTGGGCACTACAGTCAGCATGGACAAGTTGGGCAGAAAGGCCTTTTTCCCTGCTTTATTACTCTATGACACAACAGATGAACAAATATTCTCCATACGTTTGAAACAGGAGTGAACTTGGGTAATTAGCTTATGTCTACAATCATTTTAGCTGTCCTGTTGTTAATATTAAGAATGTACTATCAATATATGCCTTCAAAATTAAACAAATGGAAACATGCCAAAGAACTGGCCAATATCTTTTAAACAACCTACTTTATACATGGAAAAAAATGGGCATATTATTTATTTATTGAGTACAGCATGGAGTTGTCCCTTCTAGCCTTGCTGTCCAGCAACCCCCAATTTAGCCCTAGCCTAATCATGGGGCAATTTCCAGCATCCAATTAACCTACCAACTGGTATGTCATTGGACTGTGGGAGGAAACAGGAGCATCTGAAGGAAACCTCAGTGGTTGTGGGGAGAACGTACAAACTCCTAACAGGCAGCAGCAGGAATTGAACCTGGGTCACTGGTAATATAAAGCGATGTGCCAACAGCTACGCTACCATACCACTGTTATCTACAGTGGATTAGTATTAGTGACACAAACCTACTTGTATATGACCTCAAAAGGACTTAGTAAGTCGACGTTTTGGGGATCAGTGATGATATTTGTGAACTGCAGGGTATATATGGAAGTCTTCTTCTCTTACAGCAAATAATATAGCCTTCCTGAAAGAACTCAAGTCAGAAAGGTTTGGGGGGACATTGGGGGGAACTTCTTCACTCAGAGAGTGGTGGGAGTGTGGAACGCGCTGCCATCTTATGTGGTAAATGCGGGCTCACTCTTAAGTTTTAAGAATAAATTGGATAGATACTTGGATGGGAGAGATCTGGGGGATTATGGACTTGGTGCAGGTTAATGGGACTAACGGAATAAAGTTTTGGCACAGACTAGAAGGGCCGAATGGCCTGTTTTCTGTGCTGTAGTGTTCTATGGTTCTATGGTTCTAATTTCCTAACATGATGGAAGTCATATCTTTTGAAGGTCTCCTGGTGTCAACTTTCCTCCCAAAGCCATTCCAGCCTTCAATAATAAGGTTTGGCTTGGCAGAAGATCCTCGCTGCTGAAGCTGTTGTCACGAGTGCCTCAGGGCTGAGAAAAGAGCACAGGGCTATGCAGATTTGTGGGAAGGGAAACAGAACAAAGCTGACACAAAACCAGCTGAGAAGACTTTGATAGCCAGCCAAAACATACCCTCTGGGTTCATTGGCTGTAAAATCAAGGAATGAAAGACACATCAGAACACAACTAAAAACGTGTCAACAAGCTCAATTAGAAAAGATAAGTGTATATGATCTAATATATTTGCAGCCATTCTTCTTCATTCGTATAAATGAATTTGACATGTCTGACCTAATGAAGCTCAGAGGTCCATTTCTCCAGTCAGGGAATCATCACTTCTGAGAATATACTTGAATCATTTTCTCTGTGCATCAGATATACTCGTGCCAGGATGGTGCTCTATATCGACTGAGAGCTTTGAGAGACTGGTGATGGGATTGCAAATGATTTATCCTGTCTGATGGTGCCAATGGGCCTCAATGCTGAAGATGGTCTGAGAGAGGATCTTGAGCTCATCCTGTCAGTGGATGTTGATTTTGTTTGCATTTCCTCTCGGTGGTTCTGGAGGATCTTGTGGAGATATTAATGGAACATCTATAGTACTTCATGATTCCTGTCCTATGTAGTACATTTCTCAGAGGCAAATAGGAGGGCAGAGACTACTGCAGCTTAATGTAGCATGAACTTTGTGCTGGATTATGTTGTGCTTGACATTGAGGGAGAGTACAGAGAGACACCCAGAGGCCAGCTGTGCAGGACATCCAACTGAACTTTATTGATAGGACTGCTTGTGCAATATGTGAACTCCACCCATGTGGGAGTGGCTAATTGAGTGGTATAGGACTAACCCATTAATTACCACAACAGATTTCATGTTTCAGTCTTCAAATTCTCTTCCCATTAGGCAGTCAAAGTTTATACATTGGTAAATTGCTCTCCCCCCATTGATGCTGCTTGAGCCCTGGAGTTCCTCCAGTAGATTGTTGTTGCTCCAGATTCCAATATCTACAGTCTCTTGTGTCTCTGATTTTTCCTCTTAGCCTTGGGCTCAGCTGCTATCTTCATGATCTAAAGCAGAAATGCTGACAATCAAGAAGCAGTGAGAAATAAATTAGACATTCAGAGTTATGGGCAATGAAGAGCCAAATGGATCAAATGCTGTGTTTGGTCTGGATCAGAACATATGAAAGTAGGAATCCATTTAGAGAATGGAAGCTTCACATAACATTTGGAATTTTGTGAGGTACGATCTTCTACTCCAGTTTTAAGTTGACTACTTTCAGGAATAGCTTCTTTCCCTCCACTATCAGATTTCTAAATGGTCCATGAACCCATGAACATGACATTATTATTTATTTTTTCTGCTATTTATTTATTTTTGTAAATTATAGTAATTTTTAGGTCTTGCACTATGTTATTACCACGAAGCAGCAAATTTCAAGACATACATCAGTGATAATAAGACGTGATTCTGAATTTCACATGGATCCCTCAAAACCATAAAGATGATACTTCCTATTTCCATAACTTTATTGTTGATGAAAGCAAAGTGTGCTAATTTTATTCCCGTAATACTCTTGCAAATGTTGTACTGTTCCACAAGCAGCATAATGTTAGCATCGCACACAAAGTTTCATTAGTCTTGAGGAAAGTTGCAAGACAAAATAAATGATTTTGAAGATGTAAATATAAGACCACCTATTATTGTTGGCATAAACACAAGAGGTTCTGCTTGTAGTCTCTTTAATTAGAGTTCAGGGTACATTGGGAAAGTTGCCATGGTTGTTTTATGTTCATTTTGTCTATCCTTTGATGCGCATAATGTTAACAATAGCTAACATTATGCTGGCAACTCCTTTTAACACATCCTGTTACTATATTGCATGCAAATTCGTGCATGCTCATTTCCTGAGCTAAGCTTAATCAAACCAGTTCTTCTGTGTGCCTGTCAAAATGCCAGCTATTCCTTTTTAAAGTGGAAATATGCTTGCCAGATTGCCAGCAACTTCCCTAATAAATGGATTCCTCCAAAGTTTAAAGACTAAAAAAATACTGTGTGTCAGAAAGATTAAGCTCTCTCTCACCGCTGTTTATTTCAAAACAAAGCTAGCTTTGCAATATTTCAGATGAAAGTTTCCTGACCTGAAATATTGACTGTATTTATCTCCATATATGTTGCTTGTCTTGTTGAGTTTTTCCTTTGTTTTGTGTGTTAGGTTTGCAACAATTGATTTTGAAGTACCTGGTTCATGGTGATGAGACCATATAGCAAGTTTAGTTCTACTGGCCAAGGGTTAATATGAAGGCATTTAAGTATCAAATATACCAGAGCATTAGTAGCAGGAGTAATTCTGTCAGCCCTTTAAGCTGTTTAGATAGAAATTCTGCTTTTCCACTCAATTTAGTCTCACCAGCTGGGTTATACTGGATTAATTAACTGAGTGGACATAATCAGAGTTCTAATTGTGGACTCAAATATTGTGTAACCTTATACACTGAATGGATGTGTGTGAATTAGTAATAATACAATGAACTTAAGCAGTTTGTTCATCAAAACCCTGGATAGGGTTTCTACATGGAAAATGGCCAGACTGAAACTTTCTGCTGGCTCATTTTAATAAATAGAAAGAAGAACTTCACTTCCAACCTTTGCCTGATGATCTCATGAAAACAACTGGACACATCTTCAAAGCCAAAAAATTCAAGTGCTTTAAATTTCTGATCTCAACTGGATAAAATACAAAGTAATAATTTGAACTCACATGCACTTCCTGAACATGATTGCTAAAAGTAAAAGTACCACTAACATTGGCAACATCTTATCTAGATCCAACACTTACTTTTGCAGAGAAACATGTCAATACACTACTGATAGGAATAGGAAGATAAATCTATTTTTGTGCCAGAACTTCATACAAGCCTACTGATTACTCTGATTAGAAAAAAACAGTAATTGTCATGAAGATAGGCTGCTGTATTGTGCTGCTGCATTGCCTTCTCTCACAGCTTGCATTTAACAAAACAACATAATTAAAGGGTCAGGAATTAAAGGTTATTTGAAATATAAACAACAAAATTGAAATGAAATTTCTTGTAGTTAATTTTAAAAGCTGGAAGGAGTGAAGATATTGCATTATTTGAACAGGCCATGCCTTCAACTTCAGTGTGTAGGGGTAAACAAGCTCTTGCAAATGAAGATAAAATGGTTGTGAGATCATAGCAGGTGTAATGGGGGACGGCTCCATAACCAAGCAATGTTTTAGCTTTTCAGTGACCTGTTGTCAGCAGATCAGTTTCATAGATAGTAGAATGCATTTAAAAAGGAGTATTCTTCAAAATATCTCAACAAAACTGTATCTTAAAGATCTATTTGAGATAATGGCATAAACTCATAAAAAGAATTTCTTTGCATTAACTTTAGCATGATTGTTTCGGTAATGCATTTCTCTGTCTGTGACTAGTATGCCACTGTAGCAAGCGTCTAGTCCTTAAAAGAAAATCTTCTTCTTTAATTTTAGCAGTTGTCTTAGCAAGCTCAAGTCAGGACTGGGTCTAATTAAGATTAAAAAAAAATCCTGTGCATGGTAATGGAAAAGATCAATAGCAGAGGAACCTGTAAACTCAGTAGTAAAGCTGCAACATCAACTGTCCACCAAGGCGCAGAGGGTACTGAGTCTAACAGGATAGGGTGCAGCTGCTGGAAGGCTTTAGATCATTGGTGTCCAGCAGGTGCAATGTCAGCAAGCAGCCCATCACGCTGAACTGTAAACCAAGAAATAAATAACCCATTTTTTATTAAAATCTTATATGTTCTACAGGTTACAAATTTGGCTGTGCACAAGGATAAAGACTGATGTTAAAATATAATCAAGTAACTTCATGAAATACAAACATGCAAATGTACAATTTAGGAGCAAAACTAGGCCACTTGGCTGCTCAGACTGCCCTATGTTTCAATAAGATTGTGGTTGATTCTGCTTGTATCCATTTTCCTGTGAGCCCCTGGTGATTTTCCAACCCCTTTCCTTTCAAAAATCTGTCTACCTCTGCCTTAGGATAGTCAAAGCTTGCACTGAACTTTGAGAAAGAAAGTTCCAAAGACTCTCAATGCTCCAAGAGAGAAAATATCACAACTCGTCTTTGTCTTAAATAATTGGCCCATGTTATTAAGTAGTGTTCCTTATAGGCCTATATTTCTCAGAAGGGAAAATATTTTCCCCAAATCCTACCTAACAAGATCTCTCAGGATATAATGATACATTGGTGTTTTATGCAAGATCAATAAACAGAACACTTCCAATGTCTTTAAATGATAAAGATTAATTCTTAAGACAATTGTACCATTCCCAATTAGCTTTCTAAATCTCAGTGGATACTAGACTAGCCTATCCAACATCTCCTTAACCAAAAGTCCACCCACTCCATGTACTAGTCTAGTAAATCTGCTCTGAAGCACTTCAAATGCATTTTTAGTCTTCCTTAATTAAGGAGACCAAAACTCAACACAGTATTCCAGATGTAGTCTGACCATAGCGCTATATGTCAGTATCATGACCTCCTGACTTTGATGTTCAATAAGAGTTTTGAATGTGTTTGAATGCACGAAACAACAAGTTGAACATCGGTAACTGGGAAGGTGCTGGGATTCATTATTCAGGAGCATTAAAACATTTGAAAAATCACAATACAATTAAACATATTTTCATAAAAGGAAAATCCTGGTTATGGGTTTAATAAGTTAGTGGATAACATGTACTTGGATTCTAATAAATATTGTGCCACTTAAAACGTTACTGCATTGGGTAAGAAAGCAAGATAATATTGTAGGCAATATTTTCGCATGGACATTAATTAGCCAACAAACAGGAAACACAAGGTAGGATTACTGGGCAAGCTACACTAATGGAGTGCCAGAGGGATCATTGCCAGGACTTCACTGACATAGATGAAGGGGGCCGTGTTGTATTGCACCAAAATATGTTGTTTGAGTCATGTTATTTATGGGGAGATATGCATGCTTTGGAGACAGCTCAAAGAAGGTTCTCAAGATTATGACAAATGTATGAACAGGTTGAGCCTATATTTACTGCTACTGACAGGCAGGATATAAATTGTACATAGAAGCCTGCTGTCCCACACCACCAGGCTCAGGTACAGCTACTTCCCTACAATCATCAAGTTATTGTATCCATCAGCACAACCCTAACCCTACCTCAGCAGTGGAACACTAGAGACCAACTCTTTACAAGGATGATTCCAGGAATGAAAGGGTTATCATACGAGGAATGTTTGATGGTTCTGGGTCTGTGCTCGCTGGAATTCAAAAGGATGGTGGGGGGGGGGGGATCTGATTGAAACCTTTCCAATGTTGAAAGACCTAGAGAGAGTAGATATGGAAAGAATGTTTCCCATGGTGGGAGAGACTAGGACAAGAGTGCACAGCCTCGGGGTAGAAGGGCGCCCTTTCAAAACAGATGCAGAGAAATTTCTTTAGCCAAAGGGTGGTGAATTTGTGGAATTTGTTGCCACGTGCAGCTGTGGAGGCCAGGTCGTTGGGTGTATTTAACGCAAAGATTGACAGGTTCTTGATTGGACATGGCATCAAAGGTATTGGGGATAAGGCCGGGAAGTGGGGCTGAGGAGGAGATAAAAAACAGGATCAGCCATGATTGAATGGTGGAAAAGACTCGATGGGTGAGATGTCCTAATTCTGCTCCTTTGCCTTATGGTCTTATGGTCTATGTCTTGCACTACCATGAACCTGTCTCTGATTATGGTTTTTCTGCACTCATATCCTATTTTGTATAGCCTTTTTTTTTTACTCATTGTCTTGTATAAATAATGGGTAACTTATATCCTGTGTGTTGTCTGAACCTCGGTACCTGTGATAATCTCTTGTATATCTCTCTCTACTTGTGCATTCGACAATAAACTCCTGGTCCTGCCATTCAGTGCTGGGACTCTTCGGGCCTACAAGATCAGCCTTTCCTCTTTGAGTCAGATGAGTTTGGAGCATCAGGAGACAGGAGCATCATTCAGTAATGACATTATCTTTACAAGAAATCAAGGACATACAGGGTTCGATGCAGAATGTTGACAGTTCCTTTCTCCATGCAGCTGACCCACTCATTTCCTCCAGCAGATTGTTTGTTTAAGTTTATTGTCATTGAAGTGTACACATGTATACAGCCAAATGAAACAACGTTCCTCTGGGATGAACGTTCAAAACACAGTACATATATCACATGCAGAAGATATATTAATATTAACACAATAACATTAACAGATAATTTTAAAATGCTCTATTGACGTACAAGTTGACATAAAGTGCATATAAGACATATTGTTAAGTGTTCAACAGTGTAATGCTACTGGCATTGTCATATATAATGTGTATTGGGTGGTAGCAGGGTGTCACTGGTCTCAGGGCCGGGGGAAGAAGCAATTACCCAACCCAGCGGTCTTTGCTCTCACACGGCAGTACCTTCTGCCTGATGGTGAGAGTCAAAGAGATTGTGAGATGGACGGAAGGGGTTCTGAACAATGCCAAGGGCACAGTGAATGAAGAGCTTTTGGTGTATATCCTGTATGGGGGGGTTGGGGAAGGATGTCTGTTATTCCAGATTCCAGCATCTGCCATCTGCTGCCTTTCATTTTTTTTAAACTGATGTTGCTCACAATCCTCATTCCAATATTTTCCCACACCATTGAAAAATCCTGATTCTGGTGCTTGCTTCTCTGTTACAGTTGGATTTACTGATTGCTGTTTTTCCCTTAGGACTCTGTGGTTTTCTCTCAACTAGTATATATTTTGGGCTTCCACAGAAATGCGTATTTGGAAAGTAGTTTAGAGAAATATGAGATACCATGTGCTAGTAATTCAAAAAGAGGCAGGAATGCAAACACAAATCAGATTATCTCAGTTTTGAACTTACCTGGCTAGATATTAATGTCCTTCTGAATTAGAATAATCTGTACCATTTAAAGACATTGAAATAATTCTGTTTATTGAACTAGCATCTTACATAAAGCAACAACACTACATCAGTTACAGTCCTAAATAAACAATCATAATGGCTTGGTCAATAATGTATTACTGAACTGTTTTTGTTCCTGATTGGTCTACAGCCAACATTTTAACTGTATAACTTCAAAGTGAAAGAAAGACTGTTTTCTTTATTAATTGAGGCCCTCTGTTGTGTTTGGCCATTGATGTTGCGTCCCAGATATTTATGTGATACAAAAGCCAAGGCAGTACGAAATTGAGAGCAAGCTGTTGGCCATGTAGCAGCCCACCCCTACCCCATGCAGCTGATGAATCTGAAGGAACGGCGGAGACTGAAACAATTTGGCACTAGCGACATCGCAGGCATTGCCAGTCAGCGTTGAACTCAGTGTAGGCCTGTCTTAGGAACTCCAGATTTAGATTTTCCCTTGGAGATTACCTGAGGCCTTCCCCATGAGTGGGTATACTTTAAACTTTATTGTCGCCAAACAATTGATACTAGAATGTACAATCATCATAGCGATATTTGATTCTGCGCTTCCCGCTCCCTGGATTACAAATCGATAGTAAATATTAAAAATTTAAATTATAAATCATAAATAGAAAAATGGAAAGTAAGGTAGTGCAAAAAAACCGAGATGCAGGTTTGGATATTTGGAGGATATGGCCCAGATCCGGGTCAGGATCCGTTCAGCAGTCTTATCACAGTTGGAAAGAAGCTGTTCCCAAATCGAGCCGTATGAGTCTTCAAGCTCCTGAGCCTTCTCCCGGAGGGAAGAGGGACAAAAAGTGGCTAGGTGGGTTGTGTCCTTGATTATCCTGGCAGCACTGCTCCGACAGCGTGCGGTGTAAAGTGAGTCCAAGGACGGAAGATTGGTTTGTGTGATGTGCTTCGCCGTGTTCACGATCTTCTGCAGCTTCTTCCGGTCTTGGACAGGACAACTTCCATACCAGGGTATAGCTGCAAGGTTTGAGATCAAAGCTTTCCTTCTCCTAGATAAGTTACCAACCACAGCTGACACGACCCATCTGCCGAAAGCGACTGCTTTAAAGGCGCCAGTAGCCTGCCTTTGCCTCCTCTCCTGTCAGGAGAAAAGGTTCTCTAGGGTTAGTAGCTAAGCCACACATGAAAACCAGGGGCTGGACTTGGTTATCAGAGGCTATTTGAGATGAACCCCATTGGGAGCATTTAATAGGTAGTGGGGGCCTACCATCAGTACCACCCCTGGCTAGAACAATTTCAAGGAACACTTTATTAATAAGTCTGTAGATGTTTCCAATTATTTGTTACATTGCTTGAATAACAGTAATACAGCATTAGGCAATGAGAGAGAGGAGAATTTTATTTAAATTAATTAACATTTGTCTTACAAGGGTAAACTGAATTTGTGCTTCTGACGCAGAGTGCGTGTAAGGATTTCCTGTGCAGAGATCAGCTGATACACAGAATGCTGCTCTGGGACCTACTGTTCTCATTGATCTCTGCAACTAAAATGTGCTCTGTGCTCCCAGCAGCTTAAAATTGCCCCTTGAAGTTCACATATTTGCTCAGTTATTTTATCAGTAGTACAAGTCAGAATCAGGTTTATTATCACCAACAAGTGACGTGAAATTTGTTAACTTAGCAGCAGCGGTTCAATGCAATACATAATCTAGCAAAGAGAGAAATAATAATAATAATAAATAAAATAAAACATAATAATAAACAAGCATATCAATTACATATATTGAATAGATTTTTTTAAATGTGTAAAAACAAAAATACTATATATTAAAAAAAGTGAGGTAGTGTCCAAAGATTCAATGTCCATTTAGGAATTGAATGGCAGAGGGGAAGAAGTTGTTCCTGAATCACTGAGTGTGTGCCTTCAGGCTTCTGTAACTCCTACCCAATGGTAACAGCCAGAAAAGGGCCTGCCCTGGCTGCTGGAGATGCTTATTAATGGATGCTGCCTTTCTGAGACACCGCTCCCTAAAGATGTCCTGGGTACTTTGTAGGCTAGTACCCAAGATGGAGCTGACTAGATTTACAACCTTCTGCAGCTTCTTTCGGTCCTGTTCAGTAGCCCCTCCATACCAGACAGTGATGCAGCCTGTCAGAATGCTCCCCACGGTACAACTGCAGTTAATTTTGCTGAGTGAAGAGAAAAGACTGCAGGTGTTGGAATCTGGAAGGAGAACAGATTGATGCATGGTCCCTACCCAAAACATTGACTTATACCTGTTGTCTTCACAGATGCCGATTGCCCTCTGAGTTCTACATTTTGCTTGGTAGTCAGCTTAGGGAAAACTGTTTTCTAGATCTAATTTAGTCCTAGATAGTCAAGTCAAGCAACAGTATTTCCATCAAAATTAATTTTTGATGAATGTTCTTTTTTTCTATCACAACCAAACGTCTTTAGTTGTTGCTCTTTTACATATGGAACATGAAATTCTTCAGTTTTTACAGCTATTGCCTTTTGTCCTTCCCTGTTCTTGCACGAGCACTGTTGCCCTCCTATTTCCTACTTTACATCCTAGCAGTTATCTGGGAGTCAGGAGAGCATCTGATATTCTTAGTGGATTTTAACTTTTGCTCCTCCTCAACCCGGATTCCTGAAGCCATCATGATACATACCACTGCAGCAGCAGCAGCTGTTAATGATAAAGTGTGATGTGGTTAAAGCTCGATTATCCATCATGTGCTGGAATTGCCAAATGGAAGTTAACCAAAAGTCACCCTCGCTCCTCCCTCACTGCTGTTCCTCTCATGATTCTGTCCTTCTGGCAGCCCTTTGGTACTGTCCCTCAGTCATCCTGGTCACTCTTCAAAGCTGTCCCTCCGTCATCTGATACACTCCTCTGACAACCTGGCAACTCCCTCAGTTCGAGTTTGACCTTGGAGCTAGCTCCCGCTGTTCTCCCTGAAATGTTGAATACCAAAGTGTAGTAATGCAAATATGAACCAGTCTGAATGTGGAAAGTTCAGAGGGGAAAGGTAAAAGGAAGTACGGGGCAAGAGTAACAACAAGAGTAGACTAACAATTGGCCATAAGAGGAAACTCAAATAGAAACATAGAACAGAGAAAACCTACAGCAGAATACAGGCCCTTCGGCCCACAAAGCTGTGCCGAACATGTCCCTACCTTAGAACTATCTAGGCTTTACCCATAGCCCTCTATTTTTCTAAGCTCCACATAGCCATCAGGAGTCTCTTAAAAGACCCTATCGTATCTGCCTCCACTAGCGCTGCCGGCAGCCCATTCCACACACAAATAGTAATTACAAATAATAAATGGACAATTAGATAAGCATTAATTGTCTAATTGCCCATTTATTATTTGTAATAAACAAGCTCTCATTGACTAGAAACTAGGAGATATACTATGCAAGCAGTGTATATGAGAGTGGCACAAATTCATGTTCCGAAATGAAAGTTCTAGAAGGGCAGCTGTACTTCTGTTTAAACCTTGAAGAAATGCAGGACTGCGTCCCAGTTGCTGAGGAGTATGAGGGTGGAAACAGCGGGGGAACTTGAGATAATCCTTCCAACACTCTTTCGATGCAGTAGCAGTACCAAAAGACTGAAAAACAAGTGTCAGAGAAGGATATAAACATAAATGCAGTAACCTCAGGTCTATCCGATCAAGCATGGTCATAGCGGGTCGGGGGGGAGGGTTGCTGGAACTGATAAACCAGTACACAGTTAATAGCCAGCTGGACAGGTATGGCTAAATGAAAGATTGTGCTGTGGATTTGATAAAGGCAAACACTCCTTAACTAACCTGTTTGAGTGTTTGAATATGGGTTCTCAAATGTTGCTTGATGTAGTGCCACATCATAGGTTACCTATGAGAGTAATACCATAGAAACAGGAGCAGTAGCAATAAAGATACATATTGTCTCAAGGATAGAGATGATTGTTCTTGGACTGGAGGAAATTATTTCTCCTCCTCAACCCCAGTTCCCGGCCTTCTCCCCGTAACCCTTGATGCCATGTCCAATCAAGAACCTATCAATCTCTGCCTTAAATACACCCAACGAACTGGAATCCACAGCTGCATGTGGCAACAAATTCCTCAAATTCATCACCCTTTTGCTAAAGAAATTTCTCCGCATCTCTGTTTTGAAAGGACGCCCCTCTATCCTGAGGCTGTGCCCTCTTGTCCTAGACTCTCCCACCATGGGAAACACCCTTTCCACATCTACTTTGTCTCGGCCTTTCAACATTCAATAGATCCCCCCCTCAACCTTCTGAATTCCAGCAAGTTCAGACCCATATTAATTATATTTAACATTAATTCTTCAGTACAAATGAAGCAAGGATAGCTGCTCAAATTATTATCGATAAAATGTGTACATGAATATATTTGTCAACGTACTGCAGAAAAACATGCCTCAAAATAATCCTGTAACAAACTCATATATTGAATGTAGAAGAATTTATTAATTATTTTCAGAAAATTTCTGTGTCAGTAGTTAACTCAGTGCAAAAATAACTTTTCTTTTTATACATTTGGGTGTTCGTGAGGATAGTGGGTGGTTCCAGGATGAAAATAGAGTGAGCATAATTTTAAGGTGAAAGTACAGGCAGAATGTCAGATGTTTTTAAGAATTTTACAAAGAGAGTAGTGAGTGCATGGAATGCCCTGCTAGGTTGGTGGTAGAGGCAGATACAGCAGAGACATTAAGAGACTCTTAGGTACATAGACGATAGAAAAATGGAGAGCTATGTGGGAGGGAAGGGTTAGATTGATCTTAGAGTAGGCTTAAAAGTCGACAAAGGAGTCAGAATAATTTGGAGAATGGGCAAACACTTGGCAATTTAGGGAAGTGTATGGTCATACACTTTGGTAGATGGAATAAAGGCATAGGATGGTTTCTGAACGGGGAGAAAATTCAAAACTCCAAGGTGCAAAGGGACTTTCTTGCCCACTGTCCTAATCTGTCTAAGTCCTTCTGCATCCTACCTGTTTCCTCAGCACTATCTGCCCCTCCACCAACCTTCGTATCATCTGCAACTTGGCAACAAAGCCATCTATTCCATCAGCTAAATCATTTATATACAGTATAAAAAGAAGTGGTCCCAACACTGACCCCTGTGGAACACCACTAATCTCTGGCAGCCAACCATAAAAGGATCTTTTAGTTCCCACTCACTGCTTCCTACCAATCAGCCAATGCACTAACCATGTTAGTAACTTTCCTGTAATACCATGGGCTTTTAACTTGGTAAGCAGCCTCATGTGTGGTACCTTGTCAAAGGCCTTCTGAAAGTCTAGATATATAATATCTACTGCATCCCTTTTATCTATCCTACTTATAATCTCCTCAAAGAATTCCAATAGGTTCATCAGGCAGGATATTCCCTGAAGGAAACCATGCTGACATTGTAAACAACAGGAATTCTGCAGATGCTGGAAATTCAAACAACACACATCAAAGTTGCTGGTGAATGCAGCAGGCCAGGCAGCATCTCTAATCTCAAACATCGTCTTATCTTGCCCTATGTCACCAAGCACTCCATCACCTCATCCTTAACAATTGACGCTAACATCTTCCCAACCACTGAGGTCAAGCTAACTGGTTTATAATTTCCTTTCTTCTGCTTTCCTCCTTTCTTAAAGAGTGGAGTGACATTTGCAATTTTCCTGTCCTCTGTCATCATGCCAGAGTCCAGTGATTTTTGAAAGATCATTTCTAATGCCACCACAATCTCTAACGTTACCTCTTTCAGAACCTGAGGGCCAGTTCATCAGTTCTGGGTGACTTATGTACCTTTAGGCCTTTCAGCTTTTTGAGCACCTTCTCTTTTGTAATAGTAACTCCACCCACTTCTCTTCCTTCACACACTACAACATCAGGCATACTGCTAGTGTCTTCCACAGTGAAGATTCATGCAAAATATTCATTTAGTTCATCAGCCATCTCCTTGTCCCCACTCATTATTTCTCCTGCCTCATTTTCTAGCGGTCCACGATTCAGTAATGGCTACAATATCATACCTGGCAATCTGTAATAGTGTAACAAGATCATCCACCTTATTTCTTATACTACATGCATTTAGATACAATACATTGAGTACTGTATTTGCATCTCTAATGTTTTGATACTCAGCCTGTTGGCTGCAATTAAGCCTACCCTTCCTGACAGACTGATTGCATGCTGTCTTTTCTTTTTTACCATCCGTCCTATCTTGAGTCCTTTCACTCTGGTTCCCACCCCCCTGCCAAATTAGTTTAAACCTTCCCCAGCAACTCTAGCAAACCTGCCCATGAGAATATCGATCCTCCTTGGGTTCAGGTGCAACAGGTCATACATCCCCCAGAAGAGATCTCAATTATCCAAGAACCTGAAGCTCTGCCCCCTGCACCAGCTTCTCAGCCACACATTTATCTGCCATATCATCCTGTTTCTACCCTCAATGGCGCGTGGCGGAAGCAACAATCCAGAAATTACTACGTAGGACGTCCTGCTTCTCAGCTTTCTACTTAGCTCTGTAAAATTTCTCTTCAGGACCTCTTTGCTTTTCCTTCCTATGTTATTTGTACCAATTTGTGCTAAGACATCTGGCTGCTGTCCCTCCCTCTCTAAAATGTTGCAGACACGATCTGTTATGTCCCTGACCCTGGCACCTGGGAGTCAACATACAATCCGGGTGTCCCATTCACATCCACAGAATCTCCTATCTGTTCTCCTCATAAGAACATAAGAAATAGGAGCAGGAGTAGGCCATCCAGCCCATCGAGCCTGCCCTGCCATTAAATAAACTCATGGCTGATCTGTCCGTAAACTGAAATCCATCTACCTGCCTTTTCCCCATAATCCTTAATTCCTTTACTGTGTAAAAACTGGTTTAACTGTTTCTTAAATATATTTAGTGAGGAAGCCTTGACTGCTTCCCTGGGCAGAGAATTCCACAGATTCACCACTCTCTGGGAAAAACGGTTTCTCCTCATCTTCATCCTAAATCTTCTCCCCTGAATCTTAAGGCAATATCCCCTGGTTCTAGTCTCACCTACCAATGGAAACAACTTTCCTACTTCTATCTTATCTATCCCTGTCAAAATTTTGTATGTTTCTATAAGATCCTCTCTCATTCTTCTGAACTCCAGAGAGTATAGTCCCAGGCCACTCAATCTCTCTTCATAGGATAACCCTTTCATCTCTGGAATCAACCTGGTGAACCTCCTCTGCATTGCCTCCAAAGCCAGTATGTCCTTCCTCAAGTATGGAGACCAGAACCGCACACAGTACTCCGGGTGCGGCCTCGTATAGTTGCAGCATGCCCTCCCTGCTCTTGAATTCAATCCCTCTCTATTAAGTCCCCCATCACTACTGCTCCTTTCTTCTCTCTTTTTCCCTTCTGCATCACGGACCCATGCTCAGTGCCTGTAAACTGGTTGCTGTGGCATTCTCCTGAAGGGGGGAGGGAGTGTTATCCACTACAAAAATATCCAAAAGGTATTTTTGAGGGGAATGGCCACAGGTGTGCTCTGTTCCAACTGCCATTTCCGTTTCTCCTGACAGTCACCCAGCTACTCGCCTCCTGCAACTTCAGGGCGACTAGTCCCTGTAGGTTTGATCAATTATCTCCTCACTCTCCCGTACAAGCCAAAGGTCATCCAGTTGCTGCTCCAAATCTCTAACACGATCTTCAGAGAGCTGCAGCCCGATGCACTTCGCGCAGATGTAGTTCCCCAGGAAACTCTGGGTCTCCCAGTTCTCCAACATCCAGCACAAAGAACACACCACTGCCATTTAAGTGGTACAATTAGAGAGAAAAAAAAAACTAAAAGGAAACCTTTACACAGAGCCGACGCCTCTTCCGAGCCAAAGCCTATTGCCTCTACTCTTGCCACTGGCCTACTCCCACCAATGGCCGCTCTGCTTATCCCTTCTGTACTTTTATTTTGTTCGTAGAGCTCTGCTGATGCCGCTGATAGGCCCTGTACAGCCCTGTACAGTGGTGTGCGGTGACATTGGAAGTGGCCAAGAGGAGGTTCATGTGAATAATTCCAGGCACGGCAGGGTTAATGTATGAGAAGCGTTTGACGACTCTGGAGCTGTACTCATGGAGTTTAGTAGAATGAGGGGGATCTCATTCAAATCTACTGAATACTGAAATTCCTAGAATGGGTGAATGTGGAGAGGATGTTTCCTATACTGGCTGAGTCTAGAACCAGAGGGCGCAGCAGGAGGAATTTATTTAACCAGAGGGCAATGAATCTGTGGGATTCATGGATTGCCACGGATGGCTGTGGAGACCAAGTCACTAAGTATATTTAAAGCATAGTTTGAAAGGTTCTTGATTAGTCAGGGCATCAAAGATTATGGGGAGAAGGCAGGATAATAGGTTTGAGAGGGATAATAAATCAGCCTCGATGGAATGATGGAATAGATTCGAAGGGCCGAATGGCCTAATTCTGCTTCTATGTCTTATGGTCATTTGGCACAACATTTTGGGTTGAGGGACCTGTACTGTGTTTTAATCCTCTATGTTCTATGATATTTCAAATGACATTTCAGTAAATATTATTGAAGAAATTATAGGAAAGATATTGAAATGGGTGGAGCATTGGCTGATAGGCAGAAAGTAAAGGGTGGGAATAAAGGGATCCTATTCTGATTGGTTGCCGGTTACTAGTGGTGTTCCGCAGGGGTCGGTGTTGGGGCCGCTTCTTTTTACGATGTATATCGATGATTTGGATTATGGATTAAATGGTTTTGTGGCTAAGTTTGCAGATGATACCAAGGTAGGTGGAGGAGCAGGAAATGTTGAAGAAACAGAAAGGTTGCAGAGAGACTTAGTCAGTTTAGGAGAGTGGGCAAAGAAATGGCAGATGAGATACAATGTTGACAAGTGTACAGTTGTACATTTCGGAAGAAGAAATAATCGGGCAGATCATTATTTAGATGGGGAGAAAATTCAAAAATAGGAAGTGCAAAGGGACTTGGGGGTCCTCGTGCAGGATACCCTGAAGGTTAACCACCAAGTTGGATTGGCGGTAAGGAAAGCGAACGCTATGTTGGCATTCATTTCAAGAGGAATAGTGTATAAAAGTAAGGAGGTGTTGATGAGGCTCTATGGGGCATTAGTGAGACCTCATTTGGAATACTGTGTGCAGTTTTGGGCCCACTATCTTAGAAAGGATGTACTGATGTTGGAGAGAGTTCAGAGAAGATTTACGAGGATGATTCCTGGAATGCAGGGGCTAACATATGAGGAGCGTTTGTCGGCTCTTGGACTGTATTCATTAGAGTATAGAAGAATGAGAGGGGATCTCATAGAAACATTTCGAATGTTGAAAGGGTTGGACAGAGTAGATGTGGAAACGTTGTTTCCCTTGGTGGGTGAGTCCAGGACAAGAGGCCATAGTCTTAGAATTAGAGGTAACCAGTTAAAACAGAGATGAGGAGAAATTTTTTTTGCCAGAGAGTCGTGGATTTGCGGAATTCGTTGCCACATACAGCTGTGGAGGCCGGATCATTGAGGGTGTTTAAGGAGGAGATATTGACAGGTATCTAATTAGTCAGGGTATCAAGGGATATGGAGAAAAAGCCGGAAATTGGAACTAGATGGGTGAATAGTTTAGCTCGTGGGGGAGCTGCGGAGCAGACTCAATGGGCTGAATGGCCTACTTCTGCTCCTTTGTCTTGTGATCTTCTGAAATAGAAGCATCTCTATAATCATCTGTAGAACACATCTAAATATAGAAATGTAAATTGTCAGTGTTAAAATAATCTCCAGCGAGTGGTTCAGAAATCAAACTGTGAGAGGAGCCCAGCAGGTCAGACATAAAGGGATAGTCAGCACCTTGGGTTAAAACTGAAAGATTGATTCTGCTTTTACAAATGCTGTCTGACAGGAGGCTGAGGGGTTTGCTTCCTAGCTACCAAATCGTGGCACTCAGACACGTTGGGCCTAGTGAGTTCCTGCTCACCCACCTGAGAATATCTAATGGTGGAATGTTCCTCAAGCAACCTGCCATGGGAGCTCATTTCTGCTTTCTGATGACAGTCTACATCAGAGATGAAGCCTGCACTCAATGAACCATACTCTGCAGTCAATAGCACTGAGACAGGACACCCTGAAGCCTTCTTCATCTCTGCCAGTGACTTCAACCAGGCCAACTTCGAGAGTTGTTGCCAAAATATTATCAGCATGTCTCCTGACCCAAACACCCTTGACAATTATGATTGCTACATGAGCATCTAAGTGTCTTTGGAGCCACTGAACCTCCCACCTCCCTCTGCAACCCTGTCCATACAGCAAGTCAGAGCACCAGGCTGTGCCCCTTCATCCCGCGTTCAAACAGAAGCTGAAAAGTGAGTGAGGCTCCAGTACAGAAGGTACTATAGTGCTAGTCTGAGGAAACAGTTAAACTTCTGCATGACTGTTTTGAATTGATAGAGTGGTCTCTTTCAAAAACTCAGCAGCCAGCCTAGGTGAGAATGTCACTGCCATCAAGGACCTCATCAGTAAGTGTGTTGAGGACTGTGTGTCAAGGAGGACAATACGGGTGTTCCTAAACTGGAAATCATTGATGAACCAGAATATCCATTCCCTACAGATGTCTAGGGCTGCAGCATTGAAATCAGGTGAGTCTGAGCTTTACAAGAAATTGAGGATATGATCTCCATAAAGTTATCAGGGATGCCAAGAAACAGTTGCGGTCCAAAATCAAGTCCCAGGCTAGCCGTCAGTTGTGGCAAGGATTAATTGCTATAATAGACTACAAATCAAAGTCTGGCAGCATCACCAACAATGGTAATAGCTTCTCTATGAAATTAACACATTCACTACATGTTTAGAACTCTTCCAGAGAACAAACCGCGGTAAGCATGTCACCCAGACAGGGTCCCTGGCTTTGTCCTTAGCTCCAGCACAGATAGCTGGCAGGGTATTTTCAGACATTTTAAATATCTCCCTGCTTCAATCAGAGGTTCCCATCTGCTTTAAAAAGACTACCATCTTCCCAGTGTCTATGAAAAGCAAGGTCATGTGCCTTAATAACTATCGCCTGGTGGCTCTGACATCCACCCACCATCATGAAGTGCTTAAAGAGGCCAGGAATGGCACACATTAACTCCAGCCTCCCAGCCAACCTCACCCCATTGTAGTTCACTTATGACTGAGACTCATCTTTAGCCTACATTCATCTCGAGCATCTGAACAGTAAAGACACCTACAGTTGACTATTAGTTATTGACCACAGCTCAGCCTCAATACAATAATTCCAAGCAAATTCATCTGAAACCTTCTAGACCTAGAACTCACCATCTCCCTTTGAAAAGAGATCATTCACTTCTTGATCAACAGAACATAATCAGAAAGGATAGGCAGAAACCTCCATGATGTTTGTCCTCAACACCAGTGTCCTACAGGACTGTCTCCTCAGCTCCCTAATCTGCTCACTGTGCACTCACAACTGTGTGGCCAGATTCTACTCTAGCTCCTTTTACAAGTTTGTATATGATACCAGTGTAGTAGGCCATATTTCAAATAATGAGGGGTCGGAGAAAAGGCCATGGTGTCATATCAGCAACCTTTCCTTTCATATGAGCAGTACAAAAGACCCAGTCATTGAATGGACACAAGGAGTCATAGTACATACTCCTGTTTACAACAATGGTGCAGAATTGAGAGGATTGATAACTTCAAGTTCCTCAGAGCAAACATCACAATTGCCTGTCCTGGTTCAACCAAACAGACACCATGACCAAGAAGGTTTACCAATGTCTCTACTTCCTTAGATGGCTAAAGAAATTTGGTATCCCCCTTGACTCTCGTCAATCTTTATTAATGAATCATAGAACGTATCATATCTAGATGCATCAGAGCTTGGCTCAAATCCAATTTCAAGTTTGGATTATTGTCATTGGACCATACACGTGTATAGTGCTAAATGAAACAACATTCCTCCAGAGCAAGGTACACAACATAGCACATATAACTCACACACACACACAATACATAAAGTAATACTACACAATAAAATAACAAATAATTAGATGCCTTCATGACACAAGTTTAAAAAAGTAAGCATAATTATGCTACTGGGGCTTCACACGTGATAAAACATGGGTGGAAGCAAGGAGTTCAGCAGTCTTACAGCCAGAGGAAGAAGCTGTTTTCCATTCTAACAGTTCTTCTCAATATGCTTCTGTACTTCCTGCCCAATAGTAGAAGATCAAAGAGATGTTTGGACAGACTGGAGGGATTATTGATGATGCTAAGAGCCCTGGATTAATATCTCTGTTGGGTGGAAGAGAGACCCCGATAATCCTCTCAGCAGTCCTCACAATCCTTTGAAGGGACTTGCGGTCCAACGCCTTGCAATTCCCCTACCAGGTGGTCAGGACACTCCCAATTGTGTTCCTGTAAAAATTGGTTAGAATGGGGGTGGGAGGGGGTGCAGGAGCCTGACGTGCCTCAACCTCCTCAGGAAGTGGAGACACCACTGTGCACTCTAGACAAAAGCGGTGGTGTTGAGGGACCATGTCAGATCAACCATCATGTGTACTCCCTGAAACTTGGTGTTCCTAACTCTCTCCATGGAGGAGCCATATATGTGCAGCGAGGAGTGGTCAGTCTCATTTTCCTAAATCCACCAATCATTTCTTTGGTCTTATCCATGTTGAAACACAAATTGTTGTGCTCACGCTATCCTACCAGCCTGACCATCTCCCCTCTGTATGACACCTTTTCATCATTGTTGTTCTTCAGGCCAACCACTGTTGTGTCATCAGTGAACTTGATCTAGCAGTTTACTGGACCTACCAGTGCAGTCAAGCTCTGCCCATGACCATGAGAAACTTCAAAGAGTTGTGGAGACAGCTTAGCACATCATGGAGACCAGCCTCCTCTCCATGGACTCTGTCTACCCTTCTCACTGCCTTGGTAAAGCAGACAGCATAAACAAAGACCCAGCCATCCTGGACAACCTCTTTTCTCCCTCCTCCCATTGGGCAAAACATACAAAAGTCTGAAGGCATCCACCGCCAGGCTTCTATCCTACTGTTCTAAGACTATTGAACAGTTCCCTAGTATGATGAAATGGATTCCTGACCACATAATCTACCTTGTTTTCCCCTTGCACCAATTTCTGCCCTGCACTGTAACTGTTATACTTTATTCTGTGCCCTGTTAAGTAGGTGCTTTGTGGAATACTGTGAATGATTCTCTCCAAATCTATTTTCAATGATTCTCAAACTTACATAGGACTTCAATGGGTTAATATTTCACAGGATTTTGGGGCAAAATAATGGAAGTAGGAAATTCTAAAGAACTAGGATAGATACAAGGGACGGAATGTCCTTTGTCAAGGCTGCAGGAAGATATGATACTAAAGCATAGCCTGGCCAATTTTGAAAGCTCAATCAGAATGTTTAATTAAGTATTCTAAGGGAAAAATGTTTTCTTGAACTCTACAACATTCCAAAGAACAGCCTGGTCAATACACATCAATATCATAAAACTTCATTTAAGCACTTTAGTGCTTTGCAGTTTTTAAATGAATTTCAATCAATTTGGTTTCCTGTTTAACTAGGAATCTGTTGTAGGCAAGCAAGAAGATTGAAGTTCATTTCAAATGGCATTAAAATATCTTTTCCATGTGACTCCTTTACCAGTGGCACTTATTGTCAAAAGATGAAGTTGAGACTTGGTATATTATTCAACATATTCAACTTGATTAAGAACAGGAAATGTTTTTGTTACCTTTCTAGGCAAACTATTTATTACAGTTACATCTGACACATGTCATTTATATGACAGTTTTAATGATCTTGGAATTATCAGCTTTTTTGTTTTGGAAGTCAGGAGAAAATTATTAAGCAGTAACTATAATTGCAGGTATCTGCTTTGCATGAAGGCTTTTGTTGAGCTTGTTAACTTGGCAAGCACAAAAATAGTCAAAACCAAGAACAATTCTTTTATCTGTTGAAAATGTATGAATGTTTTAGGATGAGAAGTAGAATAAAACAGTTCATTCATCACCTCCCATGTGACAATACCCACCTGCTATTAAAACCAAATTAAAAACTTTCCAGCAAAGGTTCTTTATAAAAGGATTACCCTATGGCATCAGTTGAGAACGATGAGGTATTTTCCAACATGGAAACTAAATACTCTGATGTGGAGATTTGAAATTAAGACAGCAAATGCTGAAAAATACTCAGAAGGACATGCAGCATTTACAGGAATAAAAGTGTTTTTCAGGTCACAGAGTCACAGTGTTATACAGCACAGAAATTGGCCCGTCTGCCCAATTCAACTATACTGACCAAATTGCCTACTTGAGCTAGTCCCATTTGTCTGTGTAAAAGACTATTCAGCATTCATTAGGCTCCCATGTGATTCTATAAACTTCTGTAAAGGTAACCCCTCAGCCTTCTTTACTGAAGGAAAACATCCCAGCCTATCAAGTGTCTCCCAAGATCTCAAGCGCTCCAGACCCAGAAACATCCTTGTCAATCTTTTCAGCATATCTACAAACGTAGTTTAATCATGTCTTTCCCATGGTGTGGCAACTAGAACTGTACAGAAAACTGTGAGTGTAACATGATGCCCTAGTTGTTGTACTTAATACCCCTACTGATAAAGGCAAACAGGCCATACACCTTCTTCACCCACTATTTAACTTAACACTTTCAGAGAACTATGTTCTTGTACCCTGAGGTCTCTCTGTTCTACAACACTCCCCATGGTTCTGCTATTCTGTCTATATCCTGTCCTCTTTTAACTCCGCAGACACTGACTGACCTGTTCAGTATTGCAAGTGTTATTCAGGTTTGACTTATTACAGCAAGGATTATGGATTCTTTCTATATTCTTACTATCTTTCATCGTAAGTTCCCAGAATTTGGGTTTAAACTTGAGAGTGGTTAACAATTATTTTTGTTTATACGTTAGTGAGTGGTGGGAAATGGCACTGTTCATTAGTTTGATATCTGTCGCACCATCAAAAAGATTTTTGTCAAGTGGCGTTCTGAATTCATCACAAAAAAAGCAAAAATATGCTCCTATTTGCTCTTCCCGCTGGGGGTAAAAAACATGTTCTGAGATATTTCATTCCCATAAATATTTTCAAAGAACAATGGGTTTTAACTTATAAAGCTTGTTCATTAGGCACCTTTCCTCTTCCAGCATCAATAAGGTGTGTTGTAATATAGACAATAAGGTAAGTATTTTTAATCAGTTATTTCAGAAGAATGTGACAAGAATGTAAGAATAAACGAAAAAGTTATCTTCATGTGTCCAATGGAATGTTCAGCTTTCATTTGTTGGGTGTGATATTTTGAGTCTGCAAAAGATCAATGCAGCTAAGGTTTCCTTCAACTTAGTTGGCAAGTGAGTCATGCAATGCAGTCAGATTTGAATTTCTCCATAATTGGATTCCTTGCAGATATTGACACACTCTTAGTGAATGTTCCTTTCCCAGCAGTTTCTCTAAATAATTACTACTAGCAACTAATAACTACAAGGAACCCTGTCCTTACTCAACTTGGACTTGGCTCTGAGAGCCTGAGGGTCTCTGCTACCATGGGAAAATATCTGCAGGATGCCTAGGCAACTATTGTGGAATTCCCCGATGGACGTAATTTTGAACTTACATTTATATGCCCTTTTATAACTTTAACTGTTTGAGTGATATAGTTCATATAATAAATTTTGGTCAGGACAAAATCTTTTCATTTCATCTGAGGGAAGCTGATACATAGTATAGCATTCTATCACTTTGCCAGCACACTGAGATGTCTGGATTTTACGATGAACTCGAGTGATGTTTGTGAAATGATGCTAAGGAAGGTGGATATGCATGCAGTGGTGGATATGCACGCAGTGGAGCATAACATGGACATGGGGCATGAAAATGACTGGAAAATAAAAGGGAGGACTGGTAGAATAGGGGAGGAGAGTCTGGAAGATGGTGGGCAAGAAGGATCAGAAAATAGCAAACCATTTGCTGGAGGAACTGGGAAGGTTGAGCAGCATCTGTTCCTCCAGCAGATTGTTTGTCACTCCAGATCCCAGCATCTGTAGTCTCTAGTGTCTCCAGAATCAGAGAACAGGCGGGTTGTACTAATCCAAGATTTATTTTTTTCAGTGAGGTAAGAAATGTATAAGAGTGAAAGGAAATGCATACACAATTATGGAGTCATGGCATCATACAGCATTCAAGCAACACTTCAGACACACCAGTCCATGCCAATTAAGATGTTGATCCAGGCCAATCCCATTTGCTATGTATGGTCCTTAACTTTCTACAAGTTTCCATAACTTTCCTATCCATGTAGCTGTCCAACTACCTTTTAAATTGTTGCTGAACTGGCCTCAACCACTCCTTCTGGCAGTTCATTCCACATACGTGCCACCCGCTGTCTGAAAATGTTGCCCCTCATATTCCTAATAAATCTCTTCCTCACCATCAGGTTCAGAATCAGATTTACTGCCACTCTTTATTTGTGAACTTTGTTGTTTTGCCAGCTGCACAATAGACAAATTCCTATAAGTTACAAAATTAAATAAATAGTGCAGGAGAGAAATAACGAGGCTGTGTTCATGGGTTCAGGGACCGTTCAGAAGCTGTTTCTAAAATATTGATTGAGGGTGTTCAGGCTCCTGTACCTCCTCCCCGATGGTAGTAAAGCAAAAGATGGTATGTCTGAGATGATGAGGGTCCTTACTGATGGATGTGGCCCATTCAGGAATGGTCTATTGAAGATGTTCTTGTTGGTGAAGAGATTTGTGCCATGATAGAACTAGCTGAGTCTACAAACCCTCTGTATCCTCTTGTGATCCTGTACGTTGGAGGCTGTGATGCAGCTTGTCAAAATGTTCCCCACCACCTTCTATAGAAATCTGATGGTGGTGTGCACGGTTGCAGCACCGCTCCGCGTCACCCAAAGTGTAATTGCCTGTCCTTTACATCATTTTTCAATCTCAAGACACTGATGGATATTAAGAACATCAAGTCCTGCAGGTCTAGCCCATCAGTGAGTTGCTTGATAGCAATGGAGCAGGGATATCGCCCATGATGTTGTCATCTGGACTTGGCGCATACCTTTGTTGTGTAGCGGCGATGTGCGGTCCAATAAACTGTGTAAGTGATGTCTTGGACATTTTTATTGTGATTGCCCCCCCCCCCCCCATTGGACATTGTTAATGTAGAACACTACAAGTCTGGTTCACTGGTTCATTGGTGACACCAATGGTGGGGGAGTCATGTTGGCCCACCGTAACATGGACTAGCCCCTCATACCGCGGCACTGCCTATTGCAACCGCCTAGGAGAGAAGATGCTGAAGTTGATGCAGGAGAGAGCAGAGGCCTCTGTGAGAGTGCTGGAATAATTCTGGGGCTGGTTCCTCCTGTCAGTGCTCCCTTCCAGTGTTTGCACAGTGGAAGACAAGCTGGACCAGGACAAGACCCCTTACACCATCATTCTGGTTCAAGATGGTGCTACCAAACATGTGCAACAATTCACTGGTACTTCAAAAGTCAAGAAATTCAACTAAAAACATTACTATTAACAACTTTTCTGAAGAAAACTGTGAAAATTATCACCACAAACAAAGAAGAGGCGAGCAAAGGTGAAGGGAATTTGAGGGGTGAACCATACTGGTACGTTGCAGAGTTGACGCACATGGAGTGAGCCATTCGGAGGGGAGAAATCAAGACAGAGGGGTTTCGATGCCTGTACAACTGGCTCTGGTGCGAGGTGGATCTCACTGGGCACCAAGTCAGTTTGGAGAAATTGAGAGAGGCTGGGTGGTGAAATTTGGGCCCGGAGTGAGTCACTGTGCGCTATGGTCTAGGCCCAGAGCCTTCCTCTGCAGCGATGACAGGTCTTAGTGTAAGGTACGATATGCTGTCTTGACAATTTAAATGCCAGCCCGGATAGACAGGATGTCAGGACCAAAGGTGAGAGACATTTTTTGCTCACTCTCCTGCAATGTTCACTCCTCTCTCCATGGCACTGAGACTATGGAAACCGCCCCGACTGCTGAGCTCCGTGCCCACTAATATGATGAAAACAAATTTCAAGGTTGTGTCATTTAAACATTTTTTGGTAATAAATGTACTTTGAAATTTGAAACCATCAATCTACAGACAAGCCATTGAAGGACTTGGGCTATATGTTTTTTTGACTGTATGTTTTTCTGTTATCATAAGTATATGTGCTATATGTGCTGTGAGTTGTTAGTACTGTGTTTTGCACCTTGGCCCCGGTGGAATGCTGTTTCATTTGATGGTATTATGTGTATGATTGAAAGACAATAAAAAGAACTTGAACTTAAAATCTGCAAGAGTTTTGACATACCAAGTCACATTAGACTCCTAATGAAGCAGAGCCAATAGTGCAGCTTTTTTGTGATGGCATCTCTGTATTGGGAACAGAATTGCTTCTCTGAGATGATGACAGCCAGGAACTTAAAGCTGCACTCCCTTTTCATCACAAAGGACAGGAGTGTGTTCTCCTGACTTCCCCTTCCTGATGTCCACAGTCCAATTCCTTGTCTTCCTGACACTGAGTGCGGTGTTGTTGCTCATTTGCCGTCGCAACTCCTGAATTCACTGATGAAAGTCAGCATGCCTAATGTCTTCTTCACTACTCTGTCTACTTGTGGCTCTACTTTCAATGAACTTTGTACTTGTACTCCAAGGTCTCTCTGTCCTACCACACACCACAGGGCTCTACCATTCATTGCAAAAGTCCTACCTTGATTTGGCTTCCCAAAATGCAGCGTACCTGAATTAAACGCGATTGAAAGGAGAGATGGAAACCCATTTAGAAGGTTTAGAAATAAAAACAAAGGGATACAATGAAAATTATAATTGTCTTAGAGAGAATATTAAAAAATATTGCAAGGAATATCTCAGCCACCAACAAAGTAAGGTGGTACGAGAAAACGTAAATCCACTGAAGGCCAAAGGTATTGAACCTATGATGACTGTAAGAAAGTGGCAGAATTGTTCAATAGATGTTATTGATTTGCAGTAGCGAATGACAATAGGATGCCACCAATGCTCAATTTACTTTTCAAAATTTGTAATGGGTAAGTATTGGAACTTGAGGTGGGAAAACTCCTGATAGTTTGTATCTTAGAGTATTAACTGAAAAATGTGAGTTCATGGTTGATACATTAATCATTATTTTCCAAAACTTTCTTGGTTCTGTGGTTATACATCTGAACTGTCCTCTGTAAAGACAAGAGAGAGAATCTATCAGGCTGCACATTTTCTTACAAAGGCTGTTAAACAATGTGCAGTTAAGATATGTAACTAAAGACAAAGAATTTTAGCTACAAACTACCTGAATGTCAAGACATTGTTGACTGGCTAACCATCATGTTCTTATCCCTAAGTACCTATATAGTTGCTTTAGGAAAAATTTCTGTTTGCCTAACAAATGCTATTTTACCTCTGGTTTATAGTTATGTAAGCCATTACCTCAACTTTCAGGACATGCCCTTTTCTCAATGCTATCACGAAAGAGAAGGTACAGGAGCCTCAACGTTTTAGGAAGAGCTTCTTCCCCTCCACCACCATCGGATATCTAAAAGCTCCATGAGCCCATGAACATTCTCTCTCTGTCCTTGTTCTGCACTCCTTTTTTATTTATTAGTAATTTTAATATTTATAGTATTTCAATGTCTTGCACTGTACTGCTGGCACAAAACAACAAATTTCACAACACATGTCAGTGATAATAAAGCTGATTGTAATTCAGATACCCTTAGCTCAGTAGGAAACCACAGAGAGAACAAAGAGGGGCTGCCAGTAAAGGAACTAGCAATGAGGGGTTAGTCTGACAGGATGGAAAGGAAAATGTATTTTGAAAGGGCTGGGTTAGGGAGTTCCCAGAGGATCAATTTGGATCATGGGAGAATGGGGAAAAGGATAAAGATACATTAAAATAAACAATGACAAAATGACGTGTAATCCTACGGTTAGTGATGCTTGGAAAGCATGGTTGTTAAGAAATGTACAGCACTTCCTCATCAGCCTCGAATGTTTACTTAATCTAATCTGAGGTGGCCTCCCAGTTACTGACGAGGGCATGAGAGTCCTGGATTTATTCAATCAGTGGCTCATGGCATTCCAGTACTCCTGAGAATTGTTGATTTCTGTTGCATCTCATTCACCGCTCAGGGAGCTATCTGGCTCGCAGTTCCCTGTACTGAATAAATGACAACTGATGTCACTAAACTACGCTGTGTGCCATGGGAAGTGAAGTGGTAGATGTATGGCACAGTGCTCAATGAGTCGGGTCTATGTCACCGTCCTCAGCTGCTGCACTCCACATAGAGTCAGGTCAGCTTGGCATAAGATCAGAGCTTTCAGTGAGTTCTAACCCCGCTCAAGATGAGGTATGTTTTTAAAATAAAAGCAGACAACATAGGAAACATTCAGCGAGTAACTTGTTTGAACTAGTTACTTCAATTATAGCAGTTTTAAATTATTTTTGATTTTCAGGAAAGTTTACAACTGTTAAATTTATTTTTAATGTTGATGGAAAATAAAGCTCCATCCACCTGCCTTACATCTGTCAGGTACAGGCAGAAGTGTATCAGGGTAGAGTGTTTGTTCTCCAGCATCTCCTGAGGCAATGAGGCATTCCAACCCTCAGTATGCAACTTGAATGTGTGGCAGGCCAGAGAGATTGATATTCCATTTCCAACTCAGTCAGGTAAATTCAAACAGGTGGGGACTGCAGGCAGCAGGCCAGGAACAGCAAGATCCAGCCTGATAGTTTGTGCAAAGGCTTGGGAATTAGGTTTAAATTGCTGTACAAATAAACCAAAGGAGGAAAAAAAAAGATACAAATTAAATTATTGTATATATTTTATAAATACATAAATGAGTGCATGATGTTTGCTTCTGTTTCATAATCACTGGTCTGAGGGGATATTAAAGATGAGAATTTGTAACAGCTGAAGCACAGATTGGAGATTTCTTCTTTAACAAGAGCCTGGTTTTAAGTTGGCTTCTTATGTGTTATTCAGCGTGTGGGAGAAGCTGAGCACCAGAGACAGATGTCTGACAAATGGTCAATAAAAAAACAGTTCCTCATGGTTACAACAGAGTGGAGAATTTCTTCAAATAAATTTAATTGCTTTAACTCTGCTTGGGGGGAAACAAGCAGCTTTTCAGTTTAAGTAAAAGGTCTGCAGTAAATATTCCTCTATATAACATTTGCTGATTTGTAAACCAATCCAAAACTGCATTGTCACTTGACATTCTTGATAAATTAATATACTGAATATAATAAAATACTGAATTCAGAGATTCCCTATCCCATTTTGCATTGAATATGTAATAGGTACATTGAATACAGTAATTTTATCTTTTACAGATCTTGAAAGAAATACTAACACAAAATTCTTCGAATGTGCAAATTAGAAATGGCTGCATATTGTCCTTTTTTTAAAGATTCACTTACTTGGAATAAATGGAAGCAAATTTTGCAAGAAAGGTTTGCTGCTACTAACCACCCATTTCAGATGTGGATCTACATAAAATTCTATCCCAATGAAACCATGTATTTCAATTCACCTTACTTTAGAAGTAATGCCTAAAAATCGTTAAGCTCAAGCATAGGGTAGTTTTATTTTCTTCAAAATGAATAAACTCTAAAATAATGTTCTGCTCCCTTCGTAGCTTGTGGATTTAACTCGAGTCTGTTCTTGAATCTCATATCATAAATTATTGAAGAGTTTATCTCCTATTGTGGGACTTGAGAACATGATCCAGACCACCATAAGGATCCTGGACTCATAGAGTCACACAGCACAGAAATGGCTCCTTCTGCCCATCATGCCCATGCCAAACCTTTTGTAACTACACAAATCCTACTTGTCTGCATTAGGTTCATAGCTTTCATACCTTGCCTATTGAAGTGCCTGTTTTTTTTTCTTAAACATAGTGATTATATATGATTCCACCACTTCCTTTGGCAGCAAGTTCCAGATGTCAATAACCTGCTTTGTTAAAAAAAAATTCCTCCCTCCCCCCATCCATTTAGCATCCATCCTCCCAAGATTCTTCAGAATTTTAGATTAGATTAGATTCAACTTTATTGTCATTGTGCCGAGTACAGATACAAAGCCAATGAAATGCAGTTAGCATCTAACCAGAAATGCAAAGAATAGTGTTATTTACAAAATAACTGCAAATAAAAAGTAAGTGCTACAGCACACAAATATAAAAGTACTGAGACAGTACAATATGGGTGCAATACTGCTTAGCGCTCTGATGTGAGGTTCAGCAGGGTCACAGCTTCAGGGAAGAAGCTCTTCCTGTGCCTGCTGGTGTGGGAGCGAAGGCTACTGTAGTGCCTACTGGATGGGAGGGGAGTAAAAAGTCCATGGTTAGGGTGAGATACATCCTTGATAATGCTTTTCGCCCTGCCCAGGCTGCGTTTTTTGGTAGATGTTCTCAATGGTGTGCCAATAATCCACTGGGCAGTTTTCCTCACACGTTGGAGTGCTTTGTGGTCCGATATGGGACAATTGCTATACCACACTGAGATACAGTTGGTGAGTATGCTGTCAATCGTACAGCGGTAAAAATCCGTCAGTATTCTGGGACAGGGGTGAGCTTTCTTGATGCTCCACAGGAAATAAAGGCACTGTTGCGCCTTTTTGATCAGGATGGAGGAGTTCAGAGATCAGGTGAGATCCTCAGAAATGTGGACACCAAGAAACTTGAAGCTTAATACACGTTCCACTACAGCTCTGTTGATGTAGATGGGGACGTGAGTGTGGCTCCTAGCATGCCTGAAGTCCACAATGATCTCCTTGGTCTTCTGGGTGTTAAGGGCCAGGTTGTTGTTGGCACACCATGCAGCCAGATGCTGGACCTCATCCCTGTAGGCCGTCTCGTCATCCCCTCTGATCAGGCCAACCACCGCGGTGTCGTCTGCGAACTTGATTATGGAGTTAGAACCATGTACAGGAATGCAGTCATAGGTGAAAAGGGAGTACAGAAGAGGGCTCAGCACACAGTCTTGAGGCACGCTGGTGTTCAGGGTGAGAGTGGAGGAGGAGAGGTTGTCTAACTTAACTGATTGGGGTCTGTTAGTCAGAAAGTCCAAGGTCCAACTGCAGAGGGATGAGCTGATACCAAGCTGGCAAAGTGAAGTGCCGTGGAGATGGCGTCCTCTGTTGACCTGTTGGTGCAATAGGCAAATTAATGGGGCTCCAGGTAGTGGGCAGACAGGATTTCAGATGTGATAGGACACATTATATATCCCTTACGTGTGTTCAATACAGAACACGTTTATATTGTTCAATCTAGTCATCTTTCATTCTTTTAAATTCCAGCAAAAATAATACTCGTCTTCTACTGGATTACCGGAGGAATGGAGACGGGCTAACCCCTATTGACATTAATGGATCCGGGGTTGAGAGGGTAAACAGCTTAAAGTTCCTTGGCATCCACATCACTGAGGACCTCATGTGGTCTGTACACACCAGCTGTATGCTGAAAAAGGCACAACAGCACCTCTTTCACCTCAGACGGTTCAGCAGGTTTGGTATGGGCCCCCAAATCCTAAGAACTTTCTACAGGGGCACAGTTGAGAGCACCCTAACTAGCTGCATCACTGCCTGGTATGGGAACTGTGCCTCCCTTAATCACAGGATTCTGCAAAGAGTGGTGCGGACAGCCCAGCGCATCTATAGTTGTGAACTTCCCATGATTCAGGATGTTTACAAGGACAGGTGTGTAAGAAAGACCTGTAGGATCATTGGGGACCTGAGTCACCCCAGTCACAATCTATTCCAGCTGCTACCATCCAGGAAACATACCGTACCAGCAGCATAAGAGCCAGGACCAACAGATGGGCGGCTTCTTCTACCAGGCCTTCAGACCGATTAACTCACGCTGATTTGAGCGTATTCTATATTACATTGACTATTCTATTTATTATAAATTACTACGGTTGCACATTGCACATTTAGATGGAGATGTAACGTAAAGATTTTTAATCCTTGTGTATGTGAAGGATGTAAGAAATAAAGTCAATACAGTTCAATTCATGAGACAAGCCTACCATTCTGGAGATTAGTTGAGTAAACATTCCCTGAACTGCTTCCAATTTGTTAATACTGTTCTGAAATAAGAATCCAATACAGTGCACCATACTCAAAATATGGTTTCAATAATGCTTTATATAATTGTAGTATATTGGGTTCTGCTAGTGATTCACAATAACATTCCATTAGCTTTCCTAATTACTTAAAGTACCTTCATACTAGCCTTTTATGAATCATGCATACAGATTCCCAGATCCCTCTGCATCTCAGAGCTCTGCAGACTTCTCATTTTTTCCTGGAAAAATGGACAGTTTCACATTTTCCCACCTTATATACCATTTGTCATGTCTTTTCCCATTCACTTATCTCATTTATATCCCAATTAGCCTCCTTGCCTCATTCTCATAACTTAATTTCCTAACTGTTTTTGTGTTGTTAACAAACTGGGCACTCCAAGTTATTTATGTAAATAGAAGAAAGTTGAGCCCTCAGTAGAAACCTTGTAGCCCTCCACTCATTACATCTTGCTAACTAGAAAATGGTCCATTCATGCTTGTTCCCTGCATCCCATTTACCAGTCAATCTTCTATCAACATCAAAGTTAACTCCAACTCAACTTTTACTTTGTGCATTTATCTTTGATGCGATGCCCAAGAGTGAATGCCTTTCAGACATTTTAGTACATACAATAGTTCATCTTTATCCACAGAATGTTATTTTTTCAAAGAACTCCAATAAATTGGTCAAAACAATCATCCTTTCACAAAACTGTCTTGATGTATTCGAGATTATGTTGAGTATTTCCAAGTATTCTGCTCTGAAGTCTTTAACAGCTTTTAATATTTTCCCTTTGACATATTGAGCTAACTGGCCAGAAATATTTCTGTCTCCATTTCTTCTCCAATAAATGTTACATTTATAACTCTCCAATCAAATGGAACATTCCATAAATCTAGTGAAATTAGAAAATTAAAACCAATTGCATAAACTTTCTCACTTGCTGGTCCTCTTGAGGTGCCAGGTTGAAGTCCATAAAGATGCAAAGATGTGTCAGCCCACAGCTCCAATAATTTCCTCGACATGACTTCACTGGTGAATGTAATCTCCCTGTGTTTTTCCATCCTTTCCAATTCCTGAATTACAGTTATTTCTGGGATGATGCACAATACTTGTATAATTAATCTGCCATCTCCCTGTTTTCCATTATTAATTCCTTAATATCACTTTGTCTTAGACCAGTGGTCGCTTTTTAATATCAATAGATAACCTTGCAATTCTCATCTTTATCCATCCATTTTGTCCCCTTTACCTCCAAAACTGCATCTCCAGCTCCCATTATCTATCTTCATCTTCTTCCTCCTCCTAATTCCATCTATCCACTACACACCCTTTCCCCCCACCCGAACTAACTGCCATTCTGTTCTCCCTCTTTCCTATTACTACCTCCTTTACTTATCAAAGAATGGCATTGGTCCCCCCTTGTGTTCCTGCTTATCACCTTCCTGCACGTGACACCCGTCTGTGCATAACCACCCCCGCATCATCTGTCCCTCAATATTTTCCCTTCACCTCTCACTCCACCTCCATCACCATCTCCCTTCCATCTATCTCTCACTCCATCTCTTATTCACCTGCCACTGTCTCCTATCTCCATCCCCATTCCTTCTAGTATCTGGCACAACACCACTCCTCTCAATCATCTCAGAATCCTTTCTCACCTATGCCCTTCTCTCTTAATACTGCTCATCTCGCTTTTCCACTCTCAATTCTGATACAAGGCTTCGACCTGAAACGTAAGCAATTCCTTTGCTCCCCCCTCAGATGCAGAGGAACTTGATAACTTCCTCCAGCAAATTGCTTGTTGCTCCAGATTCTAATATCTGCAGTTTCTTCTGTCTCTACCTTACAATTTATTTATATGCTTTTGGCATCTTCTTGTAATTTATACTTCTTTATCTCTATTAATTCATTGGATTTATAAAATACACTCTGTCTAATCTTCTCATTTTCAATGTCCCCACTTGCCCCCACACCCACCCAGTGACTCCCCCACATACATTTTACACCTGCTCATTTGTATATGCTTTCTGTTGCCTTGGTTAGTGGTAATTTTCCTGGATATGTGCACGCTCTAACTAAGTTCCTGCAGAGATACTTTATACTTTATACTTCATTGTCGCCAGACAATTGGTACTAGAACGTACAATCATCACAGCAATATTTGATTCTGCGCTTCCCACTCCCTGAATTATAAGTATTAAATATTAAAAATATTTAAAATAGTTAAAATTAGTAAATATTAAAAATTTAAGTTATAAATCATAAATAGAAGATAGAAAAATGGGAAGTAAGGTAGTGCAAAAAAAACCAAGAGGCAGGTCCGGATATTTGGGGGTACGGCCCAGATCCGGGTCAGGATCCGTTCAGCAGTCTTATCACAGTTGGAAGGAAGCTGTTCCCATTAGCATAATGGTTACCATTGGCAGAGATTGTGATTAGTTTCTCTTGACAGTAAGTTCCTCTGAAATTGATCAGATCTCCCCATCTGCCTAACGTTCATCTAGCCTTGATAATTTACTTTCAGTTTGATAGTTTAGTAATTTGAGTTAAACATCATAAATAAAAGAGCAAAATAGACATTGTAGATTGTTGGAAAATATGTGCACGTGAGTGACAAGTAGGATAGAAGTGAGTCCAGCTGTGCCACCCTTCACGTGAAAGGTCTCCTACCAGACCCAGTTGTTGTCTGTGCTCTGTCTGGGGGCAGGGATCTACCAGATACATGCCAGCGAATATTGATTTGTAATCCAGCAAAGAGCCTTCAGGGGAGTTGGGGAAAATTAATGGTATTTGCAAATTGGATAATTGGATATGATTTAATATTATGTTGTTCCATAGCAATTGATTGAAGCCTCATTATAAAGGCACTAAATATCTTCATTGTGAAAAACCTAGAATACACCCAACAGGTGTAGTGTAAGTCTGTCATCGCCATATATCAGGAACTCCAGTCGGTATTCCCTGCTAAAAAGCAAACATCAATAAGGTGCTGGAAAAAGTGAATCACGGTTCTCTTGTGCGATGGTATCTGCTTGTGGTAAGCATACTGGGTTACAGCAGCAGCCTGAGCCGTTGCAGTGTAACCTACACAATGGGTGTGGGCCATGTCGTTTCTCTGTTTTTAGCTACACGGTAAAAGTAAATATTATTAAGTATTAGATTCTTTTGACAATTCCCCACGCTAGAAACTAAGATACATTTGCGCCTGTATTAATCTACCATAATCTCTATGTTAGTTTGTTTCTGTCTTGGGTATAAATGTCCAAGAGCTTTGGCATCAGTGGTCTTTTGTTAGAGTCCCTCTTGTGAGCAAACTCGAAGGAAATTTGGAAAAGTGCCTTCTACCTGAAAGGTGGGGGGAATATTTGACGTAGCGATATTTCTCTCACAGTTTTATTGAATAAAAACTGTGAAGTATAAATACACTGATTTGATTTGGCACAAGTGACACACTTGACTGTACATTTCAATGTACTTGTGACAAATAAAAGTATCAATGTACATCATCATTCTTTACAATTGAAATGTAGCCTCATGCATTGAACTCGTCTGAACTATTTTCAGCTGCTTCATGTTAAGGCCAGAGTTGGGGGTATTCATTGCTGTGTCTATTCCACATGCAGCTACTCAGAAAATGAAGAAGTTCGTGCCTACAGGTAGCAAGACACTGGCAACATTCAGGCACGGTCTGATATTGTTAAATGGCAGGTATCATTGACTTACAAAAATACCAGATAATGACTAATGCAGTATAAAGGAGAGTTTAACTACCTACCCTCGATATACAGCATCATTACAGTCACTGAGTTCCACAACATGAGATTCACTGTTTGACAAAAACTAAAACAGGTACTTCAGTTTTCCTACATGAACAGGTAAAAGGCTGAGTACCCTGTCTTGCATAACTAACTTCCTGAATCCAACATCTCCAAAACCTTTCCTCCCTATCTAAGACTGTGATCAGGTGTGTGACAGAACAGTCTCCATTTGTCTGGAGTCCAAGTGCAGATTCAACCATTTCCAAGAAGCTTGATCCTCTCTATGGTAAAGCAGTTGGTTTGATTAGTACCCGAGTCCTCATCCTAAACTTTCATTTCCATCAACACCGGCACATAGTGGCTACAGTGGTTGCCAAATATAAGATGCACTGTGGTTATGCATCCATGCTATTCTGATAACACCTCACAGCAGCCACTGCAACAAGGACAAGAGCTTGAGATGCAGGGGATCACCATCAACTGCAGGGTACCCTCCAATTCACAAACCAGCAGGATTTGCTTTCCTTCATTTTCATAGGATCTGAATCCTGAAATTCCTTCAGTGGTTCAAGGGGGTGACTCACCACCATCTTCTCAGACATATAGGAATGGGCAATAAATGCAAGCCTTGATCCACTTCTCCCGATGTCAAGGGACAGCCAATCTCATTCTACCACCTCTGATAAAGCTGCAAAACACAATCTCTTGGAAGAACTCAGTGTGTCACTCAGGATCAATGGGAGGAAAAGGATTGTTGTGACACACACAAAATGCTGGAGGAACTCAGCAGGCCAGGCAGCTCCTGTGGGGAAAAAAAGTAAACAGTCAACTTTTTGGGCCGAGACCTTTCAACAGGAAAGAAACATCAACTGTTTACTCTTCTGCTAGATGCTGCTTGGCCTGCCGAGTTCCTCCAGCATTTCATGTGTGTTGCTTGGATTTCCAGCATCTGCAGATTTTCTTATGTTTTTGAAAGGATCGTTGACATTTTCAGTCAAAATCCTGCATTCGAAGGGGACTTGCTCCAGATACCAGCATCTGCAGTCTCTTGTGTCTCCACAACATGTGGGTGAAATCACAAGGGCTATCTTGTGCTTTTTAAATCACATTTTCGTACCTAGATTTCACTGAGAGTATAAAATGATAACTTGTGAATGTGTGTACTTGGAGTACTTGAATGCTTTTGACTCAATGGTTAGAAAAGTTAATCTATCAGATGCAGGAAAGGTTCAAACTTAATGCAGTTAAACATTCCTCAAGTATCTGTTTTGAAGAACATTCCTTGAATTACTCGCTTTCATAATTATCTTATACAAAATTGCTGCAACCTCAAAACATTCTCCAAAAGGATGGGTTGCCTGCAGTTCTGAATATTAAAAGGGGATGGTATTTATTTCATATTGTAAATCCTGGATTGACACAAGCTCTCCAAATCTCCTTACAATGAAACAATCGCTTGGCTCCTCCTTGCCATCATGCTTCCAATCCAAGCCGGAAGCAATATTAATTATATATAGCATGCTCACTTGCAAATCCAAGATTTAATTAAACATCTTGTATTTGAAGCATGCTGTCAAATAAGTTATCAAACTGGAGTCTTTTAGTCTTATGTACGTATATGCACTAGTGCAATTATACTTTAAAAAAAATCGTCAGTGCACATATGCTTATAAGTGTAGGTAGATTTTATCTAAAGCTGTCTTTTGTGCATTCAATCTTCAATAATGAGACAGAAAGGTCAGAGTATTGTCATTCAACCAGCAAGTGGGGCGGGGGGGGGGTGGGGAGGGGGCCCAAAGTGATATACAGTATTTGTCTCTATGTGAATTAAAGTATCAAATTGGAATTGGTTGTATTCTTGTACTTTGCATAAAAAATGATTTTTTTTTAATAGCAAGCTGATTGTAGATCCCAGTCTTTGTATATAGCTATGACCTACACTCAGTGACCACTATATTAGGTACACCTGGACATCTGTTTATTAATGCAAACAAATTTTCTAATTAGTCAATCATGTGGCAGCAACTCAATGCATAAAAGCATGCAGTTATAGTCAAGAGGTTCAGTTGTTGTTCAAGGCAAACTTCAGAATTGGGCAGAAATGTGATCTAAGTGGCCTTGACTATAGAATGATTGTTGGTGCTAGGCGGGGCAGTGGGAGTACCTAATCCCCTGAAATTTTCACGCACAGCAGTCTCTAGAGTTTACAGAGAATGGTGCAAATAACAAAAGTAAAACATCCAGTTCTGTGGGCTAAAATGCCTTTTTAATGAGAGGGGTCAAAGAAGAATGGCCAGCCTGGTTCAAGCTGACAGGAAGGTGACAGTAACTCAAATAACCACATGTTATAACTGTGGTGCTTCAAAGAACATCTCTCAACACACAATATGTCAAACCTTGACGTGGATGGTCTACAGCTGCAGAAGACCATGAACATACACTAGGTAGCCATTTTATTAGGTACAGATGGTACCTAAGAAAGTGGCCACTGAATGTAAATGCTTCATGTGCCTGTTCAAAAATTACCTCTTCAACAAAAGTGTTAATCTATTTATTTTTACATCATAGTTTTCTTTGTACAGCATTGGCCCAGACTTAGCTGAAATTTGCCAGCAGTTCCTTAACTGCTGGCATTTACCCAGGTCTATTTCTAATTGTATCATTTGGAATTGAGCATCCAGTACTTCCACCGTCGTTTCATAAGTTCTGAGGTAACTAAAGAAGCCAATGTGGGAACCACGGACATTTCCACAAATGGGATTAACTAGGCAGGTGCATGATCCACATCTTCTGCCAGTAAGAGGGGGCTACTGATTGCTCCTAATGTATGACTAATAGATTCTCTATCCGAGTTCAAATGCTGCTTCTCCAATCTGAACAGATGGTTTGGGTAGCACAGAAGCCCAGTGAGGAGAGCCTCTGCCTTACACTTTCTGGCATACGTCTGAACCGGGGGCACTGTCTGTGCATACTGTCTGTGGAAACAGAGAAGCTCTGCTCTCCTCTTATCGCGAAGATGTGTGGTTAAATGTAGGTTAATTAGCTTATATAGATTACCCATATTGTGAATAATAGAATCTAGAGGGAATTGGAGAGAAAGAGGGACAACTAAAAAGCGAAATTAGTGTAAGATGAATGTAAATGGATGGTGCAGACTTGACAGGCCAAATGGCCCACTTTCAATGAGTATTTCTGTATGGAGCCGAGACTCCCCAGAAGTCAGTGGTGATATTACCCTTTTTCAAGGAAAGTCTGAATATATCCTTGATTCTTTTTCTCTATTTGTTTGATAATCTCCTCCCACAGCGGAACTCTGAACAGAACATTCATTTCGGGAGTCTGATACAAACCAGATGGCCTGTCCGGTATAGCTGACTGAGAGTAACTAGGCACACAGTGCAGGAGTTGCTGGCTTTGGAAAGGACACTGGCATTGATTTATAGAGTCATACACCACAAAAACAGGTCCTTCAGCCCACTTTTCTTCCGCTGTTTCCATCTCCGAGCCTACTTCTTCGGCAAGGACTCTTCCACCCCCACCGATGACCCCTTCTCCCGTCTTCAACCCTCCTCTTCTTCATGGACACCCCGCTCTGGTCTTCTGCCTGCTCTGGATCTCTTTATCGCTAATTGCCGACGGGACATCAACCGTCTCGACTTCACCGCACCTTGTCCCCATTCCAACCTCACTCCTTCCAAACGCTCTGCTCTCCACTCCCTCCGCACTAATCCTAACCTTATTATTAAACCCGCCGATAAGGGGTTGCTGTTGTAGTCTGGCGTACTGACCTCTACCTTGCCAAGGCACAGCGACAACTCGCGGATACCTCCTCTTATTTACCCCTCGATCGTTACCCCACTAAGGAGCACCAGGCCATTGTCTCCCACACCATCACCGACTTTATCCGCTCAGGGGATCTCCCATCCACTGCTACCAACCTTATAGTTCCCACACCCTGCACCTTCCGTTTCTACCTCCTACCCAAGATCCACAAACCTGCCTGTCCTGGCCGACCTATTGTCTCAGCTTGCTCCTGCCCCACCGAACTCATCTCTGCATACCTCGACACTGTTTTATCACCCCTTGTTCAATCCCTTCCGACCTATGTTCGTGACACTTCTCACGCTCTTAAACTTTTCGATGATTTTAAGTTCCCTGGCCCCCACCACTTTATTGTCACCATGGATGTCCAGTCCTTATATACTTCCATCCCCCATCAGGAAGGTCTTAAAGCTCTATGCTTCTTTTTGGATTCCAGACCTAATCAGTTCCCCTCTACCACCACTCTGCTCCGTCTAGCGGAATTAGTCCTTACTCTTAATAATTTCTCCTTTGGCTCCTCCCACTTCCTCCAAACTAAAGGTGTAGCTATGGGCACCCGTATGGGTCCTAGCTATGCCTGCCTTTTTGTTGGGTTTGTGGAACAATCTATGTTCCGTGCCTGTTCTGGTATCTGTCCCCCACTTTTCCTTCGCTACATCGATGACTGCATTGGCGCTGCTTCCTGCACGCATGCAGAACTCGTTGACTTTATTAACTTTGCCTCCAACTTTCACCCTGCCCTCAAGTTTACCTGGTCCATTTCCGACACCTCCCTCCCCTTTCTAGATCTTTCTGTCTCTGTCTCTGGAGACAGCTTATCCACTGATGTCTACTATAAGCCTACTGACTCTCACAGCTATCTGGACTATTCCTCTTCTCACCCTGTCTCTTGCAAAAACGCCATCCTCTTCTCGCAATTCCTCCGTCTCCGCCGCATCTGCTCTCAGGATGAGGCTTTTCATTCTAGGACGAGGGAGATGTCTTCCTTTTTTAAAGAAAGGGGCTTCCCTTCCTCCACTATCAACTCTGCTCTTAAACGCATCTCCCCCATTTCACGTACATCTGCTCTCACTCCATCCTCTCGCCACCCCACTAGGAATAGGGTTCCCTTGGTCCTCACCTACCACCCCACCATCCTCCAGGTCCAACATATTATTCTCCGTAACTTCCGCCACCTCCAACGGGATCCCACCACTAAGCACATCTTTCCCTCCCCCCCCCTCTGCATTCCGCAGGGATCGCTCCCTACACAACTCCCTTGTCCATTCATCCGCCCCATCCCTCCCCACTGATCTCCGTCCTGGCACTTATCCGTGTAAGCGGAACAAGTGCTACACATGCCCTTACACTTCCTCCCTTACCACCATTCAGGGCCCCAAACAGTCCTTCCAGGTGAGGCAACACTTCACCTGTGAGTCGACTGGGGTGATATACTGCGTCCGGTGCTCCTGATGTGGCCTTTTATATATTGGCGAGACCCAACGCAGACTGGGAGACCGCTTTGCTGAACATCTACGCTCTGTCCGCCAGAGAAAGCAGGATCTCCCAGCGGCCACACATTTTAATTCCACATCCCATTCCCATTCTGACATGTCCATCCACTGCCTCCTCTACTGTAAAGATGAAGCCACACTCAGGTTGGAGGAACAACACCTTATATTCCGTCTGGGTAGCCTCCAACCTGATGGCATGAACATCGACTTCCCTAACTTCCGCTAAGGCCCCACCTCCCCCTCGTATCCCATCTGTTACTCATTTTTATGCACACATTCTTCCTCTCACTCTCCTTTTTCTCCTTCTGTCCCTCTGAATATACCTCTTGCCCGTCCTCTGGGTCCCCCCCCTTGTCTTTCTTCCCGGACCTCCTGTCCCATGATCTTCTCATATCCCCTTTTGCTAATCACCTGTCCAGCTCTTGGCTCCATCCCTCCCCCTCCTGTCTTCTCCTATCATTTTGGATCTCCCCCTCCCCCTCCAACTTTCAAATCCCTTACTCACTCTTCCTTCAGTTAGTCCTGACGAAGGGTCTCGGCCTGAAACATCGACTGCACCTCTTCCTACAGATGCTGCCTGGCCTGCTGCGTTCACCAGCAACTTTGATATGTGTTCCTTCAGCCCACTACATCCATGCCCATCCACACCCACAATGTCCTTCTCATTAGTTAAAACAAACGTGAAGCATTCATTTGAGTCCTTACCTGTGTCTACTGGTTCTATACATAATGTGCCAATTTGGTCCCTAACGTGTCCTACACTTTACCTGATTATCCCTTTGTCCTCAATATACATAGAAAATGCTTTGAGCTTTTCAGATTTTCCTTAATCTTTCTCTTTATACCTCTTGCTGGTTCTCTCATATACCATTGGCAAAGTGTTTGTCCCTTTTGTTCCTCTAATCTGCCTAGTTAGAACAGTCAACTGTGTAGTGAGTGAGGATAACAGTAGGTTAATGCTAGGGCAATGACACAGCTTTTCTTCATCAGCATTGGTTCTGTGGCAGCCTGCTGGTTAATATCATAGTTTGAGAAGCAAGCATGAAATAGAGACAAGTTTTTGAGTGATCCCAATTTGAGGAGGCTGTTCCACAGTCCTTCCCTACTGATGGAGTCAAAAGAATTAGTGAGGCACAAGAAGAAGGCCATGTAGAGTTGTTGGCTACGTTCCAGGTAAACGAGGGACTTCTGTACCTTTCTGCTCTGCAGCAAGAAGGGATGAGAAAACTGCTGGGACAATGACACTGTCACACTGCCTTACTTCACATCATTTTTCAACTACATTGGTTAGCATCCTGAACCAAGATGGACCTTGTGTGGAATCTGTGAGCCCACTCATTTCATGAAGTTTTAACATCTGAAATTATTATCAAATTAAAAATCAGTAACTTTTTCCTGATGTCTGCAGTATTGAACCATTTTGTTGGTGTTTAAAAATTTATGTGTGTTCAAATTCATTTAGTTAGTTTTATTTTTAAAATGTTTAATTACTGTGAGGAACATTCGCACATGTTGAAAACTCCTGACAACTTTGACAGTGAAGCACAGGACATCGATTCATTAACAATCAAAGGTTTTGAAGTTCCTGTGCCCTTACCGTAGTCCAACCAATATGACAAGGCATCCACTAAAACTAAAATTTGATGTATCTGAATTTTTATTAATACTCCGAACTAATATATTAATTTAGTTGGAAGTATATCAATCAAACCTTGTAACTCTTATAGACCTTGCATTTAACTCACTTCCGTAGCTGCCCACTAATACAAGATTCTTGACCAAGACTCAGATAACACCATGTGAGATGAACTAGCCATGCTCGTTTCAATGGAACATAGTCTGCACTAAGTCGAGGACCTTTTTATGAAAGTAGTTCCCAGATTGTAGTTGTTAATATACATTGCTACATGATGATTCTTTTATTTGGTTTTACACCAAATCCTTCAGAACACTGAGGCTTCATAACCCATATCTCAGCCAATCAGACACAGGGGAATGTAGAACTGCATACTCCTAGCAGTTTTCCCACATGGGCTTCAGGATCACATAGGCATTTCATTGTCGAACTCGGGCATCTAATACCAATGGCAATGGGCCTAGTATGGGAAACGCCAATGTCCTTGAATGGAAAAACCTACAAAAAGTAATGGATACAGCCCCCTCTATTACAGGGAAAGCACCGCCCATCACTGAGCACATCTACAGGGAATGCCGTCGCAGGAAAGTAGCATTCATCAAGGACCACCTTCAACCACTGATGCCATCAAGAAAGAGATACAGGAGCCTCACGACTGACACCACTAGGTTCAGGGGCAGTTATTACACCTTTCCCATCAGGCTCTTGAACCAGAGGAGATAACTTCATTCAACTTCACTCAACCCAACACTGCACTGTACCCACAAACTATAGACTTACTTTCGAGGACTCTTTATCTCATGTTCTCAATATTTATTGCTTACTTATTTATTTATTATTATTGTTTTGTTTTTTTCTTTTTGTCTTTGAAAAGTTTGTTTTTTTGCACGTTCATTGTTCATCCACCTCGTGTGCATTTTTTTATAGTCTTTATTGTATTTCTTTGTATTTAATGTGAATTCCCGCAAGAAAATGAATTTTAGGGTGACATACATGTGTAGGATTCCAGTCTATTCTGGGATTGGCCAACAGGGACAGACATAGTTCCCTCAGGGTTTTTCCAGAACTGTTTGGACTCTCTTGTATTCATCACTGCCTGCACATATTCCCAATTAACATCTGTGTATTTAAACCCTGCTTCCTATACCTTACTCTGCTCAGTCTTAAAGTGTCATCTTGTAAGTAGTAAAAACCTCTAATATTTTTTGAGTTGATTCTGTTTTTTGATGTCTGCTTACTGCCTGCCATTTCTGGATTTTATTTGTTTACCAAGATCTTCGATTACTGCATTTTTGAGTTGGACTGTTGCTTGTTTTTGCCCATGCCTGTTTTTCTCCCCCATCTTGTCTAAAAGAGTAAAACTTGCTTGTGAACCTGCACATCAACTCCTGCCTTCATTGTGGTCTCTGCAATTGGGTTCTCACAAACCTCAGTGGTAGAAGTGGACTTTTAAACCAATGATCTGAGTTCGATTCCTGATTGGGTCACTTCCCTTATATATGTACTCTGACAAAAAAAAATTGACTTTACTTTTACTGCTTCTAGATGTTTGGGAGTTCCTTCACTCAATACATTGAAATGTCACTGTCTTGTTGTCAGTGTCTTTGACATGAGACTTTGAGCTCCAGCTAAAACCAGGCACTCCTTACTAAGGATAATCAGACTGTGAGATTGCTACTTTGGAACTCTGTTTCTTACCTCATGAAGATCTGATTTCAATCTGTGCCCCACAGTTCAATTGCCACAGATGTTCTTTCGAAACAACTGATGATTCACCATTTTGTCCTCAATCAATACTGAAGAGCATTCAACTCTCAAGATATTCTCAAAGAACTTCACAAATGTCAATTTGAATTCATATTGAAAACATCAACTTGTTGCTGTTCTGGAATGATTGTTTTTAACTCCCTCTTCTCGCCTAATGCTCATCTATCTTCATGTCAAGTTGGCGTCTTTTCCCATGCACTTTGGTAGAAGAAATAAAAGGGTTGACTATTTTCTAAATGGAGAGGAAATTCAAAAATTTGAAGTGCAAAGGGACTTGGGAGTACTTGCGCAAGATTCCCTAAAGGTTAATTCGCAGGTTGAGTCAATGGTGAGGAACTCAAACGTGATGTTAGCATTCATTTCAAGAGGGCTAGAATATAAAAGCAAATATGTAATGTTAAGGCTTTATAAAGTGCTGGTGAGGCCTCACTTGAGCAGTTTTGGGCCCTTATCTAAGAAAGGATATACTGACATTGGAGAGGGTTCAAAGGAAGTTCATGAAAATTATTCTAGGATTGAATGGCTTGTCAAATGAAGAGCATTTGATGGCTCTGGACCTGTATTCACTAGAATTCAGAAGAATGAGGGATGACCTTATTGAAACTTATTGAAGGCCTTGATAGAGTGGATGTGGAGAGAATGTTTCCTCTAGTGGGAATGTCTAAGAGCAGCCTCGGTATAGCGAATGTTCTTTTAGAACTGGGATGAGGAGGAAGCTCTTTAGCCAAAGTGTGGTGAATCTGTGGACTTCATTGCCACAGGTGGCTGTGGTGGCCAAGTGATTGGGTATATTTAAGACAGAGTTTGATGGATTCTTGATTGGTCAGGGCATGAAGGAATTCAGGGAAAAGGCAGGGGATTGGGGCCAAGAGGGAAATGGATCAGCCATGATGAAATGGCGGAGCAGACTCGATGGGTCAAATGGCCTAATTCTGCTCCTGTATTTTACGATCTTATGGTTAAGGTTTAGCTATTAGCCAAGTGGCTGTAGCTTTCTCAGCATCTCCTGGCCAGGTTGGTTCTTGGCTGCCGAAATGCCCTTATTTACAAAATACCATTTATAGACCTCCCACCAGGATAACATTCAGTCCATCAAGTTTGTACTGGCTCTATATAAGAACAATACAACCGCTCCTACTCCACTGATCTCTCTCAAAAGTCCTGCTCTTCTTGTTTTGCTTCTATCCTTATCCAGTCACTCTTGAATGCTAGACTTGAATCTGCAATTACTACAAAAGCTTAATTGTTGCAACCCGGACTGTTCACTGAGTAAGGAACAGTCAGCTCCAGTCAGCTCATCTGTCCATTCTATGCTCACTGGTGTTTATACTCTCATTTATGGGAACTGTTGCTCTCTATCTGTATTTTACATGTTTTTAAATACTTGTATTATTTTCCTTCATAACTTTTCCTATCCTTTGAAGGATAACCCCCTTTTTCTCCAGTTCATCCCCGTAAATATCTTCTGCATCCTCTCAAAAATCTTCTCTGCTGAGCTAAAGTGTGGCATCCGAAAATGGTTACAATACAGCAATAATTTTACTAAAGTTCACCATGACTTCTCCCCTCTTGTATCCTATCTTATAAAACCCAGAATCCTCTGTGAGTTTTAGTCACTTTAACTTGCTTTGCCACCTTCAATCAACTCTCTGCATCAGAACTAGAATCTGAATGAGAATCACGTTTATTATTGCTGACGTACGCATTGAAATTTCTTGCTTTGTGGTGACAGTGCAGTGAAGACATAAAAAATACTGCATTTGCAATAAAAATAAAATAAATAAATAGTGAGGTAGTATTCACGGCTTTATGGATCATTAAGAAATCTGATAGCAGAGGGGAAGAAGCTGACCCTAAAATGTTGAGTGTGGATCCTTAGGCTTCTGTGCGTTCTCAGTAATGTGAAAAGGGCATGCCTCACGTGGTGAGGGTCCTTAATGACGGACATGGTCTCCTTGAGGCAGTCCCTTTTGAATATGTCCTCAATGGCAAAAAGGATTGTGGCCACGATGGAGCGGGTTGAGTCCACAACCCTCTGCATTTGTGCCTCCATACCAAGCAGCGATGCCACCAGTCAGAATGTTCTCCACTGTACAACTGTAAACATTTGCTAGCCTTTGGCGACATACCAAAACTCCTCAAACTCC